>NW_024582056.1:20210263-20379688 GCF_017639235.1 Corvus kubaryi
AATGTTTTCACACGCTCCTGGAAGAGACTGAGTCAAGAGAAAAGGAATTACATTGCTCGTGCTTCAGAGGCCAACCATAGATCAGGAAATTGGCTAAATACCAACAGTCAGTGCTGTTATATATTATATATCACCAGACTTGAAAGCATTTGTTGCACACTGTTCCAGTGCCTGTCATTTTGTTTCTGAAGTACTCAGAAAAAAGCTTGCAAAATAGCTCTCAAGTATGTATGTTTCATTTCAATTTCTTTGCTGCCACGCTTTTAAACCTAAGACCACTAATGATGTCCAACATAGAGCTTACCTGATCACTGAAAGAGATGACTCACAAAAAAACCGTATCACTGTATAAAAATGATATGGCCATAAAAAACAGAATAGCATCTAACAGCTTTGCCTTGTGCTGGCCAGATGAATGTGATGAATGTGTAAAAGCACATTGCTGAGTAACAAAGCATAAAGGTTTCATCTTTCTTCACCTGCAATGGCCAGTAAGTCTGATACCCTTTGATGCATGATTTCCTGGCTAGCATCCTTTTCTCCCTGCTTTTACCTGCTTATGAATTGCTGGTACCTTGTCAGGGACATTATTCCCTTAGTCTTGCTTCTGTGTGTAAACGGAGGGCTCAGATGTTCGTAAATGATGCATTTGCTTGCTTTGCTGAAAGAAATGCTATGATTGTGCTGTCTCATTTCAGCATAGCTGTGTAAAATTGTTTAGCTGCATCTAAATGCTAATCTAATGGAGAAGCTTAGTCTGGGCTTATGTCATTGTGCTGCCAACAGCACACTTTTATGCAATGACAGCTGATGATAGAGGATGCTGATGAGATGGTGGGAAGAAATTTTAACTAAAGAAATTCTATCTGTTCCCCATCTGATTCTTTCACTTCCCTGAAAAAAAGAAAAAAAAAGAAAAAAAGAGTTGAAGTTCTGCCTGAAATATGGTAAAGATCAGCTAGCAAAATATTAGTTAGAAATAGAGGCACCCTTCTACACAGCAAGAGCATCTGTGCTTCAGTTATGCCTTTGTCAGGAAATAAATAAAATTGTAACAGGAGCTTAGAGAAGGGAGATAGGCAAAATAAAAAAAATCCTCTCTCCTTGGAAGAAGAGGCTGAATAGACTGAAACTCTTTGTTTAGAAGGGAGTGTAGTGACAGTATGATGAAACCATGGTGGTAAGGCTTACCGTACTTTGTATTTCCACAAAATCCTAGATTCAGGATGTATGTGAATGATAGGTACATAAAGATGTTATACTCAATTTGAGACTGTAGGTGTTGGCCTTCACTTTCCATTTCTTCCAGCCCAGCTGTGGAATATAACTCCTTGCTGTCATGATTTTAGGGGAGGCATAGTAGCTTTTTCTTTTTTTAGGAAACTTGGTTTTGGGAAATGATTTTAGTTCAAGATAGTCTCAAGGAATTATTTTACATACCATGGATTTTTTTTTTTTAAATTTTGAGAAACTCTATTACTTATTCTGTACGCATTTAAGGTAGACGATTGCCAAAGCAGAACACAATGGGCTATGCCACGGACTACTTGAATTAGCTGATGCTAACAAAGATCTTGGCAAATGTGAGACAAAAAGCCCATCTTTTTTATTAAAATTGCTGGATATTTTTGCCCAGAACAGTTTTTGCCATGAGGGAGGGGAAAAAAAATTCTCTGCTGTGTTCTTTATTTCCAAATTGCCTTCGATGTGAACCTGTACATCTGCTTATCCCATACTTCATTCATATGAGAGCAGCTTCTGTAACCTATTTAAAAAATCATTACTATTTCCTGATCTCTGAGATATCTCTGAGATATAGTTTTCCATTTACTTGTCTGACTAGCAAGAGTTCACAGAAGCTACACAAGAATATATGAAGTGCCCCATGAGATCAGTAGACTGAGTCACGTCCCAGTCCTCTGTTTCTAAATGAAATAAATACACAAGTAATCCTCACTCAATGCAAATTTCAGAAGGTCATTACCTCCTGTGCAAAGGAATAATGTGAAAAGCATCACTGATTTTTCTGTCCTAATAGATGAGTGCCTCCTAGTTCCAATGTTAAGGGATTTGATGAATGCCAATTCTTTATTTTTCTTTTCTGTCACTGTCATGATTACCAGAATTTTTTTTCCTTGACAATTTTCTTCCAACAATTTAGCTTCCTTCTTCCACATTGGTTTCCTCCAAAACCGATGTTTTTGTGTTTGGGAAACTAACTTGTTTGTAGGCATGTTTTTTAAGCATACATAGCATGTTTGCTATGGTGTAGATGGATACTTAATGTGTGAAAGTAAGCCTGTTATTTTTTTCCTGCTATTTTATGCCTGCTCTGTCATAGCTAGAACACAAGTTTCTGTTTAGATGAGAATGGTGGTATTGCTTCACTTAGAAAATGTTAGCCAAGGCCAGGTTTTTAGCTGTTCTTCACCCTGCTCTTTGAGCTGCTCTGCTTCTCTCCAGACACCAGTGTTCAGTTACCCAAAGCTTTTAGAAAATGTCATAAGAGAGAAAACAGGCAGGGAAAAGACATCCCAATGGACTGTAAACTATTTCAGATTTTCATCTTTAATCTTGAAAATTTTGAAAGAAACACCTTTTCTGAAAGTAATCTCAGGGCTTGAAAAGCAGCAGTCACTGAGCCTGCTTTGATCAAATGTTCTAGAAACATTTTATCCACAGCAGTCTAAAGATATAAAGTCATGGACTGAGGAGCATTGTTGATTTGATGGAGCATTTTAATTTCAGTCACCCTCTGCCTTCTGCTCTCCTCTCATTTGTCCAAAGATGATGGTTACCTCTTTATCCCACAGGGGGTTCCACCTTCACTGCTGTCTCCCTGGTATCCTCTCTTGCACTCTGCTTACATCTCCTGTGCTTAGCTCTTTGTCTGCAGCTGAGTGAGTGATGTAACTAGGTTGAAACCAGAAGAGTTGTGCACGAGCTGCCCTCAGCTGGAAGCTTGCTGTTTTGTTTCAGAAGTGAGGTTATCCTTGCAGAGCTAAAAGCCTGGTAGGTAGAATAAATGATATTTCCTTTCTCTATAAACACTGCTGTCTCGGACATGGAACTGTGAAAGGTGGAAGAGGCTCTGAATTCCGGTGTGTAGCTCTTCACTGCCCACATGTTGCAGAGCCAAGAGCCACAGAATGCCAACTTGCTACTTTGTACATGTCAGGGAAAGTGTGTCAGTAGTTAAGGAGTCCTGAATGAGTAAATTGAGTGCAACACGTGAGTAGCAGGCTGTGTGGATTGCATGATAACGTAGAAAGTCTTCTGAAAGGATCTGGGGCAAACAGAAAGTGTCTTGCTCCCTTCCTTCTACCTCCTGCTAGCACTTCATCCTTCTAGGGCTCCTTTGTGCTGGCTCTGGTTCAACAATTCAGAAAAAAACATATCCCCCACTTGCCTAAACAATAAAAAATAAAGTTTAAAAAAATCCCCACTGAATGCATTTTGCTGGTTTAATAGGCCACTACAGCTCACGCAGGGGTCTGATGAATGCTGAGCTACCAGCAGGGAGGTGTAGGGCTGCACAGCTAGGAGCAGTGCGAGAGGCCAATACAGCGCCCTCTGGGTGTTAGCGAGCTCTTAGGTTTCCTGTCCTGGGATGCTTGCCTTCCCTGCCTTCTACTTTTACTGGAGGTAGTCCAATAAGGAAACTACAAGTTCAGAAGTACACCTTGATTTCACCATATGTCACAGAACTTAAAGAGACAGGTTTAGTTTTATACAAATATATAACTAATATGTAAAATTATATAAAATACTATTTCAGTTGTCATAGTTATCCTACTGATTTTCAGTTATTTCTGCATGCATTTATTTAGATTGTTTGCTTGATATCAAATATCTCACTCAAGTATCCCAAAACTGACTGAGTTAATTTATTTTTGGGAAAATACCAATGGTCATTTTTGGAGCAGGTTTGACTGTGTAGGCTCAGATGCTTCATGGAAAGCCACAGGGTTTAAACACTGTTATATGAGGAGATGACTTGTCTATAGGGCAGAGCAGCCCAGATTCCTGGACAGTGACGTGGAACTGAAGCAGTGTCCTGAAATGTGTTGGCCCGCTGGAAAACACTCAGGGCACAGGAGTCCTGTGGTATTTAACCATCTTGCATCCATCTGTGGTGTTTCTGTCAACATACTCATGGTCTTTCCTCTGATGAAGGGGTATTTGTGTTATCAATTTAGCTTGAATATATAATTATGACCTTTTAAACGAGCAATAAGATACCAAATGTAGGCTGAGTATATGATAAACAGTTGAATAAATAGTTGTTTGGTGCCATGTGGTGGAAGACTGCTGAAGGAGGAAGTAAACATGGTCTAAAGCTGACATTTTTTGCAGGGATAGTACTGAAAATCATAAAGTAAATGCTATGCATTTATTTCTCTGTTTACTGAATTTGAGATACTTTGCAGGAGAAAATACACAGTAAATTAAATGGTGGTCAAAGTGTAGACCTAGCCCTGACTGAGAGCAGTTAAGAAACTTCCGAACTCTAATTTGATTGAAGAAGATGAAGAAAACTAAAGATATGAATAAAAAATTGTCCTGACTGTGGACTTCAGTGTATGAAGAATGAAAGAATTGTAAGTTTGGCATGGCCCTATGTCCAGAGCCAAATAACAATACTGTCAAAGATAATGCAAAGAAAATTCTAATAAATTCTAGTGCTTTGTAGCTCAGAAAGAGCTTAATGACATGTTCATAATATAGCAAAGATACCTACTTTTTAACCACCAGGAAAAAAAATAAAAGCATAACAAACAGCTCCTTCCAAATAGAGACAAATGACTGCTGTGAAGACAGGGGAAGTCCCACGTGCCTGAAATAAATCTAATGGTGGCTAATCATTTGTAAGTGTGAACGGATCATGTGGACTTCTTATTCTGACCACAAATAAAGGACTAATGACTTAAGATAAGAGGGGAAGACTCCACACACAAGGAGGGTAGAGACCGTCTTTTTATTAAGGGGATGAAACAATTATTCTGTATAATGAAGTACATAAATCAATATTAGGTTTGTAAAACAGAACACAAAAAAGATGATGGTACTCAGAAGAAATAGGGAGATGATATCCTTCTATGTAGCAATTGTGAGATTGACGCGGTTGAAATGTTTGGTTTGGTTTTCATCATTTTTAAAGGACATTCAAGCACTGTAGCTTTTTGAGAAAAACAAGCAAAAAAAGGCCAAAGAATTACAAGGGAAGCAGGTCAGAGATGTATCCAAAAGCAAACAAACAAAAACAAACAAACACAAATAAACAAAAAATCTAAGAAACCTACAACATAAGCTTCTATATTTCTGTTGTCCGCACCGCCTATCTTGCAATGTGAGATTAGTATTGTTTATACTTAAGGGTAGTTGTACATTCAGGAAAACTGAATAAATTACACCTGTGTAAGGCTGCATGATGAATTATGCAGCTGCAATGAATCCCAAATGCAGGGATGTATTTGGGCCAAAAAAGCTGAAATGCCATGTGCCGCGGTGGCTGTACACACCAGCAGCAAAATCCAGAGGTGCCAGACTGTGCCAGACTGAGCTCATGCAGCTCCTCTTCCACCCTCTGTTTGCATCACTGTCTGTTGGAATCCAAGCCACAAACTTTCTGTTTCCTTCCCATCAACTTTTCAAGGGTCATTGCTATTGTGAAGATGCCTGTCCACAAAGCTGGACAGATCAGCTGGGCAGATTGGTATTTACTCTGGCATTCACTTTCACAACTATTAAAGAAAGAAAAAAAGTTTAGATGGTAGATTGAAGAAAATAAAATAGGCACCAAGACACCAGTGTGGTTTCTGTTGGTCTCCATCTGGATGACCTGTGTGTAATGGAAGAGGAAAGCTTTGCTTATTAACTATTTGATATATAGTAGAAGGTGGCGTTTATTGTAAGTGGAAGTTATTTAATTGTGCAGTTGATTTAAATGCTTGTTCAGGATTTTACATCTCTTGAAATAAAACACTGACTTGATCAAGAAATATTTTTTAATTTGATGATCATGTTCTGAAGAAGTTAATATTAACATTAGTTCCATTATTTTCTTTAATTCTATACAATCACTGATCCTTTTGCTAATAAGTATCTAAATATGCCTATGTAATGTCACCAAAACACAATGGAAGGCATAAGAGGATTTTGTGTGTTGCTATATTCACATGGATTTTTCATAAGTCCTGGGTTTTACGGTGCCTCCCACCATGAACTGCAGTTTGTACTGACCCATGTGCTGCAGTGTGTGGTGAGGTAAAAAGAAAGGATGAAATAGTGCTAAGATTGGCTTTTGTAACATTGCATCTTAATTTGAATAATATCTATTATTCAAATGTCCACTACTTTAAATAAAGAAAAAACACTTTTAGTAATTTACGAATCTCAAGTGTAAAGAAGACAACTCTCTAGCTAAATCTTATGGTATGTTATCTCAATAGCAAAGAAATGGCTCGACGTGAGCCCTGGAATATCAACAGATTATAGCTCATTTCTCATACCATAAATCAACACACAATTCCTAAGGGCAGGTTTCTGAAACACTGATTGGCTTATTTCTTACTAGCATTGCTATAGTTTTTAAAATGAAATTCAACATTTTATTATCTATTTATATCACTTCTTTTACTTCAAATGTAATTCTCTTATTTTTCATAAAATAGCCAGGAGATTGGGGCTTTTGGCTCTTCAAGCTTAGCACAGTGTGGCTTATACTTGTTTAAGGCTTCTTCTATTTATTAAAGGGAAATGGTGTTTTGTGGCTTGCAGGAAACTGCGGGGTGAGTGTGCTGTTCTACAAAACCATTGTACTGTTCCTGCAGGGACCTGATTTCAGTATTTCAGAGGCCTTCAGTGCATCCCTTCAGTGACCATAAAGGGTCATCCTAAAAGTGGCAGGCTTGCACAGAGAAATGTATTGTAGCCTCACAGGTTTACCATTTGGTTTCTTTACTCTGATGTCTGCAAAACAAATATTTATGGAGATGCTGTTAATAAGCCAAACCAGGGATGAAGTAGAACAGCAATCTATCTTGACAGCATTCAGCTCTCCTCTACAGGTTCAAAATATTAAAAATACTTATCATAAATGAGTGAAACCCTCTTCTTTCATGCTCAATTATGAAATAGCTGAAATAAGGAGGAAATTTAACAAGACCTTTTCTTAATTTAATCCAGAAAGATGGGAAGAAAGATGGGAGTAATTTTCTAGGGATATGTGAGGAGGTTTCAGCATTACATGGCCATTATATTGACAAGTAACAGTGTGTAGCACCACAAATGGTAGTACTGATTTAGAGACATTACAATTAAAACGAATACTAGAACACATATATTGGTATAGTACAGAACCAAGCCACAGGAGCTACTGGTATCTATAATCTAGTAGGATATGTATATAAGATAAGATAAATAGCTTATAGAGCCATTTGGAGAACTGTATGATGGATGAATGAAATGAAAAACTTTTTTCTTGTGTGATCTTCGAAAATTTTTACGTATCCTTGATAAAAACAAAGAGTGAAAATCAATTGTTTGCATATCTCTGATCATCTGAAATTCAATATGTTACTGGCTTTATTGTATTTCCATTTCCTTCCATGAAAAGTGGAAGGTAACACTGGTCACCTTTCTAAGGCCATTTGAAATCTGTGGAAGAAGGCTATAAGGAGGTGTTCTTGAGTTATTTTGAATCTGGTTGAATCTACTATCTTCAGAGTTTAAACACTGCTTTGGTAATTTTAATAGGTAATGGAAAATCAAAATGTAATGAAAAACTATATTATGAGAGATTTATATAAAAATTTTAAAGTGTTTATTTGTTTTATTTAGGGTGAAGTTGTTTTCAGAAATGGAGAGAGGATGGGAACCATCAAATTTACTCAATTCCAAGGTAGGTTGTAAGCAATTTTCATTATATTATGTATGCAGTTTCAAACTTTTGTGTCAGTTACATTTGTTTCAGGATGTTCTAAGTATGTACAATTATTTTGAAAAGGAACTACTTGGAAGATGCAGAAAGGAACTTAATAAGTTTTTGTTACCTGTTCAAAATACTGTGTTTTGAACCTTGAGTGCTGTGAAGTATTTCTGAGAATTTTTCTTGACAACAATCCACATATTTATAGAAACTACGGATCTATAGCAACCAACAGCTGTTTAAAAAACCCTACTGGTCAGCTAAACATCCACTTCTTAATACAGTTGTTCCTTAAAACTGGGTGTGAAAAGGAATTCAGAGAGGATTTTTGTTGTTCAACTCTTTCAAGTTAGTTTTAGCGCTCTCTGAAAACTCACTTTTGACATTCTGCAACTGCTTGCTAAAACAACTTGCTTCAGGAGTCAGTCCCTCAGCGTGCAGAGGACACAAACTGCTGACCCCATCCCTTGGAGGCAACACGCTCCACAGCGCAACTCACCAAGCCTGCTGCATCCTCTCAGCCTGAGCTGCTCCTGCAGGGAATGGTCTCAGCAGCAGAGACCACAAATGATGCCATAGAGATTTGTCAGGGGCCATTTGCAGCCAGGATGAGGCACTTGCTGGGACAGGTTTCTGCAGAAATGGTGATTCATGTTGTTTCTGCAGTTTATAGAATGCAATTTATGCGGTTTTTTTCCTAGGCTGAGGCTGAGATAAAACAGGAGATGATTGCATTTGGATGGTCTCGTGAGGGTAGTAGTAAGCTGGCAAATTCTTTTCATACAATGCATGAGAGAGAGCTTGCTCTCCCTTTGTTTTCAGGAGATCACTTTAAACATAATCTTGCTGACCAAGTTACAAAGGCTCATTCTTTGAACAGAAATTGTCTGCTGTATGGACATTATTATTAATGAAAAGCAATGCACTTGAGGGGATCTGTTGTTACTCATTCTAAATTACTGAAGCAATCTTCAGAATTGCTCTTGCCTTCACAACTGTAAGTGATGCTATTAATTCATGTTCCCGGAAGCATTTTGACCCACTAAAACTTTGCAGACATCATCTCACGGTAATGTAATTTAGGAATTCTTGCTCAACACTAATGATAAATATTGATTGCTTCCTCTTCTTCCTTCCCCCCACCTTCTTTTTTCACAATAGCAGTGTTTACAGCCACATGAAAGAATCATGAGAAAATTTTTACAAGAGGTGTTTATTCCTCAGAAGTCTGGAAGAGCTCTAATGCATTTTGCCTAAGGCAGCTACAAATACCCTCCCAGAGTGAGGAGGAAGTTTGGCATGTTCCATCTGCACATTAAGGATGTGATTGGGGACCATGGGGAGGTGCAATATATATCTTCTGAACTAATCCAGAGGAGCAGTAGAAGTCCAGTATAGCTGATTTTATACTGATTTTTATTTCCAGCCATTCAGACTGAGGTTCTTTACAACATTTTCAGTTTCATATCAGATACTACTTAACATGAATGGTTTTACCATCAGCTGAAATATTGTTTGATCAGTAAAAACACAGGAGACAGCCACCCCTTTTAAAATTCCTTGAAATTGCAAAATTACTATTTCAGAAGTGATTCAGGCACATACTGAGTATTTTGATCATCAAACAAAGGTTTCCAATTAACCTACAGAAAAAAAAATAACTCAGGCATCCTATGGAGAAATGCCAGAGGAGGGTTGGATTTCTCCTCATGCAAGCAATAGCCTGTCAACGCATCTTAAGGCTTGTCTCAAGTTTTGTTAATTTCTCAGTCATTTTGGAAATAAGGAGAATGTGCAAAAATGTATGAGAAATTGAAATAAGGAAAGTATAACAACATAGATAAAAGTTTGGGGGGGGTTTTAACTACAAATTCTAAATATTATCAAGGATTTTTCTGTTCTTTTATTGGTATTGTTTTTGTTCAAAGCTTTTATATTCAATACTTGTGGTATAATCGTAGACATTATTAATCTGTTCAAAAGAATCCTTTATTGGTTAGGAAGCTTTCTGAAACATTCTCATTAACTTTTAATAATTGTTAGACTATTGGGAAAGTTCCTAATAATGTAAAGAAGTTAATTAAGTCCAGTGCTTAAAGTGGTAAATGGGTTTTTCCTTTGTAGTTATAGCTGTTAGGAGCTATCGACCATGAGACATACAACTCATTGGTTAAAGTGGGGTTTTTTTAGAATATAATACAAATCATGATGATTTCAAGGAAAAAAGACCACATCAAAGATGTCTTGTAAATGCTTTTGTAAGATTAGTTGTAATTATGAATATAGCTTCTATTAAATGTATTAGTAGCTTATTATCCAAACATAGTATTTTGGAATACCTCAAGAGTAATTTTTTCATCTACACAGCTTTATAGTTTCTTTAATAGTTTAAATGAAAATTGTCGCAGTTGTTCACAGTTGAAATAATTCACTGCAGAAAAATAAAGCAGATAAATAGGTAATCGTTTATCAGAATACGGACAAAATCTCTGTTCCTCATTTGCTTGGGTAGAAAAATCATCTGGGCAGTCTCAGGAGCTAAATTTTCTGTTCTTTGCTGGAAACTTTTGTTTTAATGAAACTATCTGCAAACATTTTGGCTATGGAAAAACAGACAGCCACATCTGCCAGAGACAAGGGAAAACCAGCCTGTGAGGGTTCAAAGAGCAACTGCAGTACGCCTGACACGCTGTGATGAAATTCTAAATAGCTGGTTTAATTTTGGATCTAGATACAGTTTTTCCCAAACTCATGCTAGTCATGCCTCTTTTTCAGCTTCTGTGCAGTCTGTTACTTTTGCAAGTGGTCAAACAGATGGTGCCAGAGATAGCTGTGACCAAACTACTTGCTGCTTTATAGATCACGAATACCTCCCAGGAATGATTTAGTATGCAACAGAGAATACAGAGCACATGCAATAGCATTTTCGTTCCCTACCTTACTGGTAAATAAAGAGCAGACTGTTAGTCTGGCTGAGATATCCAATTGATGTTTGAAGTTGGCATCCTTCTGAATGAATGGCTGTTTTTCCACAAGTGCAATTAAGGAACTCTTCTCATAGTCAGACATGTAATTGAAATAGATGGTCAAAATCCTTTATCTAGTGAGAGCTGAAAAAGAGTCCTGACAACTTTTGTGGGCATAGCAGGGAGCAAGGAGGGCAGTAACAAAGCTGAGATTGTAGATTGCCATGATACGGGAGGCTTTAAGGATAGGCTCTATACCTGTCCTTCAAAATGTTTCACTTTGGCAGATCCTTTCTGATTAATCTGACTGGAGCCTAGAAGGCACCTTGCTTTCAGTCAGATGGCTATTTCTGTCAGGTGTCAGAGAAAACCTAAGAGGCATCTCTGTTGGAATAGGTTGAAAAGGAAAATCAAAGAAGAATTGTAAACAAATACAATTGAAATGTGCGTAAGTCATGCTTTGTGTAGATAGGAAAAAAGTCCGCATATTGGAAAAAACTTTAAGAAAGTGGGTGGTCACCTGCCATATCTTTCTGGGAAGAATTTAAGGGTTTCAACTCATTTAGCCACATAATGTGATATGACATTTGTTAGTGTTGAAAGCTGTTCTGTACACCAAGCAAGAGGGAGAGCATGACTTGTCAAGTGTAACACCTTTGGTCTTCTTAGAAAAAGCCTTACTGAATTTCTGCAGGAAAAGCCCCAGATATTCTTCTCTGAGTTTAATCAAAAGAAGTAGACAAAAAAAATGTCTACTCTACAGTCAAGAGGAAGGTACACAAGAACCCAGGATTGCTTTCCTGGATCTTCAGTTCATCTACTTTATTCTGACTTTTTTGCTGTCCTCAACTTTTTCAGTGAAGGAGGCATAAGAAATTCTGCAGAATCATCCACAGATACAATAGCTTGTTCTCCAGGGACATCAATCCAACCCTGGAAAAGTTTCCTTCTATTACTCTAAATACAGTCCATCATACTGTTACCTACTGTTGGTTCTTGTTTCCATAAAGGCTCATATAAATAATGTGACTAATTGCTTTTGAATATTTCTTTTAATATTTAACATCCATCCAGCATATGTCCCAAAGAACCAGTCTCTGGATGTTTTTTCTGTGATAATGTTGAAGGAATATAATCCAATTAATAGGAAATATTTAGTAAGAACTCCAAAAACTCAGAGATAGGTAGATAGATAGATGGATGCTGTGATGTCACCCTGGACTGGTGGTTAGGTTGTTCATAGGGAGAAAACATAAAATTTAATTGCTCTTCCAGCATTGGTTCTGTGTTCTGTTGTTTTCTTTTTTCCTTTGAATTCAATTTATTTGAATATAAATCTTTGGATCCCTCAGCCAAGTGAGTATCAAACTGCTAATAGGTGTCAGGGCCACTCACCCTTTTTCTTCTGGTCTACCAGTCTGGATTTCTTTTTCTATGTCGTACAAAGATTTAGCAGGACAAATAGTGAAAATCATTATCCATATATAAGTATAAATGCAAATGGGTGAAAACTACAGTTCTCCTCAGGCTGACGAGAAAAAAGTGAATTGAAGCGGGGATCTCCCAAGTATATGATGAGTCTTTGTTATGGGTATCTGTATCAGAACAGGTGCATGGTTTACATTCTGAAATCCAAAAGGCAAGTGTTTTCATGACTTTTTGAGCTGGAGGGTGTCTTTGGACCATAAGGTTTAATTATTGCATGTGAATTTATTGTCTATCAATTTGTCATGTCTTTCATGAATCCATTTATAGTTTTGGCTTTCAACACATCCACTGGCAATGAGTTCCACAAAATAATTATGGATGTAATGATGAAAGCCCTTCCATCTGTTTGTTTTAAATCAACTGTCTTAAAATTTCACGGGGAATACCCCGCTTCTTGTAATGTGATAAGCAAGGAATAACTATGTCTTACTTTTTACATACTGTTCATGTTTTACAGATCTCTCTTATCAATGAGTCTTTTTAGAAATGCAAGTCTTTTTTATCCATTTAGCTTTTTCATCAAAAGCTGCTCTATAATTCTAATAAGCCTCTACCTTTCCTGATATTCTTATTCCTTTTGTGAGAGCTTAATGACAGCTACACACAACACTGAAACATCCACCTCCATACCTCACATTTCTGAATGACCTTTCTGCATTATTTTAACTGCTTTCACAATATTCTGTTTTGCCACATTCATCCTCTTTTTGCCTCTTTGGCCACCAGTGCCAAAGGGCAGAGCACAGCACTGATGTTTTCAAAGAACCAGCCACAGTAAGTCCAAGGCCTCATCCTTGATGCTCTTAATTACTTAGTACCAACAGCTGCATTTGTATACTGATATTCATTTTCTCTTGTGTGTTATGTTCACTAGCACTGAACATCACCTATAATATATAATATATAATATATAATATATAATATATAATATCAGTATCTCATGTACCTTTATAAAGTCCACTGTCAGATGAAACTATGCAGGAGTTTATATTTAATATATGTTTACAGCTGTTTTCCCCTTTTATTGTCAGGTTTTTTTGACACATTCCTGTTCAATTTCTGTTCTGTTCCATACCTACCAGCAGCAATGTTTCCTCCTGTGCCAGTTATTTCTCTTGTAATCTGCTGTCATTACTTATTAGGAGTTGGGGTTTGTGTTCATTTGGTTTGTTTTTATAAATAAACATGAAAAAAAAGTACTGAAATTCAGGTGCCCAAGTTGTGTACTTGTGCTGTCAAACTGGAGAAGGGACAGATAAGAGTTGTAGAAATTGTTAGGGATCTTAGGGTACTATTTACAAAGAAAGATTAGTGGGATTAAGTGTGGGGAGTTAGTAGAGTCACCTCATTTTGAGCAATCAGTACTGTGTGGATATAAATTGCAAGGCCAGGGAGGACTCGCTGGAAGGGGACACTGATATGCAGCTGCTGGTCGTCATGCTTGGTTTGGTTTGGTTTGGTTTGGTTTGTTTTACCTGAGCTAGCTTTAAACAGGCCAACTGCGGGGCTGTGAGCAGTGTAGCAACAATAACATGGAGCAGACTGGAAGCTGGAAATCTGCTCAGGAGCGAAATCAGTGCTTTGGTAGGTAACCTTTCCATTGGGAGCACAGCTATGGGAGGCCACGGCTTTGCAGCTATCAGCATTCAAGCCAACTAATTTCAGGCTAGCTGGGTACTTCTGTGCCACCCAAAGTTGCAGTCAGCATGACAGGGTTGCTGGGAAGAGTTGCATTCTTTATTTTGCCCCAGGCACATTTGAGGAGCAGGGGAGACCTGCTTCTCAGTGTGTGTGTGACTGTGCTTTAAACAGCAGTTCATCCCTTGAGAGGTGGTTTGAACTGTGCAAATAATTATTACTGGGACAAGCAGACGCACTATAGAAGAAGCTGTCATTTTCATAGGATTCCACTTCAGTACATTCAGCATACTCCAAGGCACAAAGTGTTTCACGGGATCTGATAAGTCTCTGTCACTATGTTGTGCAAAAATGTCTTAGGAAGTGTCTTAATTACCGAGAAAAAAGACTAACTTTCAAATGTGACAGCAAACAAAAAAAGTTGAAAAGCAATGGAAAATAATTTTACTAGAATTCATTTATACCAAAGACTGAAGTATTCAGCTCCAAAAAGTCAACAGAAATTAGTACCCAACTAAAGAAATAGTGTCTAAGAGGGACCTGAAAGAATTGTTAGATTTTTCCTTCAGAGCTCCTTGACTTTCACTGGAATTTAAACTGAACTTTTTTTTTTTTCCAATTGGCATTCAGAATCCTACTTCTACAAGAGTTAACTTGTTCAGATGTTCCACTTCAGGTGATGTACAGTGCTGTCCCTCCTTGTCACCACCCAGTCCTCCCTGTCTTTTGAAGAGAGACAGAGGTTTTCTTGAGGGCTATGGGGCCACCTTGACCTGCTGCTCTCTGCAGATGTGTGCTGGCTAATCTCTCCCCTTGGCATCTCAGAAAGACACTTTTCTGGAAGAATTTGTAATACATTACATGGGGATAAAAAGAGCCATAAGACTTACAAGAAACCCATGAAATTCTGATATATATTATGGGAAAATATTTAATTTGGCATAATTAATAAAGAATTCAGTCTATTGCAATGACATCATCCCTAACGTGAAAGAGAATAACTTTAATTCTTGATGAATGGAAAAGAAGAAAATGAAGTTTATCTAGGTCACTGAAAGGACATAGATTTATTATTTGACATTACTATTTGAGCAGACAAAACAGAATATTGTTGAGTAGTACACCAAGCCAGCATTCAAAGGTTTGTATAGTTGTAGGCTAGAGATACAAAGATAATCTTACAAAGCCTAAAAGATCTCTGAATCTGTGGAATCTTATAACAAAGTATATTTGACAAAAATTTCCTTTATAGAACTACTTCAGGGATGGTAGGCAATATCATCACAGTGTTATGAGAAAACATCTCTGACAGGTGGATCTATTATAGATAAGGGAGATGGAAAGGGAATAATTCTTTTGAAACAGTGAATATGGATTTATTCACTGTGTAGGTAACCAAAGGCAGTCGTGAATTTTATGCTGCAGAATTCATTTAGGGATTTGTACTAAAACTTTGAGAGCACAGAAGCAGTTTAAGTCGAGCTATTAGCTCCTTATTAATGGAACAGAAAGGTTAAGTTGCTTTTCAAATTTACTAGTCCCCTTTTTTCCATCCTGATCATAGTTTTGTTTTTTTCTGCCATTACAAATGCTTATTTAATTTCAAATTGTAGAACATAATGCTGTCATTGTACTGGCACCTATTTCTCTAAGCTTTTTAAGTCATTTTATTTTTTGTAAAAACAATCTATTTCAATATATAATCCCTGGACCCTGGTTCAGAAATTAAAGAATTCTGATTCTTTAAATGAGCACATGTAATTAATAGATTTGGAAGAAATCTTTTGAATTTTGTCTAAATGTCTGACCTTTGGTTGTACTCCACAATGGATCTGTGATAAACATCTCTCTGTTTATTTTCATTGAATTTTACTGATTTGCTCCAACAGAAATTTCTCACTCTCCTTTTGAAAAGAAATGAAGTGGCGATGCCAGTTCAGGAAATAACAGCTTTCCATTTCTCTATTCCAAGAGTCAGTATAGACCCTTTGTAATCACATATTTTGACTTAGAATAAGCACATTTTTCAGACTTTTCTTTTACAGGCTCTGGGAGTCTAAAAAACCCACAACAGCCACACCCCAGACATTTTGGACTTAGGCAAAACATTTTTTAAAAGCTTACTATGGACGTTAATGTACCCCTACCCCTGGAATGAAAGGACTGGGTCATGCTTTTCTTACTCTTGAGTTGCTACTTCAAAAATTGAAACCAAAGGGAGAACATGAGTGTGAACTCTTGAGAAAAATCTCTGTTTGAAGTTCCATCCGTCTTGGTATTTGTTACCTTCAACTGGAGCGCATGTATAATTTTTTCCTTAAATGATTATAGAGGACAAGGGATGAATTCCTCATAAGAAAATTATTTCATTAGATTGATCTAGTATATCTACCTGTAGCAAAGTGATTCCACCACAGATGATTTAGCAGTGATTCAGTTCAAACTACTGCCAGAATGAAAAATGTGTTGAATTAATACTGTTCGTGTACGGAACAGGGTCAGGCAGAGATATAGGGAACTGTCATTTGTACATAAAACTAAGTGCTATTTTATATGATCCCCAGCTACTGACACAAAGCTGTTTCATTCCTCACTGTGTTCTCCCTTTATTCCTCCCCTCTTCGTTTAACCTTTATGCCATGGACACATTTTTCCTCCTTGAGCTGCTTTCTGCATATCCAATTCAGAGCTATCCAGGCCATGGTTGACCTTGACAGACTGTACAGTCTTTACTGGTTAATCTCTTGTGTATAATAATCAATTTACTTTTGGAACTTGACTGGACTCACTAGGCAGGCTCAGAAGCCCCACATGACATGGGAAGCATGGGGATAGTCTCCCTGTCAGTGTCTTGGCCACTGCAAATCATCTTGGATCTACCAATAAAGACTAGTTTGAAGGAGGAGGAAAAGAGCAATACCTCACTGAAAAGGTATTCCCTAAACTCATAGAATCATTTAATTTGCAAAAAGCCTCACCAAGTCCAACCTTTGACTAATCACCACCTTGTCAAAGTGAACCTGGCACTAAGTGCCAGGTCTAGTCATTTCTTGAATACTTCCCTGGATGGTGATTCCTCCATCTCCCAGAGTACATTCCAGTCTGTTCCAGTCACTCTGCTTTTGCACTGAGCAGGCTGGATAGCTCTTCCCCAGGAAACATATTCCCATCTATAATATAGTCATGAGGGATCCCTGCTTCTGTTAGAAGTATGCTATAGGATCCAAATTAGTAATACACATACCCTGTTCTGGCCATTTTAAAAGGTCAGGTTATTTATAAGCCTGTGAGGCAAATAGCCCTACATACTGCCTTCACCTGAGTACATCTGGGGAAGCAGATCCTTGTGCTCCTCAAGAATAAGGTGTCTGACACACACAGAGACCCTAATTCTCAAGCAATCAATTTTACTCTTTTAGAATACTGCTTGTAGCACACAGGCTATAGGATGGAGCCAAGGAGAGCTCAGTGGATTGCAGGAATGTCACATGTTCATAAAAGCTGACAACTCCCCCTGGAATATGAAGCATGTGTTTCTCACATTTAGGAGAGAAAATAAGGGAGGCTCCCTGCACAGAGAAAGGGGAGCTAAGCCTTCATCTCATTCTGGCCCTTCAAAAGGTCAGTGCAGAAAGTGTTGTTACACAAAGTGATTTTAACCTTACTCTGCTAATGTGACATTTGGAGCATGGCTGTGGCAGTCTGATGTGACAGCAGGCGAATGTTGCATTTGTGCTGTGTTAGTAAATGGCAGACGGCCTGATAAAAATGAGGGACTTATTCACGTATATAGTCTGTGCTTCCCCTCTCCAGAGGAAAAGACTTTGAAAAGTCTCTGAAGTGTGAATCCCAAAGGTCAGTAAATGCACGAAGGGCTTGTTGAATTCAGAGAAGAGAACAGAATTTTAAAAAAATCATTTGTGAATTTTCACACCCAGAAAACATTAAGTTGGATTTAAGGCTGGAGTTGTATACAGAAGCTATAAATCATCAAAAGCTCTTTAACTGCTCATATCCAGGTTTGATAAATTCAGCTGATAACCTAAGTGATAACCTGTAGCCGAATGCTAGATTATTGCCTGTGTGTTACTGGTTCATTTTTCAGCACTTTAGGGCTATTTTAATCCCTGAAAGACTCAGGTAGCTTTAGTTCATCTGATTTACTGTGCTAGCTAAAATCAGTGGTGCACATAACTACAGCTGTGGGCTGACTCTGGTGCAAGAGGGTTTACAGAAGCATTAGTTCTGGAAAAGAGTGTGGGCTCACAAGCCATAAATAGGTAGATAGGTGTCCTTTGGATGTAGAACGCCCTACTGATGCCATGGACCATAGAATAAGTTAAATATTTCATCCGTCCTCTGAGCTTGAGTTGGACTTGTGCTTCTGTTTCCTTTATAAATACATGTGTCAATTATATTTTTTAAATGAAGGTTCAAATTATTTTTTTTTTTTACCCCTGTATGATCTATCTATTTGTATGGAAGAGGCTGACTAAAAGAAAAGAATACAAAAGATAAAATGTTAGAGGTAAAGACAACTGAGTTGTAAGTCTCAATTTCTAAGTTGCTCAGGCATTTTGAAAATGCTACCCAAAGTGGATTTTCCCAAAGATTAGCTCAGTTGGTCAGAGCATGGTGCTAATCATGGCAAGGACGCGAGTTCTGTCCCCATATGGGCCATTCACGTAAGATGATCCATGTGGGTGCCTTCCAACTCAGAATATCCTGTGATTCTGTGAAGCTAGCTGGCAGCCAAGTCAACCTCGACATGCCCCATCCCAAATGGAGCAAAGACAAAATCTAACTTTTGTAAAATGTAGTAGCCAGTTAAATGCATCTCCTTTGGTTTCAGAACTGAAGATTTGAGCATGTAAGCATTTTTTCAAGCTTTTCTTTCCTTAGACCTTTGTTTTGATTGATAAAGGAGATCTGGCCAGAATAATGATAATGTTTTCTTGCTCTTTCACTGAATAAGAGAATAACAGTCTAGGTAGGAGCATTGCAAAGTTCCTCAGCTCTGCCCTGTGAAATTTAATGTTGAGATTTACTTAGCATGAGATCCTAAAAGGAATAAAAGTTTATCTTAAATGATCTGTCAGGTTCAATTTATTTGCAGTAATTGGCCTGGAGCTCTTACATTTAGCAAAGCCTTGGCTGCTCTTGCATGGGCACAGTGCTTGGAAGAAAAGGCTCTTTTTGCTGCCTAATGATGCTCCCATGCAAAGTAGTCCAACTAAAATTCCTGGCAAGGCTTCCTATCCCAGAGGGCCATGGACAGATGTATTGGAAGAGTAGCTTTGGGCCTTCAAAATCTGCATGCATACCTCCTGGTGCTGGGCAACAGATCCTACAGAAATGTGTACTGCCTCGTTCGTGACAGATTTGAGGAATTCAAGAAATACCAGACCTTGCACTTAGTGCCGTGGTCAAGTTGACAAGATGGTCAAAGGTTGGACTCTGTGATCTTGGAGATCTTTTCCAAATAAATGATTCTGTGATTCTGTCATTACAAGCAGCCTCCTTGCCTCAAACAGCACAGCCATGGCCAGACATGGCTAATGGGGGCAAGGTGCACTCATGCCTTTGGGCTGATGCCAACTGTGGGCTCTTGACATGCATTAAAATTATGCATGTTGGAACCCCACATTTAGCAGTGCTTCTCCTGAAATTCAGGTAACAGTCTGCAGATGCAAAGGATGGGGAGACGAGATGGTATCTAGGCCTTAGCGGCACCTGTTTCTTTGCTCTTTCACCAGCTCACTAATATATAGACTAAAAGAACAGGTGTAAAAGTGGCTCATCAGTATTCTTCATTGCAATATAATTAATTGATCTCATGACTGTCTGTAATTTACACTCATTCAAGAGGCATTCATTCCAGGTGACATTCATATCCCCATCATTTTGTATAAATTTAGGATGAAATATTATGCATTATTTAAGACTACATATATTCCTCTTGTTTGCTTTCCTTTCATCTCAGCATTGCAACTGTTATTAAAAACAAGCAGAAAGTGGGGAGACAGGAGTAAGGGAATGAATGTCATAAACCAAGTACTCAAAAGTCAGCAATTAGAGGATCATAGGTGAAAGCTCACCAACAGTTTTTCCCTCCATTCTAAAGAGTAAAATTACAAACGTTGAAAATCTCTAGCAATGAAAAAGTTACAAGCAGCTGAGGCAAACTCATTCAAGGTCCAGATAAGGAAACTGGAATAGTCTGTGCTGACAGACCTGATTTTAACTGGGTGAGAGATTAGGTCATAGAGTGGCTTTTAGTCACTTTGCATTAAGAAAGTGAAATTCTGTCCCTACTTTACATTGCTCAGGATGGAGATGGAAACACAGAGTTGAAATATTTCATAATGTTACTCTAATTCAGTCAAATTGTTTGCCACTTAGCATTCCAAATAGTTTCTTCACTAAAACAGAAACGGGTAGGCTGACCCAAGATGCACAAAAAGGAAGTACAATCTTCAGGATTCTCTGAATTTTCCCTTTGTCAATCTTTTTTTATTAATGTTTGTTGATATCTTCCCAGAGTAGAGAACTGTTAAAAAAGCAAGGTTTTTTAAAAACCAGGTTAAACAGGTTTTTACGTGTGGTAAAAATGCTAGGAATTTTACAACTGGTTAAATTTTGTATAAAAAAAATAGTGATGTACATATACTGTTATCTCAGATTCAACATAAGCATCATATAATGTCCTCTGTCACCACCATGTGTGGATTTTCCACACTTTGTAGAGGGCCAGTAGCAATCAGTCCGTGGAATAGTGCTAAGCTCCTTTGTGCTTTGACTAGAATATTCTCCTGTGTATTCCCTTTTCTCAGATGGTATGAGTTTTCAGGGAATTGTCCTCATCAGAGATTTGTGAATTGCTGTTCAAGAAATTGCCACAGATTTCCCAAACTATGAGATGTGGGTGCCTCATAAAGGTCTGAAGCAGAAGAAAGCTTCCTGGCTTGTACATATGATAGGTTTCCATGCTTATAGTACAATTCAGCAGCCATTCTCAATGATAGGATTTTTGCCTGTGGTCTATAATTATGAGGGTAGAGAAGGACTTATGGGAATATTTAGATTACATGTCGGCCAGATCATCAGGTAACTCTATGTAATGGTCAAGTAGTAGAAGAAGAGGCCAGGAAAGTTATGCCATTCTCATTTTATTTTTCAAAACAAGCTAACTAGATGATGGTGGATAATTAATCCCCATGGAGTGACCAAGGACAAACAAAATTGAACAATAGCTATTTCTCTTTGTCATCTGGAATGGTTCTATAAATTGTGTTGTTACATAAAAATCGATAGCTGATCTGTTAGATGGATAAAACCCAAACAACAGATAAAATATAAAAGAAGCTGCATCACACTGAATTGGGTCAAATTACATTGGAAATGGGTCAAGCCTTTAGGAATCCTTCCCTACTGTTGATTATAATGAGTGAGCAAGGTTTTAAAACCAGCTTACAGATTTTAATCAGCAGTAGCTTATGGTATGATGAATTGCTTCTGTGTATGTGCTGTAATTAAGCAGTGCTTTATGAAGACAGTGTAGTTGTACTGTTGTAAACTCTGAGCCTGATACAGCAAAGTTCTGAATCCATCTTGAAATGTTAAACTGATTGGACATTCAGGCCTTTAGCATCTCACACAGTCAAACCTGTAATGCAACAGACAGTGCAAGACACCCCGTTTTGCACATGAATTAAATATTCATCTGTGACTGTAGCAGCTTTTAAATTTTTAAGGTATTGATCCACAGCCTACTTTGATCTTACAGCATACAATCTGAAGCAATGTTAATATTAAGTACCCAAATATAAATATTATGTTCTGGAGGCACATGAAATGCAAAATTTTATTTCCCTTAAGAAATTAAGTTATTCCAAGCATGTGACAGTCTGTTGCAATGCCTTCTTCAAGGAGTACGAATGAAAAAGGTGAATTTTGTTCTTGCTAAAGTGCCCATACAGTTAATCATGTATCATTTTGAATGGGTTTCTTTTTTTGGGTTTTTTGGGGTTTTTTTTGGTTTTTTTTTTGGTTTTTTGGTTTTTTTTTTTTGGTTTTGACACATGTACAAATTGACTGTGCCTGCCAGGTGAAAATGAACTTCCAAATTTGAATAATATATTTGTTTTATTTGATAACTGGATATTATGGATTTAATTGAAAGCTATTTTAGTTAGTTTACCAATTAAATGGTAAGAATGTAGATCCTCAAGCTGTTCTTCAGATGTTTGCTTGATCTTTAACTCCCTGCATGCCCATATTTACACCAGCATTTGTCTGCTCTGGACTTAGACTAAGATGCGGCATATCTAAGCCACATCTAAGCCCTGGAACCTCAGGACAAATTGTTTTCTTTCAAGATGCAATGCTGCTGAGGATGTCCCCGTGTGTAGCAAACAGACCACCCGCATAAAAAGTGCATAATTCAGATGTAGTTCCATCCTCTGCCTGATGTGGAGCAGGAATTTGCATCAAAACCTTTATTCTGAAGTTGCTGAACTGCTCCTGAGATGTATCTGGGGTGAATTTCTAAGTCTTTCCTGCTTATTATTTTTTGCTATGTATAAATAACTAAGTAACCACAAAGAAAGAGCAAAATGACAGTCCAGGAGCCAGGAAATTAACCTAAACTGGGGAGATCTGAGTTTGGACCCCTCATCCAGATTTTTCTGAGAGGGAACTTAAACCCTTATTTAATGTATCTCAGGGGAATGTTCCTGTGACTGACCTAGGAGGCTAAGTGGGGTTAGCAGAAATTCCTCTTTCTTGTCACAAAAAAGTATTGGGTCAGATGTAGAATATATTTGCACTGTTAATTACGCCCATATTTGGTTTTGACCTTAGTGCCTAGGTCATTAAATCTCCTGGCCAACACAAGTGGAAACAGAAATGGAAATTCCTTAACTTATATTTGAACATTTATAGACCTTTGAATTACTTTGTTAACAGAAAAGGTAAACAATTAGTTTAAACTAGTTAAATGGTAGTAAAATTTCAAGAAAAATCTTAAGCCCAAATATATCAGTGCAACAGGAGTCATCTTTGCTGAGATGAGTTTTTGTTTTCTGTGTACTGCACTCTATTTGTACAGGTGTAAGTGACAGCAGGATTATTTTTTGTGAGCAGGTATTGGTTTTTTTCAGTGGCCTTTTTGAAAACCTTCCTTCCAAAAATTTGTCCTTCAGCTCTTTTCAAAGCTACGCAACTGTAGCGGGTTTGGTTTGTAGCCGGGCGGAAACACCAATTTAGCGTAGTGCTTTGGTCCAAAATACTCATTATTGTTTATCTTCTGTGAGATAAGAATTAGGACAAATGCAAAGCAGGCACCAAACTTGAAAGAATAAAAAGGAGTTTATTAACAGACCTAAAAGAAGGAAAAAAAAACCATACCACACCTTCAGAACACTTCTCCTCCCCCCTCCCCACCTTTCTCCCTTCTCCCAGTGACAATGTAAAAAGACTACCCTTGAGGTGTTCAGTCTGTTTATCACTTCCATAATAACCTTGTTCAGTCCATTTAGAAAGAGAAGTCTCTCTTGTCCATGCTATGAAAACATTTTCACAACGAGACGGCCGCCCAGGTTGGTTCTCTGCTCACATGTGAGTCCCTTCCCCTGACTTGCAGCTTTTCCCACAACTGCTTTCGAGAGTCCACTCTTGAAATTACTGGGGTAAAATTTTAAGGTTGAGCCGTTCAGAAACAAAAGTTCTCTTTACCCATTTCTGGGAGCATTTCATCTCTAAGAACAGAGGCCCTCCTCCTTCCCTGGGAGCAAAGGGTCCTCCTCATCTTCATCTCTAGGACTATCTCTGGGAGCATCTCTAGGAACTGAGGTTTTCTCCTTTTCCATGTGGAGTCAAAGTCCTCATCACTTCCATCCCTCCCTGTTCAAATTTCTCATGAAATTACAGCTGCGTCAGCATCTGCCTGTCTCAGCACAGGTGCTTTTGCTCACAAGTACAAGTTGAACTCTCCACCCCCCATATCTTCATGAAATTACAACAGGATACTCTGATGCGTCATAGCTTCACAACAGAATTTCAGCTCTAAGCATCTCCTCTTTCTTCTCCCTCAGGTTTTCAGCTCTTCACAGCACTAAAAGGGTTAATCTCACCTTGGCCTTGCAGCTGGAATTTCGCTTATCACTGCTGTGCCGGACAACAGTGCAGGTTTAGCTGAATCTTGGCTGCACTGGAGAGGGGGAGCCAAACTGCTGCAGCTGCCCACAGCAGGGCTGTGGGGGGGTTCCGCAGGTGGAACAGGTCCATTGGCTCCAGGATGGCCATGGCCTGGCCCGGCCTGCCCCGAGCAGGGCCTGGCCAGGCCCGCTGGCCCCCGCATGGGGCCCGCAGCCACCTGTCCCAGCACCGGAAACAAGAGAGAGCTTGGGGGGGTTTTCTATTCTTAAGCATGGATCACAGAGGTTGTCACAACTTGAAGTGGTTTAAAGAATTGTCCATATTCAAACTGGCCACTGATAGGTTCTGTTGCGTCACAGAGGAAGCTGTAAGAAGCACCCCTTTGCAAGAACATCACTTCTGGGACTATGCTTGCTAACCCATGACAGCAACTATGTGTGATAAATCCTTGTGTAAGAAGGGAATCATTTATTAGTTCTGTGTTTGTTTTCCTTCACCTTTCTTTTGTAAGGTGGTCAACTCAGGAGATGAAATCTGTATCATGTGTGATATCCATGAAACTTTGAACAACTTACCCAGATATTTGCATCTGGGCAAGTTGTCTTGAACCAACTTAAAAAAAGATGCAGGCAATTCCAGAATGAAACTAAATCTTATCCTTTGGTTATGTGTCTATGGGAAACCATTTAAGAAGTGCCTGTTTTCCTCAACTTCTTGGCAGGGACCCTGGAAAAGGTAGCCGTGATATAGAGGTCTGCACCGTAGCCATTGAAGTTTGGACAGAGGAATCCCACCAAATCATCCTCTAACTCATAAATAGTGTAGTGACTATAAAAGGGAGAAATTAACATCAATAATAACAAATTAAATCAAGCACTACCCAGTTGCTTCTTCTGTAGGTTTAAAATCTTCAGTTGTTTTCCATATAATAAAGTTTAAATAACCAAGTTCAGACACTGGTTATTTACTGGCTTTAGATCTCACAAAAATAATTTGGTGCTGCTGAAGAATAAATCAAATAAATCTGTAAATATGAGAATCCTTGCTGAGTAAGCTGAGAAAGCCCAAACTGTATTTTTTAGTAATGCAAATTAAGATTAAATTCATTTTAGATTCCTCCCCAGCACAATAATTTGGACAACACAGCAAATCTGAAAACTAGTTCCTCAGTTCCTAGAATTGGTAGGTATATCAACCTGAATGACTTATTGTGTAGGACAAGGGAAAAAAGGAAACTTTACCATCCTAACTTATACTGTCTTGGTGCATAAAGTTTTCTTGTACATGCCAATCATGGCGAATGCCCAACAGTACACCATCCAGAAACCAGGAAGCTTTCAGTGATGTTGTCAACACCAGGCTCTGTTGCACTTCTTACCCTCTGTATGGTGAACTGTGAATGGAAATATTCATCCACTTTTTTCACCCATTAGGCTGCCTCTAAGGCTGGTTGGAAATAACAATTTGCTTTAAAAGTTTGAGCAAATTAGTTTTGTTAATAGATAAAGGTCTGATAATTTGTGTGTTTATGATGCCAAAGCTCAGCTGGCTGAACCAAGGTAGCTGAGTTGGTGGCCCAACAGCCTGTGAAAAGGGGCCTTTCTTGTGTGTGGTGCCTTCTGTCTTCAGCAGAAAGCTGTCATGAGCCGTCTTGTGGGATGTGTCACCTCAGGCTGATGGGCTCAGTTTTGGAGTGAATTTTAGAAGCACAGAAATTGTTAGTGTTCTACCTGGGTTTTGGAGATTTGTGGGCTCCCTGAGGCACCTTGCTAATTGCTTGTTGCCTTAGATTTGGAGGAGAGCTGCAGCTGACTGTGTCCCCTTGTGCCTGTTCAGAGCAGCAAGCCAGTTTGGTATCTAGTCACCTGTAGTGGTTTGGTCCAAAATACTCATTACTGTTTATCTTCTGTGAGATAAGAATTAGGACAAATGCAAAGCAGGCACTAAACTTGAAAGAATATAAAGAAGTTTATTAACAGACCTAAAAGAGGGGAAAAAAAATTATGCTATACCTTCAGAACTCTCCTCAGAACTCTCCTCCTCCCCCCACCTTCCTCCCTTCTCCCACTGACAATGTAAAAAGACAACCCTTAAGATGTTCAGTCTGTTTACCACTTCCATAATAACCTTGTTCAGTCCATTTAGAAAGAGAAGTCTCTTCTTGCTCGTGCTATGAAAACATTATCACAAGGAGACAGCTGCTCACTTCCAAATATTGTTCAGTCCATTTAGGAGGAGGAGTCTCTGTGCTCACATGTGAGTCCCTTCCCCTGACTTGCAGCTTTTCCCACAACTGCTTTCGAGGGTCCACTCTTGAAATTGCTGGGGTAAAATTTTAAGGTTGAGCCGTTCAGAAACAAAAGTTCTCTTCACCCATCTCTGGGAGCATTTCATCTCTAAGAACAGAGGCCCTTCTCCTTCCCTGGGAGCAAAGGGTCCTCCTCATCTTCATCTTTAGGACTATCTCTGGGAGCATCTATAGGAACTGAGGTTTTCTCCTTTTCCATGTGGAGTCAAAGTCCTCATCGCTTCCATCTCTCCCTGTTCAAATTTCTCATGAAATTACAGCTGCATCAGCATCTGCCTATCTCAGCACAGGTGCTTTTGCTTACGAGTTGAACACTCCACCCCCCATATCTTCATGGAATTACAACAGGATACTCTGATATACCATAGCTTCAGAACAGAATTTCAGCTTTAAGTATCTCCTCTTTCTCTTCCCTCAGGTTTTCAGCTCTTCACAGCACTAAAAGGGTTAATCTCACCTCAGCCTTGCAGCTGTGTGGCTTATTGCTGTTGGTCACCTGACCTCTGCCGGACATCAGTGCTGCGTTTGCTGAAATCTTGGCCGCAGTGGAAGAGGGGCCTTCCGAGCCGCTCTGGCTGCCCACAGCCCTGCTGGGGGGGTCATCCTGGAGCCGTGGCCCGGCCCGGCCTGGCCCGAGCAGAGCCTGGCCGGGCCCGCTGGCCCCCACACGGGGCCCGCAGCCACCTGTGCCAGCGCCGGAAACGAGAGAGAGCTTGGGGGGGAGTTTGTCTATTCTTAAGTGTGGATCACAGAGGCGGTCACAACTTTAAGTGGCTCAAAGAACTGTCCATATTCAAACTGGCCAGCTGATAGGTTCTATCAGGTCCTAGAGGAAGCTGTAAAGAACATCACTTCTGAGACTCAGCTTGCTAACCTATGACATCACCTCAGCAGAGATTCCTGTGTCTCTCCCTCTTATCAGATTTGTTACCAACACAGAATATTTTGACAATCACAGCTCTACAGAAACAGATCAACCAATCAAACAAACAAAAAAAACCAAACCCAAACCAAATGCTGTATTTGGTTACAAGTATATAATTTTAAATGTTTCTTCTAAAAAAGTTTATTAACATTTACTAAATTTTGCTGTATGTAGTAATCCTATTTAACATCTAGGAAAGAGATTAAATATTTCAAAAGTTATATTTTGCATTTGTTGTTTTTGCTTGACAATCAAATGAAGTTGCAAGATAAATTTACTCATAGTAAGAAAAAATTATTTATGCGGTATTGAAACCTATAAGTTGATTTCATTAATTCATTATTTGTTTCCACCAAAAATTAAATACTGACTAAAATTGTAATTTAATTTGGAGACGGTCCTTTTAAAACTGGCTTTAAAACTTTCTTTTATTATGATTGTTATAAACTCTATAGTAATGTAATTTTCAAAAAATATCATCTTATCTGGGATGCTCTTACAAAAATTTGTTGTGATAATTTTTTTCAACTTTATGTTCAAGGGGCCTGTTTTCTTTCTGATGTGGAACTAAATTAGTCATACACAGGTTCCTCTAAGAAAATGTCTCATGCAGGAAGCAGAGAAATTCTGATGATTTTTCACCACTTCAAATTATGTGTATTGTGCTTTCTTGATTGTTAAATTACACTCTAGGCTAGGTCAAGGTATAGAATAATTTTTATTTTCAAGTGAATGGGAATTAGATGATTTAGAAGCGTATTACTGGGTATCAGAGAGCAGGTAATTTTATGTTTAAGCTTAGTGAAAGGTTTGTATGGGGTGTAAAGGAGGCTTTTATTAAGAAAATAGGAGCAAGAAATTGGATCTCTTCAAAACAGATTTACCCAATTTCTCTTACTAAAGTCAGTGAGTGGGTTTTCACAAAACCAGTGTCAGCTATTGAGGGAAACAGACAATGTACAAGCTAGATCATGATAGATTTAGCTTTTGTTTTCAATTGAATGCAATTATCTTTCATCCACAGAGGTTTTACAGCATGTCCTGTAAAAATCTCCTAAGATATGAAAAGCCCCACTGAAGAACATCATGCCCCAAGTTAAAAAAGAGAAAAAGATTTTATACATTATATACATAAAAATGCAGTGTCAGTTTATATTTTCTGTTTGTTCATTACTTCATTTTCATATGCAAAGTCAGGAAACTCAGAAGGACAGTTTTATAAACAAGAGTCTCAAGCCTGGTAGTTGTTGCTGTTCTGTTGGTGAATTGCTACTTTTGAACTGGGCCTAGCTGAGTGATACCTGTAACTCTCTCTTTGGACCTCTTCTGGAAAACTTCAAAATGGTAGAGAAATGCCCCAAATAGTTTTTTGTTTTGAGAAACTAGGTAGATATGAGATTAAGGACTTAACAATACATAAAAAGGCCTGTACATACTATTTCTTTTGGAGGTATGCAAGTATTGAGGATAAACATGGTTGTGTCTCAGGGCTCTGGTCTCTCCAGGATTACAGGCTACAACTTTTGGCAGTGAAGCGTGGTGAGGCTGTGTCTGTGTCCTCCCATCATTTCTCTGTGCCTCCCACCACCTTTGCTACTGTTCACCAGGCTCAGCATGGTTGTCTGACCTGACCACCGAGCTGTGTGTGTCCTACAGCTGTACCTGTGTCAGCCTGCTTTTTTGGTCTCTCTTGTCAATTCTCTTGGTCTTGCAAAGTAATTTTGGCGTGTTGAAGAGGGTGGGGTGGGGCATGTGTCAAAGCTGTGAAAGGATTCAGTATTTTCGGAGTAGGAGCATGAATAGGAAAGGACTGGGTCATTAAGGGCTAGTCCAGAAGAGTCCATGAAGTTTTCACGGCAGCTCCACTGTCCCTCCCACATACACCCACAAGACATACCAGAAAACCCATGACGTGCTACCCTTGAATAAAAGAGCAGCTTCAAAATGTGCCAGAATACCTGGGGGCATTCTGCACAGGGATGAAACACCCCAAGTGATGCAGCAGGTTGACATGGTCTCAATACCAGCTGCAGAAGTGAGAATTGCTTTCCCTATGAATTGTAATAATCCTATTCTTTACAGCTCAGGGTTAAAAAGCATCTGCAGAAACAGTCCATGAATAGGATACATGAGTTATAGAATATTTTTCATTTAACTAAGAAACTTCCATTTCTAGGAATATATCCACTAGTGAGTGCCAGAAATAATTCAGCAGAGCAAAGGCAAGGCAAGCTGGTGCTGCAGATGGAAAACAGAGGTGCTGCCAAACAGCAGTGCTCTCTCCATCAATGGTGCGATTGAAAAGGAGCCAGCAACTCCTCCTGCAGCTAGACCAGTGCAGAGGAAGATGCAACACAAGCACTGTTCTGTTCAGCAGCTGTGTTTTCCCCCATGTTCACTCATGCTACTGCTGCAATGAGGAGTAACATGATCTGGTTAAGTGAAAAAGTGATTTAAGCAGGGTGGGCTTAAACCCAAGGCAAACCTTAGCAAGAGCTCTGCAATATGTGCCATAAATCTTGGCCCCTCTGTTGTCTCTTCTTTTTCCTGATATTGGTACCAGGACTGTGGCCAGGACACTTCTGTTCCTCCTAGAAAGTCAGATGGTAAGACCACTGAGGTGAGGAGGGCATCAGGAATAAGGAAAAGACTGCAGCTGTAATTTGAGGGTTCCAGATTTCCAAATATGCAAGTGAAGATCTGGGGACTGGTCTCACACAAGAAGTGTGATTTCTTCTCTAGGATGTGTTTCATGTGTTTGTGGCTGTTGCTCATGAGTTTTGACCTTTATTGTCTTACACTGTTCTTGTTTAGATCACGTTACTTAAATCTAGAAACAAGAAATTTGTGCTAGATTTTTCTGTACCTACCCAAAACACAGGGAAACAAGAGAACATTTTTACACCTTTTACTGAAAAAGCAGTAAGAGCACTTGACTTGCGTTGATGGCTCCCATGAATCTGTACATGCTATTGCAGAAGAAGGAATTGCTTATAAGACAGCAAAGAGACAAAACTTGTGCTTAAGTTTAAGTACTTTTTAAATACAGTTTTGTGCTGAGATTCTTAAAATTTGAGTAGTTAAAGATTTATGGCCAAGTATGTATCTCTAACTACATAAAACACATAATGTAGATTATCATTCTGTTCCAGTCTTTTTTTTTTTTTTTTTCTGGAAACATTCTACGACTTAAATTTCCGTCAAATGCTGTAAATATCAAGGGATTGGTAGCAGTTACTCAGATGCATACACACTGAGATGTGTACTCACTCACTTCAGGTAAGATTTAAAACACCTTCTCACAGTTTAATCACAGTGGTTTTGACTTTCAGACTCGTCAAAAATAAAGTTAATGGGACAACTGACTTTTGTACGTAGCTTATACTAATACTTTGCTATCAGTTTCAGGGAAAAGCTTTTTAAAATATTTTTAAAGTGTTTTTAGCATTACCTGCTTCCAGATTTCTGCTTACTCTCATACTCCAAACAAGCCTCAGCTTTCTTTACTTATAAAACACCTAAAATTTAAAATTGTCTCAGGCAAAAGGCAAAAAATTATGTTAGGACAGTTAAATACATATCCCTCTCACTTAAAGCCCTGCAATTTTTTGAGTTTTGATCTGCAATGAAAAATCGATTACATTATACAGCAGTCTTCCAGAATTTCGTGCATCTTATGGAGGTTATTTAATCTAATATTTTATGCCCAAGCAATTCAAAAAATTTCTACCATTCTTCAGGCTCATACTGCAACAGTCACACATAAGAAAAAAATGCATACTTCTGCTTTTCTAGTTTTAATCAGCTTTTCAAGGATCTTTGCCTTATATTATATTTCACTCCTGCAGGCATTAATCCTGTCCTAACAAAACAGTGTTGCTGTATGCTACCAATTTTCTGGGCAGAATAGATTCTCTCAAACTAGGAGTGTCTTGTCAAACTGTTTTCTCTTAGTACCTAAAATATCAGTTTTAATTCTGGAAACTCTTAGGGGAGTGTATTTTATGTTATGCACAAATACAGTGCTCTGCTTATGCATAAACACTTGCGTGCTCTGGCTGTGCTTTGCCACGCAAATTTATTCCAGAGCTGTCTGTCAGGTGTATTATATAACTGCTCTATATTAATTATTAAACCCTTTATTATTTAGAGTAATTATAATTTAATGGCTGTAGCTTTCCATGGGAGGCTTTTCCTCTTAATGTTAGTCTGCTTCCTGTAGCTATTCAAACTCCAGATGAAGGAATAAAAGGAAAAGTAAATCAGAATTTAAAATAAAATAGCACAACAATGATGTATACCATATTTTAGGAAAAATTTTGAAGCAATCATTAAAGAGAAAATCAATGAGTTTCACTTTAAAGCTGTTCTTTGTATCTTAGTCAGTCTTCTACACCAATTTCTTTGCTCTCAGTAAAACACATTGCTCCTAATTAGTGCTAAAAGGAATTCACCATTGGACCTTTTTCATCCTTTTTTATTTTTTTCCAGTGGATTAGTACAAAGAGATTACTCAAAACAGGTTAAAGCAAGTGGAGGTTTGCTGAAGCAGCAAGAAAAAGTAGTTACTTCTCTGGAACTTTAACCAGGTCCAGTTGAAGTGTGTTTCTTTTCTCTTGAATACAGGATCAGCTTACAGGTAAAAGAACCCAAGTCTGACCAAACCAAAATAGTTTTCTTAATGAGTTTTCTTTTGTAAAGATTATTAATTTTTGGTTGTTGTTTTTTGTTTGGTTTTTTGTTTGGTTTTTTGTGTTTGGTTTTTTTTTTTTTTTGCTTTGTAAGTTTTAACATCATTAGATTTTAAAATTAAAAATAATGAAATAGTAGTGATAAATTTTGAAATTCAAGACTAGATTTCATCCTACTAAAATGTACTGGTAGCATCTGGAGGAAGTCGAACAACTCTATCAACATGAAAAACCTGGATCAGGGTGGGCTAAATTCTGAATTGGCCATCATCTTGTGCTTTGGTCTCATCATGACGTACAATTCACATATATTTACATTTTAAAAAAGAAAGCATCAAATGGAAATTTATAAAGTGAAAAATATCCTTGTAGGGGTCTGTTGGATGGGCTGCTACACAAAACATTTCAAATGCTGGTGTTTGAAACCTCACCACTTCTTTTGTAGACAGCAGCCTCTTGTGAGGCGTTCTGCCTCCTGCATCTGTCTCTTAAAGCCTGTGAGAACTGAGTGGGGCATGGTCATTTTTCCTCCTCTTCCAGTGCTTGAGGTCATGGGGCTTCACAGCCTCACCATGTGCACCTTTCAGCCAGTGCCCTAGGCTCTGGGTCTCTCCCACATGTGTTTACAGCCTCACAGCATCCTTCTGCCTGGCAAATAACCCAAACTTTCCAAACTTCTCAGGTGGCCTCATGGGGGTCAAAAAGACAGACAAGAAACATAGATTTTGAAGAGGAATTTCCCAGCAGCCAATACTACTGGTAAAATACATCTCTGCCCATGGCAGGGGGGTTGGAACTAGATGATCTTTAAGGACCCTTCCTATGATTCTAAAACACTGGAATTTGCAGTCAGGCACACACTTTTCTCACTCTAAGCATCATGCAGTTCTTGGGTTAGACGAGCATCCTTGCCTCGTGTAACGCCTCTTGTTCTCTCACTCCCTAGTGTTCAGTCCCTAACTGTAGCAGTGAGAATCCCGTTCCTGATGGGAGCAGAGCGTACCTCCCTGAGGACAGGGAAATCCGATCTGTGATCCCGTGTGACTTATGCATGGGGAGCTGATTGTCAGGGGAAGGCTAGAGCTGGAAAGTCTCAGTCTCTGGCTCTAGATGGCTCTTTGAGTGACAACTCTCTTGTTCATCTCAGCAGCAGAACCTGAAACAGTGATCTATGGGGGGTATCACTACTTGGGGGGGCTTTGTAGTCTCCCCTGTATCTCAGTAAGGGTTTGCTTGCAGTTGCAGGTGGGCACAAGTGGGCTTTTTTTGTTGCTCTAAAGATTTTCCTGAATTATTCCCCTACACTTCCTGAATAAAGTATTTGGAATAATTACCAGCCTGGATGACTCAAAACTGCATTTCTTGTGCAGGAAAAAACTTTGGCAGCAACTGTGAAAACCATAAGACAGGAAAGAGCATAGAGTTTGCAGCATTGTATGAGTGTGTTCAGCACTCCCTCAACTCTTTTATTTGGTATCTTAGGATGAGGCCAGTGGGAATTCTGCCTTTGGGTTTGACCCTGAATCATGAAGAATGCTCTTCATGAGCTACAGTGTTTTCACAGGCCACCTGGTGTAATGGCAAGAGTGGTTATTCAAGGACATAACGAGTAGTTCAGATCTAGCACACATAATATGCACAGCAGCTGCTGCTCTCCTCCTTTTTCAGGCTTGGTAACTGTGAAACTACAACCTTTAAATAACACCCTCTTAACTCTGTAAAAGTTTAAGGATGCAGTAGGTAAGGAAGGAGCCAGAGCATCTTGGTTTAGGGCCTCTCAGCTGGAGCAGAGCAGGCACAGCTGGCTGGGAGGCTGCTCAGTGTGTGCTGAGCCTTCCTCTGCCAGGGGAGGAGGTACAGAGCCCTGACAGAAGGTGAGGGAAGGCCCTAATCATATAATCATAGGTATGCATCCAAATGTGCCATAATGGAGTTTATGTTTTTTCCCTGCATGGCATGAAATCACCAGAAAACTGACATGCCTTGCTAAGTGGAGGGAAGACAACCTTGCTGGCAGGTGTGATTGCTGGCATGATCCTTTGGTCAAGCATCTTCTGTGCTGGGAGCCATTCTTATTTCTGTCATGTTGTGCACTTAAGCTTGGTTATAATTTAAATTAGCAAGGGCTAACCAGCCTTCAAAAGGAGAACTGCATCATGCAGCTCATCCTGTACATCTGACTGGCCACAGAAAACACAGTGGCAGAGACTTAGCAGCTGTGTGCAGGTCAGATGAAGGTGTCCACAGGCCAGGGCTACTGTCAGACTGCTGTGCTGTGCATCACCACACTGACAAGAAAAGCCTCTCTGGAAAAGATAACCACGTCAGGCTTTCTAAGTAACTGATGAGGGTTTTTTAATTTGCTTTGTCTACTGCAAAAAATACTTGATATTCCATGTTGAATTTAGAATTTCAGTTACAAACATAAGTATTGGGCTTAGGTAGTTGTAGCAAAACATTTCTTTTGAGCAGGCACAAGAAAATCAAATGAAATGTTAGAATATTAAGCATACCAGAGGAGGAAAAGGTCACCTTGATCTTCTCTCTCATTCAATCAGAGTGTGTAGCTGGGCTGGAGTCAGGGTCATCCAGGTCCCTAGGGACCCTGTTTTTCCTGTCAGGATATCCTCTATCACATCATCTGTCATGTTTGTATGGAAAGCTTAAATGCTGAGCTAGCAGGTGGAAAGTGGGACTAGGCATTTTTCAGCTGCATGTCTACTTTACCCTGGTAAGTCAAAAAAGACTGTCAGCAGTGCTATTCCCAGTTTTTTCTTCCCTAAATGGCACTGCTTGGTTGATTTGACTTAAGTCCATGAGTAACTTTTGGCTTAACTAGAAAAAAAAAATCTGATAATTTGGTAATGATTCAAATCTTTCTTTTGCCAGACTCTCCTGAGAGTGCACACTGTGCCTATTCAGGCTGAGTTTGCAGGACACCAAGGATATAATAATTGCATTTATTCCCCTTGGATAAAAGATGTGGATACACTAATGCTCTGTCATCTTGAGTTTCTTTGGAAACACTATAGATTTTGGAAATGGGTACACTGCAGTCCTGTAGTTTGCTGTCCCCTACCTTCGAATGAGTGCAGTGTCAGGGTGTGTCTTTGTGCCTCACAGTCTCTGACATTTCAGCACTCTGAAATCAAGTTCAGGAGGCAAGAGAATGTGGCCACCGCCTCTCTCACTGGCACCTCCACTCCCTGCACGGTCCTGCCTTCGGTTGTCCTTCTCCTGGGGAGACTCTGACAGATGGAGCTGCTGCTGGGCCCTGGGCTGCTGCCAGGGGGATTCTCTGCAGATCAGTGGCATCCATGTCCAAACCTGTCACTGCCTGGATGGCCTTTCCAACCTGGGAAGCTCCTGGGAGTTCTCCCGGGAAGTCAGCCCAAGCCTGCACAGGCTGATTCCCTCACACACCCCCTGTAGAAAACGGACTAGTGTATGACATAACAAGTAATGGAGTTATCATTTAGTAATTGAGAAAATGTCTTCTCATGATAGCTGCCTGTAGTTTTACATGTACAATGTTATTTCCCACTGTAAATTCTGAGTCAAGAAAAGCCTGCTGGGTTTGGACTCTGCCAGGAAGAGGTGACTCCAGGTGATAAATGGCATAAATATCAATATTTGTAGACCATGGTACATTTAGATATTAATATTAAACTACACATGTATAATTACACCATTCGACTTTAAAGAATAATTTATTTTGGCAAATAAACTCCCGGAATGATGAGGATTTGCATTCTCTGAAAAGTTAATCAAATCATAAAAGACAATGAACAATAGAACAGAAGAACCCTTGACTGGACTAAGATGTTGCAGTTATTGCATGTATCCTAGAATATAATCATACCATACCCAATTAAATATACATTTTTATCTTTTAACTTACTTAATAGAGTTGATTTAAATTACTGACATACATTTTGGGACATACAGTAGGGTATCAGTCAAAATTTTATGCTACAATTATTAAATCCAAAAGGAGTGTGATCCCATGTACAACCTCATTTCAAACAATCAAGGATTTTATTAAGCATCCTAGGAAACAGGAACTTCTATTCAGAATTAATGTAAGCTCTGCTCACTTGCTTTATCACAACCATTGTTATGCTTCATGGATGATCTGCCTTCATTTCTTTATATATGTTTATATCTTTCTAAGTTTCCTGAATGAAAGCCATTATGATGGTGTTAACAACTCACATTTTAAGAAATAATTTTTTTAAGCACAGTCTTGATTTTTTTTTTTCATCAGATAGCTCTTTGATACATAATATATAAACATGTAATATATTTAGGTGTTAAATCCATATGAACTAAATTACTAAATTTCTGTGTAGAGCTAGAAGTCAGTTTAACAAACCAAATAAGAGACAGAAGTATAATAAGGAAGGTGGAAAAAAAAGCATTAAAGGATCAGTAAAAATAATTTCTGTAAACTTGTAAAAATGCATAGTCTTGAAATTTTTATAGAAAAATCTTCCTGGGCTACAAAATTACTAGATTTTTTTATGAGTTCAGGTTACTTAATGATACTTTATGTGCTACTTGCTTACTTGCTTGCTGTGTCCTTTTGGCTAAATACCATTACTAAGGTAGTGAAATACATCCAGGGTTAAGACTCCTTAGCTTTTATCCTGACTCTAACGATACCCTCTTTGGCTTTTGTCTGGTTTGACCTTTCTGCCTGTTTTGCTTTATGGATGACTGAAAGATTTACAGCCAGAGAACTGGCTATGAGGAGTAATTATCACTTGCTATATATACTGTTTTCATAACTCGAGATTTCCTATATGCTGTGTATATATGTTTCCAAAGCAGTGAAATCCAGGATTTCATAAATAAAACACCTAAATAAAAATTTAAATGAAAGAAATAGTTATGCAGCAGTTAAAGATGAAGGTAGTTATTTCTTAGGGCAAAGCAAATTTTAAAACTGTAATTACAAGGGTAAAAACTGTTGCAACCCAAATCCTTGCAAAGGTAACATATTTTTCTTCCTTGATTCTTTCTTTTCTGGCAGCTTCTGCTGAAGAATAATCTTCTATCTGACCTGACATTTTCTTCCTTATTTGAACTGCGATTCTTAATCTCAGCATTTTTGTCTTTAAACAAAGAAATGGTTGCCTGCAAGTGGATGAGATTCATGAAAAAGGTTTTGCTCATTCATTATTTATAAGCTTCTATTGTGATTTTCTTTTTTTAATTGGAAACTTTCAACTGGTGTTCGTTATTGCTGATATGTGATAAGGATAACTGAAAAGCTTCTCAGTCCTGTCTGACAAGGATATATTATGAAAGTTAAGATTGCATTAATTTGCTAAGACTTTCTACATGATCCACAACACGAAATGTTTCTGTATTTATTCTGAAGGAAATTAGCTTTCCTGACAGTTTCATTCAGCATTGTAGAGGCATTTGAGACAGCATTTCCAGTCATGTGGTAGATCGTTATTTTGCGAAACAGCTTTCAAAACAAGTGAGACAGGTAGGGCAGGTTAGCAGAGATTTTGCAGGCAATTTGCACAGGATTTACTGAAGTATGGGAAGTGTTCTCAGGCTTGGCATCAGTTTGCAGTCTCCTGCTTAGGTTTTTCACTGCTTATGTTTGGCCCGTCTTCTTTCCCGGGACTTGCTCTCTGAACTCTCTTGGCCACAGGATTGCTGTTGCTCAGTGCAGCACATAATCTCCTCAGGAGACTTCCCAGGAGGCAATAGCGGGAATGAGAAAGACCTAAGACCTGTCAGTGACAAATGATTGCTAGGTGACTGGTGGTGTAAAGTGTTAAAGAAAAGCATTCACTCTTTAAAAGGGAATGTGAGCAGAAGGTAAATTGGAGAGAGGAGCCTCATGACACCATAATGTAATGTGTCAGAGCACCCTTCGCCCTTTCTCTGGACTGAACCTGTCAATGAGCTGCCAATAGCTTGCTAATGGTGAGCTTTCAGACAGGTCAGATGTGCCTTTGAAAGTGTGAGTCCTTGTGCAATGGCATGATTTTTGATTCATGCCTAGGAGATTGATTTGAAATTTGAAATTAAAATCTGTCATGGCTTAAACCCAGTCAGCAGCCAAGCCCCACGCAGCCACTCGGTCACTCCTCCATCAGCAGGACTGGGGAGAGAATTGGCAGGATTAAAGCATAAAACTCAGGGGTTGAGATAAAGACAGTTTAATAAGAAAAGCACAAGCCATGCACACAAGCAAAGCAAAACAAGCAATTCATTCACCACTTCCCATGGGCAGGCAGCTGTTCAGCCATCCTCAGGAGAGCAGGCCCCATCACATGTAACAGTGACTTGGGAAGACACATGGTGACACACCAAGCATCCCCCTCTTCATCCTCCTTCCCCCACTTTATATACTGAGCGTGATGCCATATGGTCTGGAATCCCTTCGGTCAGTTGAGATCACCTGTCCCATCTGTGTCTGCTCCCAACCTCCCAAGCCCTCCCAGCCCCCTCCCCAGTGTGGCAGCATGAAAAGCAGAAAGGGCCTTGGCTCTGCGTAAGCCCTGCTCAGCCATAAAAAAACCCCATCTCTATATTACCAACCCTGTGTTCGGCAGAAATCCAAAACACAGCCCTGTACTAGCCACTGTGAAGAAAATTAATTCTACCCCAGCTGAAACCACCAGAAAATCTTTCCAAATTTTAGAGTTATTCTCTTCCTAAGGATCTTCAAGTATTTCAAGTGTGTATGGACCAGGCCTAGTTTCACCTGTTGGCAAACACTTTGCCAAAACTCTTCTGAGATTTGATAACTAAGTATTCGCTGTAGCTGCCAGTAGTCCTGCTGAGCTGCAATGCATGAATAAGGAATAATGGTCAGGAACTAAAAGGCTCTGCTGTAGGACAAGGTTTAATAATAATGGTTCCTGAGACAGGCTGCTGGGTGCTGATTATGCAGCAAGATTTTCTAAAATGCTAAGCATCTAATCACCCCCACTGAATTAGGATGGTTAAGCAAGAGGGGCAGCTGGAAAACAATGGGAGAAAGGATTGTTAAACTGATGTCATAGGAAGGTTTAAGCGACTACAGTGATCATTTTCTGTGTGGAGAAGCAGGAGAAGATAGATAAAAAATTTTGAATAGCTTTTCAAGGACGAGTCATGGAGAGAGCACCTTTTGCAGGCATGTTTTTTCAGAACAAACTAAGACCTAGGTATTTTGTATGCTTTCAGCTATATGTAATATTATATTTCTGCTGCCTCTAAATTGAGAATAGCCTGTGTCCTCTAGACAAGAAACCTCTGTGACCCTTAGTTATCTGGAGAATAGTCCATGGTAAGTTTATTAAATTTACCTTAACATTTACTTTGCATTTGTTGGAAATTGAATACTCATCACTTGCTCATATTTCTCTTTGTAGTTTGCATGGAATTCTAAGTTTATAAAGAGCTGCAGTAACAAAACAGTGTTCTTAGTACTGTCAAGCTATGGTAAAGTGTTACGAGCTTTGAAATCCTTAATCTTCATTTGGAGTCGTGGTTTCGGCACTGCAGTGATGTTAGAGCAGACGTGTAACTTGGCTTTATGGTAGCCTAGACCATGTTTTTTACATGGATATATCCCAACAGACATATAGGAGTTCATGAAACTTTGAAGGATACTGTGTTTTTTCAGAGTGCCCATACTATTATAAGCATAAATTGTACTGCTGCTCATACTGGTGTAAACATTTTTTATGTTGGCTTAACTGCATCACCATGAGGGTTATTTCTACAACTGCAGTTAGACTGACATAATTGAGGGTGCTATTAGCTTTAGATGTAGTGTCATTGAAAGCTAGACATAGAGGAAAATGAAGGAAATCCATCTGTCCCATCTCTTATGCATCGCAAGTGCATTTCTCTCGTCCCTAAACACTCTCAGTAGAAACTGTCTTCATGAGGTGTGAATAAGTACACTTTAAAAAGTGGTGAAAATAGAAATTATGACGTATAGTGAAAGGAACTGAAACTAAGCATCTGGAAATTCTCAGTTTAAGTGGATAACAGTCAGACTGGTAATCACAATACTGCTGTGCATTTTGGTAAGTTTGTTTTACCCAGCTGATATTACTTGCAGGACACTTTTTTTTTTTTTTTTTTTTTTTTTTTCCTTTTATTCAACAAGAACATGTAACTTCCTGATATGGTCTTGAAAATCCTCTGTACTAACTTTGTGAAATGTGAGCTAATTAATTAAGTTGTAGTGTGTCAATTTGTGTGGAGTTGCGTAAAGTGGTGTACTAGTTTGAAAAACAAACCAGTGGGAGGCACCAAGTCAGAATGACAATTTAATGGAGGAAATTAAAGAAAAGGAAAAAAAAACCTAAAAGAAAACACTGGCTCAAACTGACAGAGTCAAGATACAACCTGAGTCTCTGTTAGTCAGGGTGGTGGTAGCAGTCTGGTAGAATGGTGGCTGCAGTCCTCTGAAGCGGTGATCCTGTAGAAAAAGAGTCTGCTCTTCCTCAGAAGGTCCAGTGGTGGCTGTGTAGCTCCTGGCCTCTGGAAATCCAGTGGGAAGGGTTGTCTCTGGTGTTCAGAGTCCCAGATTATATCCACGATGGGATGCTTGGTTCCTCCCTCTGGGTGGAGCATCTCACAATGGGGTAATGAGTCATGAGGCCAAGTGTTGATTAGGCTCATTAACAGAAAATGGTCCGGAGGGAGTTATCTCTGAGTCATGTGGCAGGACAATGATGGGCCATGAACAGAAAGATAGTCTGGGGGGAGGAGGCAAGGAAACACTGCCCCACCTGGTTTCAACAGCTGATGGGGATGGTAATAGAATACACTGCAACCCAGGACAAGTGGGCTATAAAATTCTGTAATAAAACATGTAGAAAAAAAATTTTAATACACCTTTGAGAGTATCTCATTGTTTGTTGGCAGAAGGCTTTCATGTTGGCCATATAAGTAATCTATTCTATGAGAATTTATTAACAACAAGGATTAATTGTTTATAATTCTGTGAGAATTATAGGCATAATTTACAGTCACATTTTTCTAGGCCAGTTTTATCTGGGTTGGTTAGTTTTTATAACTTTTGTCCCTCTGTGAAAGAACAGCTTCAGATCCTAGTTCTGAAATTTCTCCACTCTTGTCATGGTATTGACAAACATTATCTCACAAACCCAGTATCTTTTCCCTCCTATTTTACTTCTGCATTTTAACGTGAGCTTCAGTACAACCTCTCTATCATGACTATGGAAAGATCTAGTTAAAAATAATAGAAGCACTACAGAAAGAAGTCAGCACCGTATTCTGAATATTCTGAAAAGCACTTCATTGGTGTGTTTCTTTGAAGGAGTTCTACTCCCTCCCGTCCTTTTGTTGTTGAACACTCAGAGGTTTTGACAGATACAAGCTACATTATACAAATACTATCCTAACTTTAGTAATTCAGAATTCCCAAAGGAAACTGAATGGAACGGCATATAGAAAAGTAGAGCCTGCAGTCCCATCTTTAGTTGTATTGACCTATGCAAGAGAGCAGAGAGCCACAGTGCTGTCCCCTTGCTTTAATTAATATTTGGAAGTGACTTTGTCACTGATCAGCACTTGTGCTTAGGGATCTGAAAAACCAGCAGCTGTGATTCTCCTTGCTGGGAGAACAAAAGATCACAAAAAACCTTTTTGTGTCTCCCCCTCAGCACCCCTGTAATCACACTATAAAATGGATAGTATATCCTTCCTCTCAATAAAAATATGGTTTATTTCCCTCACAGACTAATTTCCACAGTTGTCACTACTTTAAGATATCAAAAATCTTTACAGGTTTTCTTGACTTCAGTAAAGTGTGGCATGTCCTCTATGAACTGTACTTTCCCATTGGTAAGGGACAAGGCATTGATCATGTGGTTTCCTGGCAGCAAATGTTGAGGGTTTTTCCCCACACTCTTAGGTTTCTAAGTCCCAAAATCTTGCTCTTCAGGCTGCCATGGAAGTTTGTTTCTCAGAATACTGAGCTCCATTCCTACAAGGGCTAGCTCCTGCTATCCAGGCTATCTAGTTCAGGCACATTCTCAGTGTTACTTCACCTGTGAAAGAAGCCGTGTAAGAATTTATAGATGTTGAAAAGAAAGGCCATTGTCTGTCACATGAATTAGTCACAGAAAAACTTTCTTAATTGCTGTACTTTAATCAGACCACAGATTTACACTGGTTTTGTATATGCTTTTCCACCTGTTATGTGCTTCCTACATCTCATCTAGTCCCAGTGAACTCTCCATACAGAAATGGTTGTAGAGCAACCTTCATTTCCCTTCCATGCTCATCAGAGTTATGAGGCTTTAGCCTGTTGCTGTGAAGTTGGTACTAGACCAACACCATGGTGTGTGTCATCCCCTTTTGGTGTCAGGGGATGCTGTGGACTCTCTGGCATCTAATGTGCACACCGTATATCAATACGCATCCTGATGTTTGTCTCTCTTCTCTCTAGGTTGTGTTTTGATGTTTTAGATCTGCAGGTAACAGCTATCATGCTACAAATACAAATGGAAGTGGATTGGTTCTGGTTTTAGCATTAACCATTTTAGCTTTTAGATGATTTCTGGAAATATTGTATTGTTTAGGATTGTCAAGAATTGTTCATGTATCTATTTCACAGTGAATGTTCAGTCGGCGACGGAAATTATAAACTTATATTTACTCCGAAGAGTATGTGGTGCCATGTGGATGGGCTTTGTGAAACTGCTGCTGGACACCGGCAGATTTTGCTTTTATTCCAAATTAGTCTTAGGTCCATCCAAGTGGATCATGCTCATGTGAAAGGCAAATGAGTCTTCAGAACTGCAAACTCCAGCTTTTGTTGGAGGTGTAGTAGATGCCTAGAACTATCTGCCAGATTTGCAGCCCAGTCTACAATTTACTGGAGACAATTTTAATAATATAATAATATATATAACAACATAACAATAAAAATAGTGGTTTGTGTTAAGGAAACTTTTGCCTCCTGTGAGCTTAGTATTAGTATTAGTCAGCCTGTAGATTTTACTAAAATGAAGCTAGCTGTGCTATTCAGCAGAGCTGTACAGGCAAAATCACTTTGAGTGAGAAAGGAGAAAAGGTTAATGTGGAGCTGTTGGGTGAAATACAGCCTTTTCAAATTTGCCATCTAGCTCAAGATCATCAGCTCCCAAAATCAGTGTCACAAATAGGGTCATGGACTTGGAATTTAAATGTAAATTGGGTTGTGCATGCCCAAACAAAGAGGCCTGAAAGGAAATTTTTGTCTCTGCTGAGCCAGCTCTTCAAAGAAATCTTTAGCCAATGGGCCTGTGGTTTGTAAGTCTCATCAAAATATAAAAGTTTTAATGTAAAAATGATAATTTAGTAAGCTCCTGCACTTCTAAGCTGTACCAAAAACCTGACAAAAATGGCAGAAATTAATTCATGCCAGATGTCATCAGAAGTGCGGGACAAATGCATGTCAGAGTTCCAAGTACAGTGGCCAAGGCAGCAAACAAACAAATTCCTCCACCTTTATACTCTATTCTGTCAGGTACAAGAAGGCCAGAGATGTGACAATAGTCCCAAAACAGCAGATGAGACTAACAGTAAAATTTTAGCTCAAGTGTGTGTTGGTTTTAATTATATAACATAGTATGTTTTGCAGTCAGGGTACTAATGAGTTGCTAATTCCCATTCAGAGTAAGAGAATTGATTCCCAGCATATCTACTAAGTAACCAGTCTACTCCATACTGGCTGGAGCCTGCCACCGTGACTCTCCTGGGAAATACTTCACAGGGCAAGATGTCCTAGTTGTTTAAATGGGAAGGGAATGTGTGATTTAGCTGTGTTTGTTCTCCCAGTAAAAATTTCGTGAATAGTGTGAGCCAGTAAGAAACTATGTGATCTTTAAGCTGGAGATGACTGTCCAATAACAGTTTCCTGATTATGTAAACGAGTTCTTAAAATACTTTACATTTCTTTCAAGAACCAGAAATATTTCTTCTAATGATGTTAGCTGTCTGGCATTCTGATTCAATTATTCATGCCCTATTCTTTCATATTTCTTTTCCTTTTGACATACTGTCAAAAAAGAAAACAAAATCAGTTAAATAATTGAGAACATGTGAACTGCCATGAATAATCACTCTTGTTTGTTTCTCTGCAGAACAAAAGGAAGTAAAGGTGGGAGAATACAATGCTGTGGATGACAAATTGGTTATAATCAACAACAGCATCAGGTTCCAAGGTAGGAGACAAAAATGGAAAGAGGTACAGGAGTGGCATGGGTAGCTGTACGTAGTTTCTAAGACTGTGTGCTCTTAAAAAACTGGTTTAAGATTTTTAATATCAAAAAGCTGTAGAAAAGTAAACACTATAGAAAGTAAAAGGGAACTAACCTGTGCTTGAAAAACCAGGAGAATTCTGAACAGAAAATTGCAATGTTTTGATACTGTATACTTGGTTTTTATTCCAATGATAGGGCAAAATCAGATTTTTTATGTGTACACAAATGTTCTTTGATATTTCAAGAAGCAGGTTCTTCACCAATGAATAATGTTCTATTTCATCCCCATTTCCCATGCCCCCAGCTCATCTCACCTGAGGGATGTGAAACAGGGCCAGACAGGGTTTTCAGACTCGCAGCACTCCCAAGGTCCGCAGCAGACATATAGCCTTTGTTGCTGTATCTTGCTGGTTTTTATGCCAAGGTGCTCCAAAGATAATATGGGGGCCTCTGCCCTCAAGAAGTTGGAGTGCAGACATATCCATGTTTTTCAGAGCCCATGGCTGTGGCAGCCAGGTGTGAGCTGAAATGAGTTTTAAGGGTGTCTCCTGCTGAATATAGGCATACACATTATTTTCAAAGCTTATTTTTAAGATTTAATCTTAAGCTCTGCTATGGTGCAGTTCAATGAGAAAAAGTGAAGTCAGCTTTGTGAGTTCTGTGTGGTTTTCCCCTGGAAGTGGTGAGGTGGATCAGTATCAAGCTGTTGTACTATTGTACTCTCCAACACCTACCTCCAGTAGGTCCCAACACCCAAGTTTTGCATGAACACGGGTGGAGTTTCATTGCAGTGATCTAATTCATGACTACTTGTCTATCTGCTGGAGCTTTCCAACTTTCCTTTTGGTATGCCTTGCTGGGCTTAAAAGAGTACAGCTACACAAACTTCTCACATCTCTCTGGAGAATGGGGCTTTGGAAATGAAGAGTGAAGAATCTGTCCCAGTTGCCAAAGTCTGGGACCCAGCAGATTATTTTTGCTGCAAGGAGGAACTAATGATGCAGGTGAATACTGATTCATTCCCACTAATTTCCAGAGAATATATGCAGGATGAATCCAGTTACAGGAGACAGCATTTGTTCATAACTCCTCACCTTTAGGGACAGTATATGATGGGGAAAAGTCTCTGTACAGTCTTTTTCAGGACAAGACTGCTAGGTGTCATTCTGACCACATGTGAAGGTGGTCTTTCCACCCATAACCTGTCTTGTGGTTTTCTTAAGATGTATTACGTGACTCTCAGTGAATCTTTTACTCATCTTGGCTTTCATTGAGACAGTTGGATATTCCATGTGGAGGACACTGACTTCCAGTCAGTATAAGAAGCCTAGTAACTTTAACTATTTGAAACAGAGAGTAGTAAAAATGTTCCTGTTTAAACCATTGCAAAAAATTCCACAGCAACAGGAAGCAACAGGATTGAATGACCAGTGCACAAACAAGAAAATACATTTTGTAGACTCACTGTTTGTTTACATTTAATAAATGCAATCCATTAATATACTCTGTAGAGTTTAGAAACAGTAGGGTGAGGTTTTATTTTTTTAGTGTTAGTTCTTTTAAATCAGGCATGTGTTTTATTGATTTTTTTGCTTGTTACTTGTCTAATTTTATGAATTGCCATGGACTGTAAACACATGCAATGTAGAGGGAAAGAGGAAAATCTCAGGTATTTTTCTCCAATATCAAATCAACAAATGGTCCCTTCACTGCCACTTTTTTGTGATCACCTAAAGGAATTTTTTTCTGAAAAGTTGGACATAAAGACCAAAGGATAGCAAGTTTCCATGGTCTGAATTGTTTCATTTTAACTCTTATGGGTAAGGCTATTTTATTGTGCAAATTCTTGAATATTCTTTTAGGTGCAAGGCAGAAGAGTGGATGTAAAATTTAGCCATGGCAGCTGCTAGTCAGGTACTCACAGCTCTGCTTCTGCAGTCGTGCTCTGAATGGTGTTGCTTGGCCCCGTGGCCCTTGCAGCCCCAAGGAGAGCTGATGCAAAAGGACTGGCTCAGGAACTGTAGGGCACAAAAAATCTGTTTCTGAAGGAAGACACTGATGCAAAAGGCCTTTTGCCAATCTCCTGCACCAAGGACAAAAATTAGTAAGCAGGTGAAATGGAGTGTGGGAAGTCAGGGATGCAGAGCTTTATTGCAGTTGTAGGAAAGTGATTCTCCTCATTAAACCAAGAAGCTTTTAATTAGTTGGAGCTGACTGTCGATGAAGTACACAGCTTTAAACATAGTTTTTAAATTTAGACATTCAAATCCACATCTGCAGGGATTAGCAAAGTGGATCTGTCCCTATAAAACTTTTGCTATCCATTTTCCCATATTGTTCCCTTCTGTAGAATCCTGAGGGCACCAACAACCCTCCCTTCCCTCCTCCCAGGGCTTCCCCCACCATGGCCACAGCCCAGGACCACTTTTCAACCCCAGGGCCATCAATCCCTGTGCTAGGGATGCCACACTAAGGCTGATCTCCAGACAGGCTGCTTGAATTTGCTCTGGCAACGACAGATGCACAGAAACGATGCTTTCTGTTTTCTACTCATTGCTCTGTCACTTGTCTCAGAAAAGCGTAACCTCCTGGTAAAATTTACACTCATAGTATGCATTTTAGTGTTTGTTTACTTTTAAATGAGGCTAGTTAGCATGTATGGGGTTCTGCACTGGGGTTTTGTTGTGTTTTTTCTTCCAAAGAGGCTATTTACCTGCTCCAGAAATGCAAATCTTCATGTCAATCAATGTGACTAACATATGTCTGTCAAAGTCACTGATGTGGTTCACCGTTGCTAAGTGTGCTAATTCAAGGTATAGTACTTAGGTGAGGCAAAGTTTCTTGCAGAAATTCTACATCTGGTTGAGCTTTAGCCTTTCTTTTCTTCATGCAATTCTAGGTCTTGAGCCTCCAAAGGACAAAACAATTATACAAGAGGAGCTGCGCAAAATCTCCCTGCCTCTCTACAGCATCCTCTCTGCCCTCACAATCCTAGGAATGATAATGGCCAGTGCCTTCTTGTTCTTTAACATCAAAAACAGAAATCAGAAGTAAGACATTCATGTTACTTCTATCACAAATTCTTTCATAATGTCATGTTCATAGAACCAGTCATGGGTATGTATCTATCTCCATGTACATGTAAGGAAAATGTAAAACTGTGGAAAGATGGTATTTTAGAACTATTTAATTGAAATCACTGGGTAATATATTCACATTGAAACAGACTGGATTTAAGTTCTTTAATACTGTCTGAAAAGTGTAATTTTCTAATTTATGTTTGACTGTCTGCTAATAATGTTAACTCTAGCTAATTAATCCATCAGTAAAAGAGGGGGTCTTTCTACTAAGCATTTAAAAACCTGAAACAATGCCAGACTTTATAAAATAGCAAATACTGTGCATGCCTATAGATTTCATGGAGTTCTAGAAGAGTTATCTGTTTACCTGGTTACAAAAAGCTCTTCTTTATTGCTCTTGTAGCCTAGCAGTAATCTTTTCATCTTTAATGCACTATTACCTTTTGTCCATAGACTAATAAAGATGTCCAGTCCCTACATGAACAACCTTATCATCCTTGGAGGAATGCTTTCTTATGCATCTATTTTTCTTTTTGGTCTTGATGGATCCTTTGTCTCCGAAAAGACGTTTGAGACACTTTGCACAGTAAGTAATTCCATACATTCTAGTTCAATTCTAGTTGAATTCAGTCTTACAGGAAACTCTGTGAGGAATGCAAACAGAAAAGTTCAGTAGTTGGACGTGTCATTCCATTAAATCACTGATTCTCATAGTTCTTTCCTGGGATATTTTCTGGGACCAAATTCTAAAACATGCACAAAGCTTCATTATTGTGCTGGTTGGTGGTTGTTGTTGTTGATATTATTATTATTATTATTATTATTATTATTATTGAAAGCTTCAGGTGCATTGGGATTTGATCTCAGACTGAAAGGGTAGACACACATTCCTGTTTTGAAATCATACCTATGACGATGATTTACTAAAGGTTGTGTTCATAGCATGACAACTTGTAATACCTGTAAAGCTACTGTGTTTTCTTTATACATTCCATATTATTTTAAACTACATCACTGCTGCTTGTCTATATCTCTTTAGTCAGCCTCTTTGGCTGACTCTCCAGACTTCTTCTACTATTTTGAGGCTATGCTATAAATTCTCACAAGCCTACATCCATATAGAATACATTCTAGTTAAATCAAAACAAGCAGCTCTGAAACCAAATTAAATATGTCCACCTAGAAACTTGTAATGTCTTAATCGTTCAGTGTAATATGCACTTACTCTGACTTGCAGAGGCCTTTTCAAAGAAAGGGAAAGGGCAAGAACTTCACTGCAAGGATACTTTTTCCAGAAGCAGTACAAAACAGCATCTAAATTTATCCCATATATCTTCTCAAAAAATTCAGGATTCTGATTGACCTGTTGCCTAAAAATATCAGACTTAGAAGTTACCTTCACTATCATTTTGATTCTTCTTCATGTCTCTAGAAAGTTGCGGTTCACAGCACCTTTTGTTTTTAGGAGCCTGAATTTCTGATCATGACTAGCAAGAGAGAAATTTTACTTCAAGTTGGATGCCTAAAGCCAAGTTTACTGAAAGTCGGCTGCCTAAAGCTAGTTGATGCAGATACATCCCAATATGTCAGCTGAAGCCCTGCATACTGGCTAGAACCATTGCAGAAGTGAAACACCATGTGACCTGTTGAGTTAGACCATTTCAAAACACTGGAGATTCCATAGCACGTGCTAAGGTGGACTAGAAGACATACTATAGGTGCACGTACAGGATTGTCTGATGAAAGTCTTACCTTCCTTAGCTGGGCCTGGACACAGCTGTACTTCAGACACTTAAACTTTAGCAGCAAAGGAAAGGAGAAGAAAAGAATATCCAGTCTTCCTACAACTAGAGCTCTAATTCTCAATACAGCTAGTAGAAAGAGGTGCCTTAAAGATTTGAAAAGGATGATCCTGTTCACCTCTCCCAAACTAGTCTATAACTCTATGAATACAATGGGGCCAATAGGAAGTAAAAGAAGACATCATCCATTCTTTAGCCAGGAATTATGCCCTTTTTTGTGAAAGAGCTTCTGATGGAGCAGAAGAGTCATTAGGAAGCCAGCTGTTGATGTCAATCTCCATTCTTTTCTCATCCTCCACTGCAGAAGGATCTAGTGGCAGGGGACATAATTTTTAAGTCCTGTGTCTGCTCAACCTTGAGGGGCTTGTATCCAGAGCTCCTGAGTACACTGCCAGGCTGCAGGCCACCATATGACTGGGCTACAACCCTCCTCTGGAAGCAGCCATGCACTGCTGAACAGAAGGAAAGTGGGAACCAGAGGTACTTATCAGCATCTAGCTGTTCTAGGAAACAGATTTCCAACCAAATGTAACTATATGAGACTAAATTTGAGTCCTTCTTTACATGTGAAACATCTCAGTCTTAACTCTGAAAAATGAACCAACATCCAAAATCCTGTGCCTCTGAGCTAGAACATTTCTTCTGTCTGATTTTTCTCTAATCTGCCTCTCAAAATGCAATCACTACTCTTATATCCTAAATGCAACAAAATTTAACTGTGGGCTGCTTTTGTCTAATCTTACATATCTCTTTCTTTCATTCCAATTTGTATCTGTCACATTATGTTAGGTCTGTTTGTCTGCCATAGAGGGATAGATCTGCAGCTGAGTAAAACACCTACTTGAGTTAGGTGACCAATAAAAGAAAGGATTGGAAGAGAATGCTGTGTCCTAGAGCCAAACTTTGATTGAGAAATATCACCACATGCCTTAAGCAGAGGGGTTTTTTTTTTGTTTTTTTTTACATAGTTAAATCCTGTATAAACAGAGCAGAGTCTGAGATTTCTTCCCAGTCTTGGCTTTCCAGGTTTTTGGTCCAGTACAGAAGCATTTCTGATTATGTTTTCCTGTGCATGGCTACTGATATATCTTATGAATCCCAGCTCTATCAGCAATTAGTGCTACAGTCATAGATGCAACAAATCCTTCAGCAGTTGTCGATAGGGAAGGTTTTTCCAACTTCTTACTCATTAAAAAAATTCTTACAAAATTTCTCCTCCAACTGTATTTTTTTTAAATGGGATAGCTTATGCTTCTCTTAGATATCATCTCTACATGGCTACCATTGACTGTGATAATTCAGTTTTATTGTATCTAGAAAACTCTGAATTAATGCTGGGAAATTCATAAATATGAGAGGCAAACCCACTTACCTGTTGAATAACTCTTCTCTCTCTCCTCATCTCCTCAAAACAGCCACCAAGTGCTGGGTACAAAGTATACATTTGGCTTCATGTCAAAAACATCCCAATTTCCATGTAGGCAATATGCTTAGGGATTTCATAAGGTCTGCTAACAGATACCAGTGCTTATAGGATCAGGCCAGGACAAATCTCTCTTCATCATCCATCTCCCTGGAAATGCATGGTTTTGATTAGTCATTCTAGCCATGAGAGATTAGTTTAAAATTCCCATTTGATTTCAGACTGTGGATTAGTCTTTAAAAAAAATAGTTACATTTGAGAATGATCATAAAAAGCCACTGAGGCAAGTCATCAAGGTGTAACAACTGTATCTCAGACACAGAGAGCCATGTAAATGAAGGGAGATTTTTTTTTTTGGAAGGGAAGTAAAAATATTCGTTCAAGTTTTATAAGCACATGCAAACCTATAAAGCTGTCATTACTGTTATCCCCTGCCTAAGCCAAGTAATCACCCTCGTTGTCTTCTGTATTTCAGAAGTGATTAGATCTCACCAGGGTAGCAGTATATACACAATAGCCAGTGTACTTAATTAGATACATTATATATGGTCCCTGTTTAAGTTTCTGACAATTTCCGGCAACACTTATAGAAAGTCCTTAGAACTTCTGTTGACTAAGGTGTTCATGCCACAGGAAGGGGATGGGAAATAGGTGGTCTTTAAGGTATCTTACAGTTCAGGCCATTCTATTATTCTATACTCAAAAATTCAGGAAAAATCATTTCCAAATTGTAGGTATTACATTCAACTCTGTTGGATTTGTTTCCTCTAGAGCATTGTTGTTTGTAGTGCGGTTTGGAGGGTGAAATACTTTGCAACCTCAGCTGTTTTTTTGCTTTTCTACACTATGTCTATATGTGGCATATGCCTAATGCTGTAGTATTCCAAGGACACTGAAAAAGGATCCAAAATTACGCCAGTAACACCTGAAAGTTTCAAAGGATTTATTTGACAAGTTGTACTACAACTTTCCACTCTGTAAGGCACTCGGTGTAAGAGGATATGGTCCATAAGTCATTATGCTGAAACATAGAAACAAATGTTAAATCTAGTTAAGAGTCAGTAAAGCACTTTAAGCATATAGTCAAAAATTTGCTGGATAAGGGATTATATTAGTCTTTAAAATTATATAAAGTTGACTCTGTGACAGATTGATAGAGTGAGTAACTGGTTCCCAAACACACTTATTTTTACCTTGGCATGCCCATTTTCTATGGAAAAGTAATCAAGTATATTTAAATACATAATAATTCTGTGTTTTCTCAGTAAGAACTCATAAGAGCAAATGTAACATAATTTAGTTTCATGTCAGAATTAGAGATTAGGTATCATATTTTATAACTCCAATTATATGGAATTAAAATGATCCAGAGCAGTGAGTTCTGAGAAAGTGGTCATTGTATTATTGAACCATTAGATCATGTCTTAATAGCAACTTTATTGGTTGCACAGAACAAGAAAAAACAATTAAATATTTTGTTACATGCATATGTATGCCACAGTACGAGGTGTTTCAGATATGAGAGAGAGAATGAGAAGGATTTATCTTTGTTTTTAATCTCGGAATTACCATGGTATCATAGCAAAAAAAAAAAAAAAAAAAAGGGAGAAGTTAGAAGTAAGGGTGTGAAATGAGATGTGATGCCAACTGGAAAAATGCAAGCAAGTGGAAGCATATTTGAAAGCATTCATTATATGGAAGAGAGAGACTCAAAATTAGCAATGCTAGTGACATATCCTATGAATAGAGTTTAAGGTGACATACTAAATAGAGATACTCAAAATAGAGAGAATATTAGATAAGATCATAACGTTTAGACTTCTGTAATACATTCCACTGAGAATTTCATGATTTACATTTAAGATGAGTAATGTCTTTTCAAGTTGGAACTGCCGTGGGATGAAAAACTACTATGGTCCTGAGTACGACCATAGTCTTCTCTGTTATGCATCTTCCTCAAATAAGTAAACCCAATTATTAAGTTGAGGCTGAAGATATTTTAAGTACTCCACACTGCACTCACCCATAGTTCCACAAAAAAAGGCCTGGTTCACTAGGTCATAGTAGAGAGAACAGCTCTTCTCCTCGGTCATGGTAGTTCCAATGTGTAGCACGACTTCCTCCTGGGGAGTGTCATTGTAGTGACTGGGAAGGGGCAAATGATCTGTCTTGAATAATTGAATATAGGATTCATGCTTTGTTAGGAGATATCTGTTCTGCAGATAGAGATTGTCTTTCAATATCCTTTACACTACAAAGTGTTCTGCAAAGGTGTCACATGAAATATAAGAGGATCTAAGTCTTGCAACTTACATAGGTGCTAAAATGAAGCATGCTTTATCTTGTTCATCTCAGTAGTTAGCATAGTTTATATGCAGATGTTCTGTGATTTCAGGTGATCCCTCTGAGCCTGGTCAGTGTTTTGGCTTGGATAAAGCAAAAAAAGGCATGAAGGTTTTTTCACACTGCAGACTGTGCTCAGGCTCTCAGACTTCAGTTGGTTGGTTGGTTGCTCTCAGCCATAATGTAGGCATTTAGAAACAGTCTTTGTACAGAAAGAAGAAACCAAACAGTGGGCTGGGGTGGAGAGACAGAAAGAGAGAAGGAGAGAGTACAGATATCAATTTGTCAGACCACTGACAAAGTCCATCTCCCTACTGCAGTGTGTGTGACTACCCAGAATTTGTGTTTTTTTCAAACATCTTGAGGACGTGCACATTCATGGCAACTGTGGATGTTATAGACCTTATATTTTCTCAAAGGTGCATTTTAAAATGTGACCTTTAAATGCATCCAGATATTCAGAAGCACTTAAGAGTTTTCAACTAGTATTATTCTTAATTATGGGTCACAAACACTTTTGACTCTGTCTTGCAGCAATGTGAAAGGCAAGTTTTTTTCCTTTTACTGGTTTTTTTACAGTCTCATGACTGCCATGCTGAGAGAACAGCTAGGCAAGGTGGAATTCGGTCCACATTTTGCCTTTTCAAGGAAAACACTGAACCTCTGCAGGGTGGGGATTGCAGGGTAATGTAAGAGTGGAGAGACATCCTGAAAAACATATTAAACAGAGTCTGATAGACTGTACTGAGGAACAGGCAGGAAAAGATAGTTGTGAGCTGTTATGGAATGGGTTCCTAGGGATGGAAGCCGGCTGCAGGGTGAAGGGGATGGTGGGGAATTTGCTAAAACTCTAAAAGCTGGCTGAGAGCAGATCTAAAAGGAAGGACTTGCTTCTAATTGTAAAGCAAGGAGAGGGAGAGGATGCATGAACCTTCTGTCTAGTTATTTATTTCTGCTTTGTCTTCACTTGTCACTTTACATTTTTTCTGTTTAACCAATTTTGAGGCAACAGACTGAAAGAAAAACATGTGGGCCACATCACCACTAAAGCTGTTTTTCTCTTTGGGCAAGAGCCACTTGGACTAGACCCTCTGCTACCAAATAGAACCTGGCCTTGATATTTGGATAGTAGTTGATGACATGGTCCTTATTCATGCCCTTTATGCTCTTCAGGCATTGCCCGAAACTCAGCATTTTGTTTTGGTTTGTTGTAGGGTTTTTTGTTTGTTTTTTTGTGGAGGGGGAGATGTTTCCTGCCCGTAGACTTTATATTTGCCCAATTCTTTTGCTGACATTGTTTTGTTTTGGCCAGGAATTTAAAAGAAAATCCAACAGACAGACACTCATCTTCCATTGAACTGCAAAAGGATTTACACCTCTAATCTATTTCTCTGTCTCTGGAAACCAGAGCCTTTTTTTGTGTTTTTCATCTGGCCTTTTTAATTTTGTGTGTATTGTTCAGTTTATTTCCTATTTAATTGTTTAGCTGCTAATTTTAATCTCCCTTTTCTGTATAATCACTTCCATAATTGTTCTCACTGTCGTTCAGTCTGAGACTGGTCTCACTCCTATTTAGTTCAACAGCAGTTCTGTTACTGAGTTTAACACGAGCCCGATCAGCTTCTATTTTAGTAAATGACATTTTCTTGAGGGTAAAGAAAAAAGAGTACAGACAAAAGCTATAAGGCTGAATAGATCCTAGAAACAAAATTATGTCATATACTGAAGCAAATACACCACAACCTTGCCAGAGATTTATTAAGGTAATATTTTTAGAATGTTTTCCTCTCCTTCAGTAGAAACAGCAGACAGTTTTTAAAGCCCCCTTATAGAAACAGGAGAAATGATAACATCTTTTACACTACCCATAGATTAACTCTGAAAAATGATCTAAAGGATATTAAGAAATCACTACAGGAGATCTCACAGCATGCAATGAACCTCTGTATTTAATTTATGTGAAAACAGCAGGATTCAATTTTCTAACATTATTGCCACTTACGTTTACAGGAATCTGTGCCGGTGCCGCACAAATTCTAAAAAATGAGTTAAAAGTCATAAAAATTTTTCAAAAATGTTTGATATAAATGAGAAAAGTATAATTCAAAAGGATGAACTCATTCTTTGGGGTCTGCTTGTGCTCACACTGTCAATTTTGCCATCATTAATAGAAGTAGAATCATAACCCAGTGAAAACTTGTTGAGATGAAACATTTATGTTCATCACAATTATCCATTATGTCCCCGGTTTTCCAAGAAAAATAGAAGGTGTTTAATTTTCAGCTCATGAGTACTCCACTGAAATCAATGCAATTGTCCACTTAAAGACAATTGTTCTCTCCAGGGCTCAATCCACAACATTATTTATTCTCACATTTGTTCCTTTTAAGTCCTAAATCTAGTACTGAGAGGCCACCAAGCTGCTCAGCAGTAATGTTCAGCTACAGCCTAACCCTGTGGGCACTGCAGATTCTACCCAGGGCATTTGTAGAGCTGGCTCACTATTGATACTCCTTAAGTGAATCAATCTGAGTCTCATAAACAAAGCTGGAGAGCAGAGTGTAAAGTCCTACAAAAGAAGGATTTGCAAGTTTCATTAAAAAAAATTAACATCTTGAGATGGGAAAAAACATGTTTGCAAGAATCTTAAACCTGAGTGATTCCTTTGAAGAAATATAATCCAAATGTTTTACTAACTGAAGAAGGAGTTCTTAAAGAACCAAGCAGTTTCACTATCCCATTCAAATAACTATTATTTAAAATGAGAAGTACCTAGAGAAGTGATAAGAAGTTCAAAGCTTTTGACACAACACATGAAAATTTTCTGTGCTGATATTTGGGTTTCTTTATTCTTCATTCTGAGTCTTTAATCCCATCTTCTTTTTTTAGCTTGATTTTGGCAAACTGGATTAACATAGAATTAACAAAGCTGCAACATGAAAAATGAGAGTGCGTAGTGTATTCAGTTCAAGTGGTTATATTTTCTCAATTTAACAAAGCAGTAAAATGCATCACTTCCTTGATCAACTACATTTGAAGTTGCTATTACAGTTTCCATGATCTCAGTACCTTCCCAGGCATTCCTTGCCAAAGCATAACTGCGTGGTCTTCTGAATGCATAAGCAGTGGTGGTCAAATAGAGGAAAATAATGGAACTTCTTGAAAAATGAAAGTTTTAACTTTACATTAATTCAGTTCATTTCCCAAGATAACCTAATTTTATAATGTTATATAGAACTGTAACTCTATTAAAATATTTAAAATCAATTCAAATAATATTGTTGTTTATCTGAAAGTTAGCAGTACCTACATATTGGTTTTGTTTGTAAGCTTCATTCTTAGAATATATAAACAGAGACTCTTACTTCTTTATTCAGCATCTTTCTGGCACTTTCACCACTTACTAGCTTCCCCTTACTACTCATTGTTCATAATTAGATTGCTTCTTTTATTGAGTGTTAATATCAGGTAACTTTTATGTCTGTTACACAGATATATAAATAGTAACCACTTCACCATTGCTGTAATGATATGATGGGAGAGGTGCAGATAGATTTGTGTGAAGATATCAAATAGCAGCAAATATAGACTAGCCAGCTAAAGCTCAAGGTTGAGATGAAATAGGATTGAATTTAAAGTAATTTTATATAAGACTGTTAACCTATCTGTGCTTATTATGTGGCAGAAGAATTGTCTTCCTTGAGAAAAAAAAAGGTGTTTAGCACCTTACATATAGGTTAAAAACAGAGGGGTTTTACTGGCAAAGGAAAATAAAAAGCAATGCTCCTACAAGATGTAAGGAGCATCTTCATACATGCAGTGACTCTTTAGATGAACCTTACAATATTTTTTTAAATATGAATATTTGAAAAAGGTAGGGATTTTTTTGTGTTAAATAAAGTCATAGCTCTTTCAAGTCTGGAACATTATCAGAAAGATCTCTTTCTATGCAGAGACACTTTCAGTGTTTACTGTTTGTCAGCTGGGTTATCCGCCAGATAAATGATTTCTAGTTCTTTTAGTTATCACAGTAAGAGCTTCTATCAAGTAATTTATAAAAAGCAAAAATTCCTAAATGAAATTTTCAAAAAGAGACCCTTAAGCAAAATAGTGTAGTAAGTAAAAAGAAAAGCAACATAGGAAACTCCATTTTACTATCTGTGTAGGAATACTTGATTGTTGTATACCAAATTATATCATTTCCTTTGACACTTGCATGTTGTCTTTGAATTATAGACAACAAAATATTTTTGGACATATTCAAATAGTCAACACATCTTATTAAAAAAAAAAAAGTAACCAAGAAGTATAAGCAGATGATTGAAAGTATACCCTAAAATAATTGAAGGCGTTAAGAATTTTGTAATGAAAAAAAGGTTTTGTGTCAAGTTAGGAACAGGTATTTGAATGCAAGTTCTTCTCTACTAAAGAGACGTTTTCCTGCTTTTTTCGTGAGTACTGAGGGAAGGGTGATTTTCTTTAGCTTCTGGTGAAACACATGATTATAAACTTCCAACATGAGAGAATTACTGATCAATTCTGTAACATCATGGTCATGCTCTTCAATTACTGATATTTTTATCATGTTCCTTCAAATGAGTAGGATGTGGAGGTATAATACATTTAAGAATATAAATGAGCAGATATAAGAATTTCAGAGACTTTTGCTGTTTTCTAAATTTTTCATTTTGCCAGCTGCATTAATGAATTATAGCAGACAAATTCGAGGTCATTTTCTTCAAAATTAAAAATTTATTTTCATCTGAAACTTACCATCACTTTCTTAGCAACAATGATCTCATTTTGACAAAATCCTGGTATATTTAAGATAGAATGTTTCCAATACAGATAGTAGTTATGTTATTCTAATATGCACAATCCCAATCAGGAATACATAAAACTTTTTGAATGAAACATGCTAGAAATAACATTTTTCTGAATATTTAATTAGAAACATATTTTGAGCATAATTGAATTTATTAGTATTCCCAAGAGACAATTACTGTTTCAGTCAGAACAAAACAGAGTCTTATTAGAGACACGAAAATACCATGTATCTGTTTGCCAAATATACCACTAAGCTGTACACAAAAGAGCTGAATACTTATTAATAGCAGCAAAAGGATTGAATGCTAAGTATGGTTATTGATGTGAAGTCAAAAAAAATGTAACTGGCTAGTATGAACACATTGATATGAAATGTATTTTTTAAATCCCTCAGAGTTGATCTAACTGTGGTTTTACTGAAGCATAATGTAGGATAGTGGTTAATGAGCAATGACTTGAAAAATATTGACGTTAAAAATAAAACTTTGCTAGCCAAAATAGCTATTCTTTTTGTTCTTTTTTTTTCTTTTTTTTTTGTTGTTTTTGTTTTTGATTGGTTAGGGGTTTCTTTTTCAATATCACATTCAAGAATGTCACAAAGTGGCAAAACTCCTGTAGTTTGAATCTCATCACAATTGTTTTACTGGCTTTTTTAATAGCAAGATTAACCAGCAGTGAGTGAGCTCTACATTCAGTGTCATTATCAGCAATGCTACAGATAAACCACAACATTAGATGCCACTAAGTTGTTAATATATACGTGCAAATATCTAAACAGTCTTCTACACACAATCACAACATTTTCTAATGTTAAGACTGTGCTGTGTGTACTTTTCACAGAATCCTAGAATGGTTTGGGCCAGAAGGTACTTTAATATCATCTAGTTCCAATTTCATGGCCATGGGCAAAGATGCCACCCACTAGACCAGGTTGCTCAAAGCCAAATCAAACTTGGTCTTGAACACTTCGAGGGATGGGACACCCACAATTTTGGGCAACCTGTTCTAGTGCCTCACAACTGTCATAGTGAAGAACCACTTTTCTCTTACTAATTCACCATTATGGACCATATGTATCTTATTTAATAATTTTAAGGAACTGCAGTAATTTTATTGCATTATCAATAGTTTTTAATGAGTATATCTTTTTTTTCTTTTCCCTGCCTTTATACCTAGTCACTAATCACTACTAAAAATCAGAATTTCTTTTCCACTGAAAATTTTTAGAAAAAGATCATGTTGTGAATACAAAAATGGGAATTCTGGAAAAGTTTGGAAAGACAAAAATTAGATAGCATGTATTAAGATATGAAACATTTAGATTATTCCTAAGGTTTATCTTAGATGTCAAGTTTTGAATCTTACTAGAACACCTAGTTTCTCATCAATATGCATATCCTGAAATTACAAATTAAAAATCCCAAACTCTTCAGAAGTTAGATGTGAAACTAGGCTGCTTTCTAATGAAAAGCATTGCCTTTAGGTTCTCTAAAGAATATTTCTCAAATGCTTTCTTAGAACATCCTAGTTCCTCTAAATCAGATTAGTTTTTCATATCACAAAACAGCACTTTTGGCCAAGCATGCATGGTCAACATGGCCAAAAGAAGGCTGGCTTTCTCTTTTTCTAGCTTTCCTTTCCCTGTATTTAGCCATTGTCTCTCCCTGTTTTTCAGTCAGTAAGGTATGGTACTTCTTTTACTTCTTTGGTCAATTTTGTGCAGTCTCCCATTTTATGAGCTGGTCTGTGTGGAGCCTCTAGATGGAAGATGAGATTATTCCTCCTAATTGTGATTTCTCAGGATTTCAGATTCAACTATTGGCTTCCAGCTCCATGCTCTGCCTCTCCCATGGTCGTCTACCTGCTATGTTCTGTAGTATCTGATCCATATTTGGGAAGAAAATGGCCTGTTCAGGGCAAAAAAAACTTTCAAACAGACAAACCTGCCTGGTAATGAAAACAGAAACTTTGAAGGAATTAGAGAGGTTTGTGCAGAGCTTACTGCAACTCTGAATGTCACTGTCCTAGCCCAAACCAAGTCAGAAAGTGAGGGCCTGTGTACCAGATGCTATGAGCAGGGGCGGGGGAGGTTTGCAGAAAAAGCTTTTCTAATGTTCTGTCCTTCTTGGACAGAACCTTGAAGCTTTTCTATTAAAAGGATAAAAAAGAACTTAGTCTTATTTTTATGCTAAAGACATAAATTCTATTTTAGTTTTTAAATCTCCTGTTCTTTCTGGAAAGCTCATTATGAGGAAAATGTCTAGATAGGTCTATGTCAAAGCTATGGCCAGCTCAGGGTCTTATTACACCATTTCTCTGTGCAAGCTCACCACCTCCTTTTCCTTAGGCCCCATTTGCAGGTATTATCATTGACTCAGGTCTTGTTCCTGAGGCTTGCCCACCAAGACTATGCTCCTGTTTTGCTGTTTTCTCTCATAGCATAATTAAAATCTGTTGTTCTTATCTTTCCAGAATGCTCAGGTTTTTCATTGAGTGATGCATATCTCATGTAGTACAATCTTTTCTTATTTAGTCTGAATTACATCTTATTTCTCCGTTCATTTCTGTTCAAAATGTTGCTGTTAATATTAGCTCCCTGAGTGCTTTTTATGATCTGTCTCTTGAGTTCCTCCATTGGTTCTTTCCTCTATCTTCAAAGAAGACAGTAAAAGTGAAAAAAAAAAAAGCAGAATATTATAAGAGATTTATAAGTTTATATATGAAAGAGACTCTTAATTCAGCACCCAGATTTGTTTTAGTTGGAGAGGGAATGGACAGAGGAGTAAAAAAAGCAAGTAAGCAATGAATGAGAAATTCTGCAATATCAACATTTTTGTGAAGTTCTTCAGATATTTTTTTCTCAGGGTCTTGACAAACAAGTTGGCTGAAATTATGATATCTAAATAACTTTGTCTTTTTTATGTATATACATTTTTAGGTCCGAACATGGATTCTTACAGTGGGATACACAACTGCATTTGGAGCAATGTTTGCAAAAACATGGAGAGTCCACGCAATTTTCAAAAATGTAAAAATGAAGAAAAAGGTGAGGGGAAGTAGACTCTTTTCTTGTTGCCCTGTTAATACAGTTTTCTAATTGTTTTCCTACCTGTCCTGGATGGCCATAGCCATGCTGACTGTTCATGTGTCACATCCAACGATCCTGAATAGTTTGATATTAGGGCTTTTTGGTTTCTTGTTTAGTCTCTGAATGTTGGAGTCAAGCATCAGCCCTCCAGTCTTTATAATAAGAGGTGGAGAGTGGATTGGGCTGTAAAATGTCAAAGTGAATTTGGATCCCTGATCTCTCTTAGTATGCCACTTCAACATCCAGAGGTCTCCTTCTGGTAGATTCACAGCTTTTATGTAATGTTTTCTGATTATATCTGTGCGAGACTGAGGTCTTACGTACAGATTTCTCAAGGATTGGTAGGACGAGGCAAGAGAAAGTGCTGCTTATAGCTTCCTGTTTCTAATTATCATTGAAATTGCATGAATTTACTCTAATACTGATCAGAATTGAACCACAACAGTTGTCTCTGTCATTTCAGGTACAGTACATTTTCTGTAAAGGATTAGGCTCAGCTTAGGAGTACTGCAGCTCTTAATGATATTTTTCCCATGAAGCTTCTTCTCATACATGAAGTACTTTTTATCAGATGGTTTTATTAAAAAATTTCAAAAATACTGAATAGAAAGCGTTTTGCTGGTAAAAACATTAAGAGAAATGCACATGAAACAGAAAAAAAAAAAAATTTTTATAGAGTGAGCAGAAGTGCCAAATGCAGTTCCTATGTGCATCTGAATAGTTTTATTCTAATAACCAATAAAGACTCATGTATAGCCAAATTAAGTAGAACAGTGCTCCAAAACCTTGTCAAATTCCTCTGTTTCCCTCTATGTGGGGTCATGGAGGAGCTCTATTATTTTTTTTCTTAGCACTATGTTATTTTTTTCACAATTTCAATGTGTAGGGAGTCTGTCACAATGGGATACATCATTGCCTCAAAAGGAATGGACTTCAGATAGACAGGGAGAGAGTTAACTCAGTTTTTAAGATTTATGTCTGAGGTTATTAAGGAATTACATGCTGTGTCTGGAACTGGATCTATTACTCTGGCACCCTAACAACACAACCACAAGTCATGTCAGCTTTGCTCAAATATTTAATTATCATTCATTTTAAAATATAATGATGAGTAAATACAAAATATCTTAAAACTAACTAAAATTATAAAAAATTTCTATACCAAACCCAGGATACTGTGGGTGTAGTGAACTGGAAACCACCCTTCCTGCACCTGTGCAAAGAGCCCACTGTAATGTATCAGTTTATACTACCAGAGTCTTATATTTATATATATTTTCAAGGATCTTACACTTTCTATATTAAAGTTTTTTAACTAAAGATGAGCCAGCATTCTACCTTCCTGAGAAATGAGGTTTTATATTACAAATATGTTTTTAGCTATATTGGTACCAATTTTTTAAATTAGTGAAGTTACACAAGACACTGACAGTCTAATACATAAAAGCATTTACTTCATAACCTTTATTATCCTCACAATTTTATAATTTCTCCAATACATTCTATTTCAAATAGGAGTGAACAGGTACTGTAATGGACTGTCACTGAGCTTTTGCTTCATTTTTTTTTAAACATTACATTTTAGATCTTCAAGTTGCTACTCAATATTAAATTTCACTGTCTGTTAATTGAATATAATCCTCAAATTCTTTATTGTCCCTGTTCTTCAAGGAGCTCATCAATAAGTGCAAATTTCAATTGTTTATGCAGAGCTGGATGTTAAAAATTATTTAAGATCAGTTAAAAAGACACTGGCCAATATAAGGGATATAAACTTTCAGACATCTGGATGATGACCAATGGACTACTTTGCTCTGAATGATACTGGAGACATCAAGGCTATTAGCCCACCATCTTCAATATTCTGGAATTAAGTCAATAACACATTTTGTTCTGTAAACTTTAAAGAATTCTTTATTTAGATATCCCACTCCAAATCACAAGCATGAATCATGAAGTACAACAGTTTTCTTAATGTAAAACAAATCAGCTATCCATGATAAGTTTTTACCAGTCATATATTTTCTGTCTTTGATTTCCCAGGAGAGATAAACGTGTTTATAGGAGTTGACTGGAAAACATGGCATTCTTTACTTATGTGTTGCAAAAATGACATTTCCATTTTCCGCAGATGTAGTTTACAACAGAAGTAATATCTATCTATGGATGCACAGAAAATAGAAATTTTCACAAACAATATCTAAACTGACAAATGCACAAATGTAGTGCTGCATGAAAAAGCATATTAATGTTTTCTGAATTAGCTGTCCCATGACAGAGCAGACTGGCATTACAATCAGAGGAGGACAAAATTCCAGAATTATTTAAGTGCTGTGGATCCTATTCATTTGTGATTGTTTCAGTTACTACCTGTACATAAGTGTGACAGTAAAATCTGTATGACCTTTGGGTATACCACCTTTGCCTGTCATCCTCAATATGTTCGTCAGGAAAATGTTTCCCAACAGTGAAATTTCTTCACAGGAGGAAAGAATCTCTGTGTGGCTTTTGAAATTACTGGTTAATTCATTTCGTGAAAGTGGGTGTTAAGTAAGGGAGAGTATGATGAGTAAATCTGTTTATCTTCATTCGATAGGGCAAGCTTGCTTCTGTATGTTTATTGTAAACTTTAGGGTACAACATGGCTTTTTGAAGAGATGAGTGGATGTGTGAGTGTGAGAAAATACACAGAATTTTAAATAATAATAATAATAATAATAATACAGTCCATATTAGTGCAGTGGAGAGTGGAACTAAGTGAGTTAAAGTGTCTTGAATTCATTGAAGATTCTCGTTAACTGCTGTTTATACAGCTTTCAAAAGTCTATTTTATTTTCACCCTTTTATATATCCATTCCTCTGTTACTGAAAATTAACAAACAATAAAATTCGGAATACACTCATTCTGTTATCAGGCTACTAAGGACAAATTTTGCAAAATTCCCAGAGCTCCGTTACCATCTTTGATCTCGCTAGGGCTCAAAGGAAGCAAATTAAAAATGCATTAATTTTAGCTGGATCTGAAACAGAGGGGTGCAAGGGAATCAATTTTTGTCAAATGGAAATGACAAAATCAGTAGGGGGAAATAAATTATTTTTGAGTTTTGAAGAGGTTAGCAGAGATAATGGAAAGTGGAATAGAATTAGTATTAAAAATAACTGTAAAAGTTATAATTGAGGTGCAATTCTGGTTTTCATACGTCTCCTTTCTGTTTGGGCTGCAGAATGTCTTCTGCTCAGAGAGAGGTGGGGACTGGTTTTTTGTTTCCCTTGGCAGCAGGAGGGCTGAGAGTGGATAAGAGAAGAGAGAGGAGAATATCAGTGGCAGGAGAGCATGTGGTGTCCTGGGGAAGCTTTAGCTAGCTGAACTGTTGACAGAAGCCAGCCCTTCTGGTAAATTTAGAAGGATGAGAAGCTGTCTATTTTGATGGGATCTGCACTATCTTGGGTTTTTGGGGGTGTTGAAACAGTCCTGCACAATGACTGCTCCTGCACAACTCCTGCGTGCCGAATAAAGCCCATGCACTTTTGATAAACACCAGAATAGTAAGAAATTCAAAGCAGTGGTATTTAAAGCCTCCATACATTTTATAAATTCTGCTCCTACAAAGACAACCATTTGGCCGTTTGTACATGGCTACACTAAACCATGAAGGTGATCTATGTCACAATGTTGCCTTGTTGCATTTGTTGTATTTGAAAGTACAATACGTATCCCTTGACACTGCCACGATAAGCTTGTCTTACCCTTACCAGAGTACATTCTGGCTTTGTCTATTTGGAATTAATTCTTCAACTGTGGCATCAGAGAAGGGATGTTTTATCTTCAATTTTCACTGAAAACATTAGCATTGTACTCAGTTATTATTACCACTGTAGACTTCTGGTGGCATATGTCTTTATGTTGACAAAGTTGTTACAAGATAAATACAGAATATAATGACAAAAGAGATGTATAACAGCCTCCTTTCTTGAGGCTTGTGCTGCTATAGTTTTGCCAACATTATTCTACTCCTTCACAATAATTCATAAGCTTTTCTCTGTATTGGTAATATCACAGAGTAAGAAAGCTACAACCAACCAGAACAGACAAAAATGACTTATCAGTCTAACCTGACCTAGCTATGCCTGTCAGGCTAACATCTGGCAAACTTGTTTTCACCCATTTGGCCTACTAGGTCCTTATAAGAGTTCTGAAGAAAGCTGGGGTCTTCATGCCTTGCAGAGAGGGGTAGGAGCTTGCACAGATTATGATATTGACAGTAGGATGGGGAAGGGAGGCTGGCAGGGCAAGGGAACTTCAGGGCCAAGAGATAAGGAGCAGGTAAGAGACTGAAGAGGAGAAATCAGGTTTGCTGTCAATGACTTCAATTAAAAAGTCCTGATTAAAAAAATAAGGAAAATCTTGGGATTATATACTGGGAGAAGATATTGAAGAGGGAGACTGAATTTGGATTAAAATTCCCTTGGAAACTAAGTTTCAAAGACAGGACAGACAGGAAAGTCCGAAGTGATCAAGAAAGCTGAGTATGATGGAATGCAGAGCCTGAGTATGGTATTTAAGTGGCAAACTGTAATTGAAGTTTAAAATCTGGTCTGGTTTAAAATTAGGTTAAGACTGAAGTTTAGAGGCAGAATGGGAGGCCTGAAAAGTAGGAATGTAGTCTGGGAAAGAAAAGCAGGAATGAGAAAGGAGAAAGAGGCAAGAAAGAAGTTGAAATTAGGACTGGCCGAAGTGATTGCACAAGAAGCGTGGGCAGAGCATAAAATTTGAACACTGGATTTTTGAATATTACTGTTCCTTTTTCCATTACTATGTATCTATAAAACCTACAGGCAAAACACGTGCCTTGTCTTCCTGTTATGCAGTTGTACAGATCCTGATAGCTACTGGTGATTCTTTTAGCTCAAGCTGATAAGGTGTACAAAGATGTAAAGGCTCCTCTTGCTGATGCATGCAGCTCTCTCTGTAATTGAATTATCTTTCCATTTTCTTTATGAAGAATGGGCTCATGAAAACATTAAAAGTTTTATGTTGTGGCTAAAAAGTCAATAACTGAAAAACTACAGCTTGCTAGGATCTCTACAATGTACATCTCTTTTCCTATGGATTATAAGGACACCAGTGAAGCCTAAGCTTTCTACAGGGTGCCACTGTCATGGAACACAGGCTCTGGGCACACAATAGGACTATGCAGTAAAAGAGACAGGTTTATGGTCCAATCTTTTACATTTAAACCAGAAAAAATGCATAATGAAAAAGGCAGAAGGAGTTTTGAGAAAGGTGGTCTCGTGGATAAGACAGTTAAGTGCCAAATGAAGAAAAATAACTACTTTCCAGAATTATCTGTTATGCTGTAGAAATCTCTCTGAGCATATTTTTCAGAAATTATTTTTTTGTTTCATTGTTACTGAGAAGCAAATTTATTGCCTGAGTGAAGCAGTGCAGGAATTCTCAGACATTTTAGCTCATTGCCTTCACACTCCATTTTTTGACACAAATCTGGCCACCTCAGCTCCATACTTTGTATATTTAATGGTTCATAAACAGGTGCATAGAAAACTGGGAGGGGTAAGAGACCATCCAGGCTCCTTCTGGGGATCAGGGCACATGGGTTACTCTGAGCAGTCCCCAGTCCTCATCTCCCAGGTCGGGGTGGGCAGCAGCTGGCTGTGTGCTCCTGCCCTGCATGATGCCAGCTGCAGGGAAGCTGCCAGTTCCTGTGATTGCACAGTGTTCCTGGGGGGTGGAATAGGGAGAAGAAAGCAGCTGGAGGCTACACAGCTATGAGTTTATGTGCTGCTGCTTTCTCTTCTCAACTTGTGTCTGTTGATTGCTATCCCCCTTCTTCCCTTGAAAACCTCTGTGAGAAAGTTTATAGAATAAGTGTAATCTCTAGCTATGAACTTTTTGGTAAGTTTTTCAAGCCACCTATGGAATTTAGAATTTATTACAATCTACATTTTTTTCTCACTAGAGTCCTGAAGAGGTTTAAAAAAAGTTACCCATTATCTTAATCTTTTAAAAATAGATGAAGCAAAGTTCTTCAAATTACATTGACAGGGGTTTAAGTCCAAACCTCACAGGCCACATCTCATTTATTCACTTAAATCCCATATAGACATAGTTCTGGATTAGCATAAATGTAGTTTGTGTTATCTTATCAGTTCTTTCTGTAAATTCTGTTATAAAATATTTTTCCAGGTCAGTTTTCAGTCTGTAAATATTTATGCTTTTCCAGGACTTTTTTTGTCAATCTAGCTAGAGTGTTTTATGTGTATAACAAAAAGTTATATGATCGATTTCCCCTAGGATACACTTGTGTTCTACTAAATATATGTGAGAGATCATAAGTCTGGAAAAGAGATGTGTCAAGATCCAAAAATTTGCTTTGGGTAACCATACCAACAGTACAACAATCTATTAGGGACCATCTGCTGAAAATGAACCAGCATATGGACACCTAAAGAAACATTCAGTGTTATTGTTCAGTCTTTGAGAGTAACAAAGAAGACAGCATTTTAAAATTTGCTTATGTTTAGGATTTCTTTTTTATTAAGAATATTTACCACTGGACCAAGTAATCTCTGATACTTACAGTGCAGTGTAAATTATTCAGGTATGGTTTCGTGGTTTATTCATATACAGATGTAGTACTTCCTAAAGTGATGTAAGTGGAAACAAAATTATTTTTATTTTTTTCCCCCCCAAACAGCTACAACTATAAATTTTAAGTCCAAAGCTTTAAAAATATTCAGTATAGTCTTAGAGTCCAAACGTAGATGTAAAATAAGCATCCTGGTTTTCATGAGGGCTGATCAGCCAAAATGCCAACCAAGGAACAACAGGAATCACATTTCTAAAATTTACATTCATATAAATATAGAATGTGGAGCTAAAACTCAAGCTCCTGTCACAGAAAGAAGCTGAGCTAATGAATTGTACATCTAGGAGAAAAATCTGCTTTTGAAGTAATTTATGTATGGAAATTTCTGCATGGTACAGATTGAGAAGGCTAAACCTCAGTAGTGACAAAAACAACCAAAACTCCATGTGAAATGTAAGTGCTCATAAATGGTGCTACAACCATAATTTCTATGTATTATGAGACTATTGAATGACAGAGAAATAAAGAACATGTCGCTATACAGTATGAGGCAATTCATTCCTGAATAGCTTGAAATTGGATTGTAAATGTAATCAAGTGCATTGATGTTCCCAGCTATTTGGTAACGATGCAGTATGCTTTCCCACAGAATTTTTCATTAAGGAAAATATTAAAGTCTAGGTATTTTAGTATTATATCAAACAGAATCAGAATATTTTTTCCAGAACATTCAAATCCTTCATGCACCTTTTTTTTTTTTCCTGAAGATTTTGGCTCCCTTTAATACCAAGGATGAGAATTCACTGCTCTCATAGAAATTCCTTTACATTTATGGCCCATGTGATCTTGGGCTCAACAAGTGCATTTCTCTCAAAGGTGAATTTGGCCTGCTGTGTTGGTGGGATATGCAGGTCTCTCAAGGCAGCACATTTTGCTTTACTTATGCTTCTGAGCGGAAGTTAATACAATGTTGAGGCTTGTTTCTAAGGCTCCAGAACACCAGCAGGAATGGTTGGTTCTAATGCTGTCAAGTTGGATTTCTTAGTGCCATTTTTAGACTAAAATGCTTTTTATTTTTGTCCTTTCAAAAGAGTTTTGTGAAAAATAGTTATTTTATATCACTCTGTGTGCTCGTTATGGTTGGATTAGAAATGTTAGTAAAACAATCACCTCTCCAATTCTCTAGTGCACTGTAGTCATAACTGAGGCTCAGGCTTTCAAAAATGAGCATTTTTATAACTTTTTATAACCCATCACTTAATCTCTCTTCATCTCTAACCTCTGAATAGTTTCTATCTTCTGCTTCCCCTAGGGAGCATCACCACTAGGATGTTCCCACTTTCTTTTATATGAGCTGGAAAAGAGGAAAGGTATCTCCTAATCAGATAGCTTCTCCTGGCAGCAGGGCATAGAGTCAACACATCTACATTTGCAATACCATTACTGGGAGGGTGAGTCTGCCCAGTGACACAAGTATCCTAAACAGGAGGCACCAAAGAAGACACATTTTAGAAATATGTGCTTTAGCAGGCTAGTGACTGTAGCTATAGAATGCTCAAAACCAAGGTTTTTGATCATATCCAATTGTCCATTACTGTCAGGAGTACCACACACTTCTCTATCCTGGAAGGTAGTCACCAGGTTCTCAGACTACAGGTGTCCCAGTAGATCCTCACAAGAAACAGAAATGTATTTTTTTTAATTTATAAGTAGATGTACAAATCTTCCATTAAATCAGTCAAAATACTTCTAAGAAAATAAAACTCAGCTTTTTACTCCCAGTGACTTACTGGTCAAAAAACCTTACTACTATGACATGTGTTTTTTAAAATGTTAGCACTCACTCATTAAAACTAGTGTAATTGCAGCTTGAGGTAGTGCCAATAATAATCATAGAATCTATTATAGGAAGTACTCATAATAGCTGCTGAAAAAAACACTGTGGAATTATTGGGAGCAATGCATAATGTCTTTTCAATAGTCCTTTTTTCTCATTCCATTACACAATAGGAATTAAGAATGCATTGCAGTATAGTTCTCTAAAATATTAATGGCTGTAATAACTCTAAGAGAGAATCTCCCTCAGCCCACATATGGTAAAGTTCACCCACCCACCACTGACTTTGCGTCACCAACCCCCTGGCACCATCCCACTTGGGCCGACCCACTTAATGCAGGAGAGCAAGCCAAAGGTGTCCCTTAACCATCCTGAGAGAAACGAAAGGGCAGTTTATGCAATGGACAGAGTATCCTGAAGGCAAGTTCTCGAGTGGTTTTATGGTCCCTTTTGCAGGCTTGCAGACTGTACAATTTTTTCCCTGCAAACTCTATTTTCCTTCTTTCCCCTCCAGTTCAGAGGGAGGACTCCGATCAGCAGGATTTCTGTACATACCAGGGGGAGGAATATTTGGTTTCAGATTTCTGAGGGCTTTTATAATTGATGTCAGTGATATTCATTTAATTGAATAAGGTCTGGGAAGCTTCAGAGAGGGATCCTTGAAAGCGAGTTTCTCTCTATAGATTCCATCCCAGGAGTCTGGGAAAGAGACAACTGAAAAAAAAAGTTAATTAATAACATTAAGTGTTTATCCAGCTAGTGCCAGAAGGCAAGGGACTGCTCTGTCAGCTAGACTAGAAAGGATTGTTCTACATAAGAGAAACCAGAATTGCCTTCTTAAGCAGAAAAAAACCCTACATTTTAAATTAAAAAGAAAATATATTTTTTTTATCTCAAAACCTATGAATAAATGTAAAAGCACTCCCAGCTCTTCTATGTTTCTATGAATTCAATTAAAAACCTAACAAACAAACAAATCACAAAGATTTAGCTAATATAGCTTTAAATTCAAAGATATTTTATTCTGACAAATGGGAGGTGACCTGGTAACAAGGAAACTAACTCTGAAGTAGTAAAGGAGTAAATTAACCCTTCAGTCATGCTGCAAAGCTGTTTGTGGAACTCAGAGAGTACAAAACTAATGTTACATCCCGGAGAAAAGTGTAAGTCTTTATATGCAAGACTCTTTCTTCCTGGTTTAGAATGAAGTTCAGCTTTAAGGTCTATGTCATAAACATTTTCGGAGTTTGTTTCTAGTAAGGTAAGAAATAACAAAAGGTTTTCCCTAGCCATAACTATAAAAAACCCCCTAATTTTAATTACTGTTGATTGCTAGATCACCAGGTGATTGCACAAACTGGTGGATGATAGGGTCCTCCAGGACACAATGGATATGCTTTAGAAAGCAAACAAAAAAAAGCCCAACAAAAGGTTTGTGCAGTAATAGCCAAATGGACACTTGAAGTTACCGTGGCAGGTGGTACAGCCTGTGATAGTTCTAGAAAATCCTCAAGAGTTTCCATGAGCAGAAACTTTATCTCAGAGCTTTAGACAGATTTTATATCTCCTGTGATCAGACGGTAAGGTCTGTGGAGAGTAAGGACTTTGATCTGTCTTCATGGTCACGAGTCTTGAGAAGAATTCTGATTTGCTCCTACAGAGATGTTGCTGAGAAGAAAATGGCCTACCAGCTTTTATTCTGAGTGAATTTGTTTTGAGGACAGATCACTTCACATCCAGATATATAGTCCAGACTGGTGGCAATGGCATTTACAACAGTGTGCAGATCTGCCAGGATGAGACAGATTCACCTATCCAATCACAGATGGTAGAAAATATGACTCACAGATGCTGCTGTGTGAAAGCTTGGCTTCAGCAAGGATTCAGGAACACTTGCAAAAACGGATTTTATTAGCTACCATGTATTTCTCTAGGATGATTTACTGTAGGCTAGAAGGAAAATGAAAAGGGAAAAAATGAGAACCTTCCTCTTAAAGAAGAATTACATTTTAGATTGAAAGGAGCTTCAGTTGCTCGTGACTTTCATCAGACGGAGAATTTGTTGGATTCACAAGATCTGAGTCAAGACTCCTTCAGTGCATCTGGTGTTTCCCAAGGAGTGAATGTACTGAACTTAAGGAGTTTTAGTGGGTGGGAGTGATGGCTGGGGAGAGGAAAAGCTGGGCTTCCTGCAGGTGGCAGGGGGAGAGCAAAAAGCCTTTTAGACGTGCTGTTAGTGATATACCAGTGGCATTTCTCAGGGCAAGTCTCTTTTAGGACAAGCTGCTAATGACTGGCAGAAGTGAAAAATAATTGACCCTCAGTGTTTTGTTCTGAAAGCTATCATTCTGGTGGGGAGTTCTGCTTCAGAGCTGTATTTCAGCAGTGGTTTTGCTGAGGACAGACCAGTGCCATGATGGGTGTGGGAGGCAGTCCCAGGTGCCCTGCATTCAGCCTTCTCACCCCACAGCAGCACCAGTACCACCGTGTTTTACAGAGCTCATCACAGTAGTGCAGGTCACCTAGGTTGTCTTATGGGCTCTCTTTTGCTGGCCTTCCTCCTGGCTGTCTGGCAGAAGTAAGGGATGAATAATTCCCACTGCCAGTGACAGCTGCTGTTATACAACTCCCCTTCTGTCCAGAAAAGGGCAGAGTAATGCAGGAAAAATTACTCCAAGAGGTATCCAAGGAAGAGCTCCACTGTTTGCTGTACTCTATTTTTTTCTAATAACTACCTGTCCAAAAAGAGGTTACCAAATTTACAAGTGAACTAAAATACTGATCTGCAGTAGTGCAGGTCAGCTATGAATGAAAGAGGTACAAGAGCAAGGAGAAGTGATGTGATCACATTAGCAATGTGATCATGAGCAGTAAGTTATTTATTTTGATCCTGTGAGTGGATTATCAGTATTACTGCTTTTAATAATATCCTTTCACTCTTTTGCTTCTGGCATTGCTGTACCAGTGCGATTAATATTGCCAGGGGTTGGTAAATCTGCATCCAATGCAGCCTTGCTTTCAGTATGAATATAGTCCATATAAATATGGAAGACATTGGGCTGCTTACCCATCCTAGGTAAAATGTGCACTATTTTCATTAGAAAGATAAGATATTTTGGGGTTTTTTTTCAAGGAACCTTTTGGCTTAGGAGAGCAGAGAGAATGTCATAGGTTAGCAAGCATAGTCCCGGAAGGGACATTTCTGGCAAGATGCTTTCACATACCTTTAAGTTTGTCAAATGCATATTTTTAGCTCAAATTAATTGTCTTCACCTCTGCTTGAGGGGCGGGGAGTGAGGAAGGGAGGGACATGTTCCAGAACAATACTTTTTCTTACCCTAAGTTGTACCCAAGATAGGTGGGATGAATTGTCTTTTAAAGGCTTCTGTCCCTGCCTATTGGCTACTGAGAAAGGCTAAATGTAATAGTTCAACAGCCAACTTCAGTAAAATAAACCCAATCAGTTAGAAAGAAAGACCAATTATGCCAATACAATAACCAAATATGCCAAATAAATTCCCTAGCCATTTAAGAGGGAGGAGAAGAAATTCAAGTTGAGTTGTCTACATTTCATCTAAATCCAAATTCTCTTTGGACTTGACTCCCCCTTGTTTTCTCTTCCATGTCTCCACTCATATTAGGAGCAGTACTAGGTATGTTTCACCCAAGGCCTGTTTGCAGGCATTAGAAAAGAGATTAAAAAACCCATGGGCTGTTTTAAAAAAGGCTAACCTGTTCCTTTTCAGCTTTGACTGCCACTTGATAAACAGCTGAAAGGTCAGACTCAGCTCTGTTTTCCCAAAATACAAGGGACCAAGCTGTGTCTGAGAATCTTTGCTTAATATCTGCTTTTGTTCTCTCTGATGAGATGGATGTACTGCTCCGTTACTGCCACAAACATATGGAAAGCATCATTTTCCAGTCCTTTATGGCAAGGGTAGCTACATGGGTTTATATAACTGGTCTCAGTAAATGAAAATAAAATATCGAGTCATTTAGCTCATTCTGATTTTTAGCCTTTATTTTACTCTCAGTTTATTCCAAATTATCTATAAAATAAACCAGCAGATTAACAAAATGTAGTGCACAATGTTGACGAAACATCTTTTAAAATAAAAAATGTATCACACCAAGCCATATGAAAACCAGACTTTCTAAAGTTCTTCTTACATTATTTCAAATTTTCTTCACTTTTATAATTTACTTCAGCTTGATAAGAATTTAATGCAAATACAATTTATTCTGTGCAGGAATACTAACCTTGCCTGTATTAAGATTAGCTGACACTTCTGGCTTTTTTAATGCATTTTCAAAATCCTGATAATTTCATCAAATTGAACTGAAATAATTATAACTTTATTAAGCTTCTCAGGCTTAATATTTTTGAATATTTCATTTGGATTAAGTCAGCTCTTTCCAAGAGTGAAAACTTGGAAAAAAATAGGTGGGTTTGTCCATGTTAAAGCAATTTGGCAATAACTTTTCACTATTGGATGAGTGTTCTTAATAATAGAGGTACATATTAATTAAGAAACTATGATCATAGACTCAAGAACACTGAAATAAAATTAATTTAAGCCTGATATTTCGACATGCTTACAACTTTGCAACTGAAATAATGTAATTGAAGTGTATTTTTTCTGTGTTGCTATGTGTACAATAGTAGAAATAACACAGGGATTGCATGCAGTTATAAAAGACTCTAATACATGGTTTGGCTTGTTATTTTTATCAGCAACCCGTTTTTCTTTTTTGAACCTAAACCCCAAGCAAAATTAAAAGCATGTTTTACACTGTGCATTAAAGCCTCTGACCTTTGTAATATAGAAAAAATGCATCATTCCTTTCTGCTCCCTGGGTAACAGAGGCAAATATTAAACACATAGAGACTCAAAACCTCCAAAATAAACTTCTGATACCATCTATGTTTTCCACATCCAAGAAGGTTATGAAGAAGTGAGCGCTAAATCTCAGTGAAAACTACTTCAATTCCAGCTACTCTGAGATGTTGAGGAACATTTTCCCAAATTTGCCTGCATAAACACTGTAGTGGCTCCATAGAATACATTTTTCTCATTTTCCAGGAGTTAATATTAAACCTGGATTTCAATATTAATGTTTAAGAGTTCTCCCAAAGTATTTTTAGAAGTTGGAAAGCACTTCAGATACTTCTAATAACCATGAAATGAACTAAAATAATTTGTCTTGCTTTCATCTTTCTATATTTATTTTCTTTGTTCATTGTTAAAAACCTTTATTATTAGCAACCTGTGTTTTTCTCCCTATATAGGAATAAAGCTGTACAGGGTCTATCTATGGCTCATGGGAATCTCCCTGCTTCTTTTTTCTTTTTTTTTTTTTTTTTGTCTCTCCAGATCATTAAAGACCAGAAGCTACTGGGGATAGTTGGAGGGATGCTACTGATTGATCTTTGCATCCTGATTTGCTGGCAGGTTGTGGATCCTTTGAGGAGGACAGTGGAAAAGTATAACATGGAGGTATGTCCTCAAGCCCAAGTAATACTTATAGTAGCACATCAGTATCTATAGCTTTCCATAAGATCAAGTTAAAGATGCACTAAGTAAAATGAAAGCAAGTCAAGCTGTGCATTTCGGGGGAGGAAGGGTTCAGGTTTTTAAAACCAAATAGAAAAGAAACAACTGCAACAGAAAGAAATTGTGTATGTAGTTGCAGGTGCCACGTTTCTGTCACTTGTGAGAGGTTTTATTTGCAAGGGTTGTAAACACAGCAGCGTCCTCTGCTAAGACTCTCTATTAGAGTCTGCTGCAATAAATAATAGATTATCAGAACCCATTAGTGGATTTCAGTAAGAGCTCATTCAAGATAAGTGCAGGAGAGGTCACTGCTTAGACTGCATTCTTTGTGGAGATGGTCAGGAATTATGTTACCTACCACTATATTTATTTTCAGTAATTTTATGGGCATGCACCCGTACTGATTGTTCGTCTTTTAATAAAGGTCACACAAGCAGTTTTGATGGGCAGGAGGTAATATCTTAATTCCAGCTGTAGACACTTTCCAGCACTCTGGCTGGTTTCTAGAAGTGGAGCTGAAATAGAGCTTTCTGGATAAACTGACAGCAAGAAACATGGCAGCAACAATTCAAACCCAGGAAAAAAACATCTCTCTGTATGTAGATTTGCAGTGTTTGAGAGTTTATTGCCTCCAGCATGGAAACTGGTGATATCTGAAAACTACATTGTATGAAGACACTCTAGAAGTGTTAGTTTCTTCTCCAATACTTGGCAATTGGTAAGAAAAAGAACAGTAGTTTTCTCTTCTGATGTTAAAATTTGCAAGAAAATATATACTATTTTACTTCAGTGCTTTTACTTTGTTCTTACTTTGCAGTGTAGCTCTGGAATTTTATTAGGAGAAGATTTTACTTTTTATTTGAGTATAATTTGTAGAAGATACCCTAGAACAATGCCTCTTAAACTGCAAGGGATGCCTTAGAAGAAATAATTTTAGAGTCTGAAAAGATTTCTCTCAGTCATTCCCCAGAGTTTGAAAGACTTCCCAGCTAATACAGTTGTCAATGAAAAATTGAAAATGTAAGTGAAATTTGTCTTCTGGAGACACTTCTGGTCTGTGTGTGTATAGCTTGAAGCCATAGCATCTTGTTGAGAGCCTTGTTTACTTCATTTTACTCCAACTGCATTGTAACTGATCTTTCAGTTGTCAGTATTGTTAACAGTTTCTCTGCTCATCTAAACCCAAGTGTATTATGACAAATAGTTACAACATTCAATTAAAATAATCTCAGATAGAAGGAATTTTACTTTTTACTTTAGTTATAACTAAAGATCCTGATTTCCACTAGATTCTCTTGAGTAAAATGTCCCTAGACAGAAGGAGTAACTGTGAAGTTAAACTGATGTCATGATGATTCTTTTGCCTTTTTTTTTTATACCTTTTTTACAACTTCTGTATCCTTAGTGCTTTTGCCTACATTCTTGGACTTGTTTGTCAAGCTGAGAGACTAAACATTTTAGAAGCTTCGTAGCTAGGGATCAGTGTGCCCCAGACCCCAAGGTCCTCTCCAGAACACATTCTGTAAACCGAGATAGAGCCATCCAGGGGAAGGCTCCTTGGGGAGGGGGGCTCATTCGAGCCTCTCATTGGGGAATTTTTGATAGATATGCTAATTAGTAAGATCTATAATGTTAGACCAGATCTTTTGGGGATGTGCACTGTGGTGTGCATTGCGGTGCCTTCAACCTGGCCACGGTGCACCTAAGGGTCCTTAAAATAAATACCAAGGTAAAATCCCTTTTTCCATTCCAACTGTTTGACTCTTGATTTTAAGACCAGGAAAAGGCATCAAAACCATAAATACCATATATTTGAAAAATAATGTTTATTGTAGTTTTAAATTATTGCAATTTCCATCTAAACTTTTCAGTGTATATTCTTTGATCATCTAATGTATAACACTAAAAACTTAGTGTGTTTTTTCCACATTTGGGGCTTTCCAGACCATGGGGCTGCACACCACTTGCCTGAACTTTGTATAGGAAGTGAAATTCTCCTGGAATTACATAAGCCCATTCAAAGTGACATTTCCTGAATGCACACATGAGGATGTTTAATATTTTGATCCCTCAGTGTAGAATTGACTTGAACTTACTGTTAGAGCTCTTAGTTATTACTGTAAGTTGCACAGAGTATTTTTTAAGCTAATGGATTTGGGGTGGGAAGGAAATAGAAGTCTTGTACTAGCAAATATAGTCATTAAACTATTGTATGTGCATAAAATATGTTATTATAAAAGCAGTAAAGTGAACTGCAATTTGCTTTCCTGAAGCACACCTCTTCAGATCTCAAAAACTCCTGTGTAAAAGTAAATGACAATTGTCTTTGCTGTGATTATTATTACTGTTATTATTATTGTTGTTGTTATTATGTTATTTTTTAATTTTTATGTTTTTAAAGTATAATGGTGAATTCTTTAGTTGAGTTTGATTGACCACATATTATATTTTCTATATTTGAAAAATACTTGCCACATAGTAAACACGACTGGTGGCAAGTTTCTGTTTGATTTCAGGAATATTTTGTAGAGGATGTTTCTTGTCCCACTTGATTCTGTGAAATAATTTTAAAGGGATTATTTCTGTCAGTTAATGCTAATCCAAGTGATAAAGATTAAACTAAATGTAGGCTCCAAAGTCACGAATGCAATCAGTCATTCTAACTAATGAACCATATGAGTGTTGTTTATGAATACTCATCAGCTTCCTACGTGATAGTTCTGCATTTGGCTTCTATCAGGTGGCCCTCTGTTAGCTGTGTCTTCATAAACATGTCAATCAAAGGAACCAAGACAAGAAGCCTAAAGACTGGTTATGTCCTGTGCTCTTTGCTATTATTCACAAAATAGTTCATTTCAAGGAAAGAACAGCAGTAAATTATCAAAAACTTTTTAAAGAGTTCTTAAACCCAGAACTTAAAAATCCAGGCTCCTTTTCTGGAGTTGTTTGCAAAGTCCATGCAATCCATGCATTATAAACTGAGGATAGGCAGTCTAAATCTAAAAATACTGAGGGAAGTGAAGGCATTTGTGGAGACTCTCTGCCCCTTAGGGTAGGCAGAAATTATATGGGATGTTGGGTCTGTCAGTTTTCAGACCTGTTTCTGGCATCCTGATCCCACAAGTCTTTAGGGAAAGCACAGCTGTGGCTGCCCTAAGACACCATGTTAAAAGTTGTAATGACCGAACCATAAAGCATCCAGATCCTCAGTAGGGGAAGTAGTTTATGATATATAGACAATAAAATTGCTGGATAAAAGCAAACAGGTTAAAGACCAAGGCAGGGATGACTTTAAAAATTCCCTAACTATATGCTGGTCTGCAGAAGAACTGTAAAGGTGTCCCTATGTACATTTCCTAAGTTTGACTTTCACATAATGCAAAAGCGTTTGCTGACACAAAGGGCTTCTCAACTTCAAGCAGCAGTGTAAAAAAAAAGGGAAATAATCCATAATGTTACCTCTATTCATCTGTTTTCCTAGTTGCACTGGCTGTAACATTTCTCCTTTTGCTAATTTTTCAGACCAGTGGAGAGATCAATCACTTTTTTCCTCACTAAGTCATAATTCGTCATAATTCATCATAATTCACCTTTTTTGTCATAATCAAAAGTTCTGCAGTTATGCTCAGATCTGAGCTAGGTTCCTGCCAGACTAAGTTTCTCCCAGTCACATGAACTGGAGTGCATCCTTCCTGCACTGTCTCACTGGCTGGGCTCTTGGGCTCTACTGCCCATGAGGAATTACAGTGCTTCTGTGGATGCGGCTGGAGAAGAGCTTTGCAAGGCTCTACCATTTTTTTCTTTTTGAACAGCTTTCTTAAGAAGGCAGTGTGTATGTGCCAGGGTGCTCTGTGTGGTTTTTTCCTGCTGCCTAAAAAACTTTGCCTATTTCAATCAAATATGACAAATTTGAGCAGATACAGCTCTTAAGGACATAGCACTGTAAGACATTTTCTGGAAACAGCCAGCTGTGTGGAGGAGAAGGTCTGGTAGTGTCTCCTCTAAGAGAAGGGTGACAGGGTGAGTTTATTCCTTTGTCTAAAGACAGATATTTTAAATGACCCACTGCAGTGGATCTTCACTCTTAGCCAAAGAGAATCCAGCCACAGGACAAAAACTACTTAAGAAACCAGCTTGCTCTAATTTCAGTTGCTCAGCTGCATTGGAATGGAACCACAGTCTGAAATAGCAGAATCCTTTAGAAAGTGGAGTCTGTGCAATAGCCATGTCATAATTCAATTATGTACTTAGTACAGCTGAAAGGGTCTGTGTGTACACATGCACTCACACTCACCTCTTGCTTGTAATTAGCTCAGTTGGTCAGAGCACGGTACTAATAATGTCAAGGTCGTGTGTTCAGTTCCTGTATGGGCCATTCACAATGATCCTTGTGGGTCCCTTCCAACTCTGAATATTCTGTGATTCTGTGATTTTATGGTGGAGTAACTCTTTAGAGTTTAGCTTGAAAGGCTCTGACTGGCTTATCTTCTCCCAGCACAAATATCTATGAAAGAGATTGGATCTCTGTGGCCCTGGAAGGTAGACAGTGATAATGTTTAATAAATAATAACTTGTCAGGGAAATGGACTACATTTTATAATTCCCAAGGTAAAAAGATCTTGCATTAGTGTTAGATACAATAAAAGTAGTAACTTGCATACTGGATGCCAATATTTCTTGTAAAATTTTAAAACATGTTTATCCAGGGCAGCAGCCTTCGCATTCCTTGATGTCTTAGTACTCATCAAGTAGTTATTTCTGTGATGTTTCCTCTTATGCATTTTTATGATAGCATTATCAAAATTTAAAAATAAACTTCATTCTGGTATCTGGAATACCAGTATTTAAGGTTTCACCCTAATTTGTCCTGGGATGGTAATAAACGTGAAATAGAGGAAAAAATCTGAACAAGGTGCCATTTTAGAACACACTGAAGAGAAAAAGAGATCAATGTGATATGTCCTATTTGGGCTTCTAGCATTGATATGGATGTAAAATGCAGAAAACAATATGAGGAAACCTTATATGAGGATGCTGAAATAACAAAAATACCAATATGCAGGAAAGATTAGTAGGCCATGCCAGTGTTAAAGCAGTGCAATATGTTAAAGAAAAGTCAGTTCATATTACCAAATTAATTATTTCAGTGAGTGAGACAGAATTCCTACATATTACAAGTGTATAACTATGGTGCCAGGCACATATTACTACACAACAAGCCAGAAGGTCAGCTTTGACTGATCTGTTGAGGGACTCATAAACATTGCAAAACCAAAAAAATGGCTATGTAAACTGGACAAATGTGCTGCTCAGACTAACTCATTTCTAATTCAACAGATTAGAGAACCCACAGACAGAGAACTAACCCTTGATTTCGTTCTGAGTAGTACACAGTGTCTGTTGTCTTGTAATATTGCTTTGTCTCTACATTTTTTAAATGAAAGTTATGTGAAAATTTGGATTCAACTGCACAGATGTAGATTTTTTTCTTTAATATCCACTTTCATCAATAACACTGTTGTTGTAGGGACTGGTAAATACTTTGGACCAAAATTATACACAGAGGAGTGTGGGGTGGGCTGGGGTAGGGACGGGTATTTGTATTCACATGGTAATATATGAGTAACGTAGGTATGGAATTGGTGAAGATGTCTGGTTCAAATTCATGCACTCAAGTAGATTTATGTAAATCCTTTGACATTTTGAAAAAGTCAGATCATGTTCTTTTCTCTTTCTGCATATGTATATATGCATAAACAGATGTGTTTATGGGGTTTTGTTTACATTGTGCTGTTCAGTCAGCTAACAGCTGGATTAGAGAGAACTTTGTCAAATGTGCAATATGAAATGAAGAATTTAATTGGCTGAAGTAGTTTCTGGGGGTGTTCAGCCTAATGCAGGTCAGAGCTTGTTAGTCAATTTGTTCTCTAAATATCATTACGCCCATCTGTTTCCCCTACTATTTTTTAAATAAATTTAATTTCTTTCCTTCCAATTTGAAATATTACAGACTGTGGGAGCCAAATGTCTCCTGAAATCTGTAGCCTGCTTTCAAACCCTGCCATTGTAGCTCTCAGCAGGCGGCCCGCCAGGAGTAGCTGAAACAGAACTCTTACTTGCATCTGCTGGGACACTCCAGTGGCTGGCAGATGCTGCAGAGAGAAGGAAAATGAATGGCTATTAAAGTCATCTGTAAACCTTCCACTGGCCCAGAGGATCTAGCCCAGGTCCATAGAAAGAGTAAATACTAAAGTGTAAAAGCTGGTTTACTTCTCTCTTTCATTTGACATCAGTTTCCAAGGAAACAGAACAAAACGTGAGAAGTGGGAGCCAGCAGCTGAGATTGACTCAGCTGGTGGCTAGTCCTGCTTCTGTTCCCATGGAAACATGTATCAAATTGGCAAAAATAAGGAAATAGGGCAGGGTCAATTCCAAAATGGCAGGATGAATGGCTGCTGCTTAACAACAACTACTTAACAAGATCATGTTTGCTGGTACTTATTCCTCTTCAAGAAACAATTCCAGTTTTAGTTCTGCCTCCCAAAAAACCAGTATTTCCCCACCTCAGGAGTGTAGGAACCACTGTCATTGACGAGACTTGTAGCTCCTCTTGTCCGGCACCTTGTTTAAAACAATGACTGGCCCAAATACTTTCAGAGGTGGATGCCAAAAATGTGTAGTGCACATCTGAAAGTTCATCTGTCATGCTTGAAAACTTCAGTCATGATTCATAATGAGTAGTAACTTGAAACAAGCAGTTGTGTATAGCTCATAGCTCTTATACTCTCACTAATTGAAAACTTTTGTTATTCCCATAAATGTCAGGGGGGTTTGACTCTTGCATACTTTGCACAGTTCAGTGTAATTGCTAACTAGATACTGCATGAAGAACTTCCTTCTTCAGTTTTGGAAATGTTGCTTTTCAGTCTCATTGAACATATACTATGTTTCTTTTAGGGAAGAAAAAGAGAATTGAATCTTCCACTTCTCCTTTGGCAGCACCAGCCATTACTATGCATCTGTGTGTTTACAACCTTATTTTCCTCTTTTCTCTTTGGTAGACAGTCCCAATCTTATTAAGCTCTTTTTCATATGACATAGAAAGTCTAAAGCATCCTTTTTTAGTTAGGATGACTAATATTGCATATTTTAGAAGATCTGTGTAATGTGTTTTATCTATTATTCATCCTCTTCCATATATTTAGTGTATTATTTTTCACTGTTGCACACTATTGAACAAAATTTTGGACTTCACTGTCAAAGCGATTCCCAGATCATTTCCATGAACTAATTATGACTCTGAGAAAATGTATAAGCAGTTCCACTGTTTTTACAGTGGAATTACAGTTACTGAAATCAAATTCCACTCGTCATCATATGGCCCACTCAGTTACTCTCCTCACACAGTTTTAGACTCAATTAACCTCAATATTTTTGTCTGGATATTTTCATGCTCGTGTTGTTGGGCAACACTGATTTTAGTATGGAATTATGGTTCTTAGAGTGAAAGTATTATTCTGGAATATGGAAGCATGATAGTGGAGGGGTTTTATGATATAATTATTGTTACTTATGCTACTGTTATGTAGTCACACTTCTGGCATGTCACTGCTGCTTTGCTCTAGCTCCTCCAGTTCTGAGGGCTCTGCCGCCAGATGTACCCAACAGGACTCATCCTTTCAACTGCATTTGGAAATCCAAACTATTATTCCCGCTTTGGGATTTTAAGGCATAATCCCTAGTCCTCAGTGAACTAGTCTACTGGAGGAAAGGAAATCAGATGTCAGATATCTAACTCCAACAAGTCAGTTCGTACACACGCACCGAAGCAGCCATTTACTACTTAGGATAGCAACACTGCTGAGATTGCTGCGTGACACAACCAGTGAATGATTAACCACCATTAAAAGCAGCAGACATATCATCTATCAGGGACACCTGGCTGCTTCCCACAGAAGGCACTGTGACAATTTTGTTCATTCACTGAGGAGGCTCATTACATGATAGACCCAGTGGCACTTCCTCACTTTAAACTTTGAACACGTAGGATACAATCATTCAGATTTATTTCTCTGAAACCTAAAGCTAGAGCCTAACTTAACACTGATTTTATGCTCCTTTATAAGAGTACAGTGTTGGCATAGGATACTTTTTGGCAGTTAGGAACTGCCTACCAAATAGAAACTTACCTGGCTTTAGGTTATTTCAGCATTTGTTAAGCAGTACCACATTAGCAAGGTCATAGAAGCTCTTTTCCTCACATGCTTACCTTCTTTCAGAAATAGGTCTCTGTGATATCTCATTTTTACTTGAACTGCATATTGAGTGTCAAGATTTACAGGCTTTATAATCCAGACAGGAATATTTTTTGCTCTTTTTTCCAGTGATTTGAGTTGTTCTTTATATCAGAATCAAAAAAAAAGACAAGAAAACTCTTCTCTCCACCAAACACCAAAACCTGATGAGGATAAACTTCCAGAAAACAGAGTCTAGGAATTGATTAATCTTTCTTGCTGCATTTTATCCTGGATAATCAATGTTCAACCATTTCTAGTATTGTAGCATCTCTCTTGTTTTCTAGAACGAACCACCATTGTATAAAGATAGACTTTAATGCTTATGTCCAAAAACAGATTCTGGTATGGATAAAAAGAACCATAATGAATTACTCCAAGAATATGCTAAGGCTGCACTAGAGACCAATAAAATCCTTCCACCAGACATCTCTGAAAATAGGTCATTCTGCATTAAAATAGCTATTTAGAATAGCAGATTTCTAATGTAATTAATACTTCTTTGGGGAAGAATATTCCCTTGTTCCTTCAAATGTTTAAGTAGGCTGATACTGAAAAGATACAATCTGGATATCCTGGTGCTTCTTTAAAAACATTCTTTCAATCATAAGTAACCTTATGGAGAAGGCAAGCCTTAGCTTATATTATAGGTAGTTAAAGATAGTATTGTTTGCCTAGAATGTCCTAAGTTCTGGCCAAGAAACTGTACTGGAACGGATTAATGGCAGTGATTAGTCCTGTTGTCAATTTGGAAATCAAGCCATTGAGTCACTTGCCACAAGATCTTTATGCAGAGCTTGACCATGAAGTAATGCTGTCTCACTCAAGAGGTGCACCTTGGCTTTGCACTAAAACCACTTCAGTGCTGCTCAAACTTAATAGGAACTGATGTACTTCTCCTTCGAGGTGAAGTGCCAGGTGGAGCACTGCTATTTGTAAGCACACCCAGGGAGACAGGGAGAGCTGGCTGGACTGCAAGGGCATACACACAGGCAATAAGCAGATGGCAGTGATGCAAACTTAACCCAGACTTCATGCTGATGGGCAGAGGGCCTGAAGAAGAGCTTCCTTGAACAAAGCCATCCTCTTCATGGCTATGCAGTATGGGTCATTTCACTTCTATATTTAGTTCTCCTGGATTCCTCGTCATTACTGCACTCTCTTACAGAGCAGCATCTGTAAGCAATGGACTGTATTTGTGCTCAAACCTTGAAGACTCTGTCCTTCCCTAGCAAAGCAATGCAGTCATATTTTGAGAACTATTTTGAAAAAAGTGCTAGTAAAAACACAGGACATTTTCTGCAAGTGCCTTGGGCCATTCTCTGCTGGAGTTTCCCATACGGTAGTAAATCAAAGCCTTTATATGACTATATTTTAGGTATGTAAAATTGTTTTGCTTTAGTGGGTAAAATTGTTTCTTCTCTGATAAGCATACTCTAAAATTTAAATGTATATTTCATATGAAAGTGAGAAAAAAATTTTTCTGGCTCTGCCAAGCACCAGAATGAACTTTTCTACAAAAATTGCTGTTTTCATGCATCTCAGCCATGCAAAAGCAAAGATTGTTTCCCAATTAGCTTTCTCCTGCATTAATATCCAGCAGAATGTGTTTATGCCTATGCATTTTTATTTTAAAATACCCTCCTGCATAGAGTTCTCTCCCTGGATAAAAGAGAAGAAACACATAATAGCTGTTAACCCCATTATTAATGGGGCCAGTATTCATTAGCAATACTTCAGTTGCATAGGTATTTTTTAAAGCTATAAAACAGAGGGCATCTTGCTTTTTGAAGAGCTGAATCACAGTGAAGTCTACTTGCCAAACTGTTTTTGCTCTTAGACCTTCAGCAGCTCTATTTGGGAAGTGCATTCCTTCCTTCAATGCTTCTGTACCCTCCTATAATGCTTTCTCCTGCCTGTGTCCATGAACTCTCACACTTAACAAATCTTACCTCACGCTCTCTTTCACTACCATAATGTGCAGGTCATTCATAAAACTGGCTGTGTGAAAGGACAACAAACTTATGGCTTAGGCCAGCTCAACTTTAGATCACTACCCACACTTGAGCAACTGTTAAAGACTGGTGATGACCTGACTGTGGGTAACCGCCGGTCAGGAAGAAGAAAATGTGAAGAATGGATGCAGACTGGACAATTTCCCAAAAGAAATTGTTTTTGTTAAGGATGCTGAGACTGCTCAAATCCAATCATTCGTTTTTTTCTTTAAAGAAAGAGCTATGAATCAACCATGAGCTACACAGATGGATATGGACATACTTCTGGACAGTCAGTGTAAGGCTTCCCACTAAGACCTGATTTAATGGTTTGTAGTTAAGACTCAAAAATAAATGCTTACTAATTAGTTATGTGTAAGTGGAGCAAGTTCCTAGTGCACAAGGGTGCCTCATAGAGACCCAGTTCCCACAGCTGTAGCTGCCTGGCAGCCCTCTGTTTGGTTTTTTTTTTTTTTTTGGTGGTGGTAGTCAACAGTCTTTTCAACAGAAAATTCTGAGTTTTCCTTCTATTGTCATCATTACTTCTCACCTTAACAGCGACGTCATGGATCCATTTTTTTATTTTCAGTTACATTTAAAAAAACTTAGTATTGCCTTTTAGCTACTTGTTCTTGAAAACTTTTATTAGCCATCCTAATTTTTCTCATGTAATTTCTGCTCTAATATATAACTTCCTTATTATGGCTATGTTATAAAGGACTCCTGATTATCTCAAATAACATTCTGGATTTAAGTGATTGGTGTACTTATTTCTTTAGAATTCCCATTTTATTCAACACTTTGCATTGATTCTGTGGTATTTGTATCGCTTTCTCATGAAGCATCTGTGACCCAAGTAAGAATTTTAGAGAACCAAGAATCTTTCTAAGCAGTTGATAATTCCTTTACCACTTTATATCAGGTTAGAGTTTACAAATCTAGAATCCTCATTTTATGGAAAATACCTTGCTTATATTTTAAAATTATTATGTCTGCTTTTTTCATTAACAAATGAAATATTGTGTAATTCTTACCAGTGTGGAAGAGTCTCTTCTAATCTATTCAGAATTAGATACTCCAAAAGGCACATATTTGTGAAAAAATGCTTCTCTAAATATCTAATTTCAGTATGTTGTATACAGATGTTCATATATATGTATGAATGTTGTTAATATGTACATATATATAATATCTTGACTGTTGGTATTTCAGTTCTGGTATTTGGTCAGGGATAATTCAGGTGACCAAATATCTGGTTAAAGAATTTTTTTTTTTTTAATAACTTTTTCTGAACCTTGGTGTACATGTGCTTTTCCAAGGGAGTCTCTCTCGTTTTATGACAGTCTTGAATATGTGAGCTCTTAGCTTATGTGAATTTTCAAGAATCTCCTATGGAATGGTAGAGGACCTAAACATAATTGAAACAACCCATGGCTTGGATTCTGGTAGGCAAAACCTGGGTATTCTCTCTGTTATTTACTTCTGTGTGCTGGTTACTTCTCTGCAGAAAAGGAATTTTTCATCTAAATGCTCTGATTAGTTCTCTTGCATTTTGTGGGGCTGTTGTAAGTAAAAGTGGAACAGTACATGTACATCCTAAATTTGTAGAGATAATGATAGAAAGTTCCATTCACAATGGAATTTTCTGTTTGCAATAATACCATTGAGCCAGCACGTAACTTTGTGCGGCAGATGAAAGCAAAATGAATATTTCTTGCTTCCAAAATGGAGGTGTTCTTCATCTTAGCTGTATAAGTTGAAGGCACACATCTTTAATGCTTTCATTGGGATCTAATCTTGCAATAATGCTGTGACCAGTTTAAACCAAACGTTTTTTTTAGTTTTTTTCATATCCTTCATTTGCATACATTAAATAGAAGAAAGAACAGCCAGTTAAAGCACTCTGGAGACACATTCAGGATGGAAATGTATGTGTGATGGCAAACCATCAAACAAAATTATAAGAAATGGTGTTACAAAGGAATTGGGCTGGAATAAGACAGAAGAGATCACTGTGGAGGCAAGAGTGTGATAATTTGGATTTTTTTTCCCTCTTTGCCAGTGTTTGGAGTTTTTTTAATGAATTAATAAAATTTTAATTAATATGAAATGAGATCCATATCAGAAATGATCAAAGTAATTATTTAAGCAGGTAAAATGATGAACTTTGACAAGCTGTTTCCACAAGTCACTATGACACTGATCTCATAAATTGAAATGCCAAGCAAGATTTCTGGTTTAGGGGAAAATGACACGATAGGTGAAACTGCATGTAAATAAATGCCAGGTAATGGTTAGATCATGATACAGTAGCACTTAAGTATAATAAAATATCATCTTAATGCACAATAGGAGTCAAAAGGCAAACCAAGTGTAAGGAATTACAAGAAAATAAGTAGGGCACAAAATATAAAGCAATATTATGCCAGTGTTTGAATCCAGAGTGGAATTACACCTATACCTATACTGTGTACAGCCCCAGCACAGTTCCTTACCTCCAGGAGATGGGAAACATGCAGAGCTATGTAGAGCCTTGAGAAGTATGGAATAGCCCCCATCCAAGAATTAGGCTGGGATCACTTCTGCCTAGAAAAGAGATGGATGAGGACGGGGAAGAATAAAATCTTCAGTGGCTTAGAAAATGTGATCAGAAGTGATCACACATAGTCTATTCCTATACAAGAGCTAAGGAGCATGAAGTGGAACTGGCAGGTTCAAGGAACAGACAACACATACTACAGATAGAGAACTTTTCTGCAAAATGTTATCCATCCTAAAATCTTACATGGGATTAATACAGGAACTGGGCACACTGATGAAAGAAAAAACTATCAGGTGTTAAATAAGCAGACATGGCATCACTCTAAAGAAATCATTGTGTGACAGGCTATTTCTATAATCTTGGCCTTTTTCAGATTCTTCCCCAGGGGAGGCATGGTTTGGTAGGACTTGAGACATGTGTTGGGATAGATAGATTTTTGTGAGTACATCTGTTATATGCATCAACTATGGAGAGAGGGGCTACCCCTGTATTTTTAAATTCTCTTTGCATTTAATTTTATTTCTATTCTTTATAATGTTTTCATAGAATAAAGAGAGCTATTCTGAGAAACTGCAGATAATATTTCTGAACAATGATGGAAGAATGTTTAGAACGTAATTCTTGACACCAGGCATCCTGCATTCTTTTCCAAGTATGTCACAATATCATATTTTAGAGCACTTGATAATTGTGCTATGATGGGAAAACATATTCTTCTAATATGTCGTAAAGAGGAAGAGGTCTCTAGTGTTTACCTAATTTTTATTTAATTCATACAAACTGACTCCTGAAAAAGCAACTGAAGTTAAGAAATTAAATACAGAATTATAGAATCTTTGAGACTGGAGGGGATCTCTGGATATTCTCTAGTCCAATGCCCCTGCTCAAAACAGAGTCACTTATGGTACATTTTTCAAGACCATGTCCAATCATATTTTGAATATATTCAAGTGTGAACTCTGTACAACCTCTCTGGGCAAAATGCTACAGTATTCAACCACCCTCATCATCAAAAATCTTTTTTTTTCTCAGGTTTAAATGGTACTTCCTGCATTTCAATTTTTGCCTTTTGTTTTTTCCCTGAATACCACTGACAAAAGTCTGGTTTCATCTTCTTTACTCCCTCCCATTCTATTTTTATGCACATGGGTAAAATGCTCGGTTTCTCCTGAGCCTTCTTGTCTAAGGCAAAACCCCAGCTCTCAGCCTCTTCTCATGTCAGATGCTCCAATATCTTGAGCGTTTTAATGCTCTGTTCCTGAACTCAATCCAGTATGTCCTTCTTGCTCTCACACTAGAGATCCCAGGCTTGGACACGGTACTCCAAATATGAACTCACCAGGGCTAAGCAGAAAAGAATTATGTCCTTCGACCTGCTGGTGACACTCTTCCTAATGCAGGGACACACTGCTAGCTCACACACCACCTGACCTCTGCCAGGATCCCCAGGACATTCTCTGCAAAGCTGCTTTCCAGTCAAACACCACCCAGCCTATATGTGGTTCTTCATTGCCAGGTACAGAACTTGATATTTCCATTTCCTCTGCTCAGGAGATTCCTGCCAGCCCAGATCACCAGCCTGTTATCATCCCACTTAATAGCAGCACAACCTTCTGGTTTATCAGTACCTCCTACTTCTGTATCATCTACAAACTTACTAAGGAAGCACTCCGTCCTACTGTTAACATCACTAACATATGCAACAGCATTGGCCAGTGTTGATCACTAAGAAAAATCATTTGTGACTGTACTCCTGTTGAACATTATTCTGCTAGATAATACAATCCCTTGAGTTTAGTCGGTTTAGTCAGATTTCAGTCCCGCTCCACTTGTCCCTACTATTTCTTGAGGAAGTTATGGCAGAGTGTTGAAAGCCTTGCTCAAGTGAAGATAGTAGCAGCTGCTCTCCCCTCATCCACCCAGTTAGACATTTTATCACAGAAGGCAGGATTTCCCCATCATAAATCCTTGCTGACTACTTCCAATTGCATTCTTGGCCTTAATGTGTGTGAAAATGGTACCCAGTGGAATTTGCTCCATCACTATCACAGGTGTTAAGGTGTGGTTGACCGGCCTGCGGTCCCCTAGATCCCTCTACTTGCCTATATCAATGCTCTTTGGATTTTCCAGTCCTCAGTCACCAAAGTCTTCCAAAGAGTGACCTCACAGGGACATCAACCAGTTCCCTTAGTCCTCATGGATGGATTCAGTTGGGTTCCATGGATTTGTGTATGTTGACTTGGTTTAATATTCCCTAACTTGGTCCTCCTAACTGAGCAAACTAAAACTTCATTTCTCCAGACTTTCCCACTGCTTTCAGGGGCTCCAGTTCCTCAGGAAAAATGTTATGGGTAAAGTCTGAGGTGGACAAGGCACTGAGTGCCTCTTCCATGTCTTTTGTCGTCAGGTCTCCAGCCCCATTCATATTTATCTAATGAGGGAAGGTGTTCATTTTCCATGATGTCCCTTTTGCTGAGGAAAAATTTGTAGAAGTCCTTCATGCTGCCCTTCCTGTCTCTTACAAGATTCTACTGCAGATGGGCTTTCCTGCACATTCACTTATCATAGAATCATAGAATTATAGGATATGCTGAGTTGAAAGGAACCCATCAGGACCATTGACTCCAAATCCTGGCCCTGCACAGGACACCCCAAGAATCACACCATGTGCCTGAGAGTGTTGTCCAAACACTTCTTGAACTCAGAAAGGTTTGGTGCTGTGGCCAAAATCTCTGCCCTCTAATCAAGTGTTGTTATCACGCTATTTCCCTTATCTCCGCCTTTCAGAATCCCAAACTTTACCATTTTGTGCTCACAGCAGCCAAGGCTGCCACCAATGTTCTCCTTCACCACATCTGCCTTTTTTCTGAGTCCAGAAGAGTGCTTTCTGTCACCACATCATATATGACTTGTGTCAGGAAGTTCTCATCAATACAATCCACAGATCCCCAGGATTTGCCACTTCTTGTGTTATATCAGGGGGTTAAGTTCCCTATGAGAAGCAGGATCTGCAAACATGAAGCTTTGTCCCATTGTCTGAATAGGAACTCGGCAACTTCTTCCTGAACAGGTGGTCAGTAGTAAACACTGACCACCATATGCACCACTTCGTTTGGCCCTCTAATTTTAACCCCAAGGCAGAACCTAATGTATTCCTGCAGCTATCTCATGTAACAGGCAACTTCTCTTTTTCATTCCCCAACCTGTTTCTTCCTATTTATCTGTTGCAGCACTTGAGTCATGGGAGCCTTCCCATCACTGCTCTGTGACTCCAATGAGGATGCAGTCCTGCAACTGCACACATACCTCTGGTTCCACCAGGGTTTCCTCCGTGCTGCATGTATACATTTAAGTACAGGCACTTGAAAGGGATGCTCCATCATGCTGACTTCTCAGAAAAAGTGCGAACACTTCCTCCAGTTTCACCCCTGTCCACCTGGCATATCCGTACAATTCATTTGGGCTTCCTTCCATCCTGCTTTGTTGTTTTAAGGCCTTTTCTTGTCTACCTCATTCTACTTAGTTTTTCACTGTTCAATAAAAAATCAGTGACCTATTGTGTGTATCTGGTGAAATTATCAAATACCTCTATTTCTGATAACTTCAGTGCTTCACAGAACTTCACTGTATTTCATTGACTTACAGAAACAGAAGTGCTGTGAAAGCAAAAGGCTTCCAAGGTTAAGTAAAAATATGAAATATGCTCTCTACAACTACCTGTAGCAAGGCAGGGGTCAGTCTCCTCTCCCAAGCAACAATCAATAGGACAAGATAAATGAGCTCAAGTTGAGCCAGGGGAAGTTTAAATTGGATATTAGGAAAGGTTTCTTTACTGAAAGGGTTGTCACATACTGGAACAGGCTGCCCAGGGAAGTTGTTGAGTCATTATCCCTGGAAGTGCTCAAAAAGTGTGTAGATGTGGCACTGGGGGACATGGTTTGGTGGTGGACTTGGCAGTACTGGGTTAATGGTTGGACTCGTTGACCTTAGAGGTCTTTTCCAACCTAAATGATTCTATGATTCTAATAATCAGACAGAAAATCTAATTTCCACAAATTTTGTTGATAAATTCTGAATAATGGTATTTCCTTCAAATCTGTTCACCTCTGATTTAAAAAAAAAAAAAACATAAAGGAATAGGTATCTGCAAGAATAGTTGGGTTAATAAAAACAACCTGAAAACCACTGTTATTAGAGAAGTCTAAAAATTTTGGCTTGCTTAATTTTGTAGGATTTATGCCAGGAGAATATATGATTATTATATCTCAATTTCGTGGATATTAAAGACCAGGAGGGGAGATGAACTATCCAAACTGTGTCAGTGCTGACACATGAGAAAAAAATAGTTTAAAATTGATCATGAGTAAAGAGACACTGGAGTAAGACTATGTTTCTAAGGCACTAGATTAGTTGAAGATCTAGAATTGTCTTCTTTTTGGGGGGGTAATGATTCAACTTGAATTTCAGAGTTTAATAATGATATGAAAGAAATTATGTGATGTGTAGACTGGCCCCATGTTTCTGTGTTTAGGAATCAGTCCCCAGATTTTTACAAACACCTTGTGAGAACTGCTTTCATTCGTGCTATTTTCCAGTTAGGGGTTGGCTAGCTTCATCTGGATTTTGAGATATTTTTTCTGCTGCAAATGGCTAACACAAGAGACAGAATACCACAGCTATCACTGCATCTCCTTTAAAATGGTTCATTTGCCTCAGGCTTCAGGATTTAGCTGTAATGAAGATGAAAGATTGATGGCTGACTGCTGACCTACTTTGAGGAAATGAAAGAGCAGGTGGCATGCTTCTGACTAGGAAAGTAAAAGACTGTACTAAATGCAGAGAAATAAAGCATGGCTGAATAAAGTCTCTTTTAGATCACAGCTTCTTTTCAGTAGCCCAATACGGAATAATTCACATCTGGAAACCTCAAAACCTCTTTTATATCTCTGCATGTGTAAATATATTTAACCTATTTGAAATAGTTATTTTCATTTTACGTAAGAAGGCTCTATCAGTTACTGATAGGGCTTTGAATCTATCCAACTGTCATAGTGTGTTGCAGAAACTAATAGAAAAAGCTAGATGAGGCAAATTACAAAAAATTCAAGGCCTAAAGTGTGACAGATGTGTCAGTGGTTGCAACAAACTGCTCTCAAAATTTTTTTTAACCTTTGGCAAAAGAGAGGCACGTCCATCTAACCTCAGAATTAAGGTGCTCCCAACTGTGTGACAAAAATGTTTAATAGTTAGTGTGAACCAGCCCTTCAGCAAAGAGCTGCTGCCTTTCAGCTGGGAGCAGTGTACTCTACTTTGTGTCGGGAACTTCACGCATGAAGCATGAGAAGGGACTAAAAGAAAACATTTTCAGTTTCTTGATAGCAGTCTTGTGTTTGAAGCAAACCAGTAATACATTGGCAAATGCAGCTAATGCTGACCACCAAATATGTCTGCAGCTTCTCATAACTGTTTGTAGAGAATGACAGGTTTATAGAGAATGGCATGATTTTTAAGCTAATTATTTTCATTAAAAAGCAGTTATCGTCCATGTTTTGGAGCAGGTACAGAAGAAAAGAGCTATGTTGCCTACCTAATGGGAAATGGACTGAGCTGCAAGTCCAGAGACTGAGTTGTAAGCAATCATCCTCCCCTTACATCGTGCATTTCTGCACTTCCAACAGCCCTCATTGATAACTGCAGCGTCATGCTGATTTCCTGAAGTGAAAGGAAATTTTACAAACTAAGTAGATCACTCTGTACTCGGCTTCAGATGGCAACAGGACCCTAAGATGTCATTTAAGACATCCAATTCTCATTCCTTTGGAGAAGAGTCAAAGGAGTGTGCCGTTTAGAGAATAGTCAAAGGTGTGTTGCTCTGAGTTTTCCTTCAGTAAATTATTACAAAGGTCCAAGTATGTGACAAAAGGCATCTTTGTGTATCTTTACACTCTTTTCCCTTAACATGGAGAGTTTTTAGTTTATTCTTTGGGTACAAGACATGGGAGATACCAAGCTATTAGGCTGTCAATTCTGTAACAAATCCCAAGAACTTTCCTTTCTTAAAGTCTGGGAATAAAAATCTGATTTTATCATCTGACAATCAGCCCATATTTTAAAACAACTTAGTAACTCATGGTTATTTTTGTACTGTCTTCCTTTGTTCTCCGTCTTCGAAAGAGGAGGCAGCTAGAGGAAGTGGGCATTTACTATTTTGGTGTCATTCAAAGCCTGAGAGCGATTTAGAGGGATAAAGGTGGAAAAACATGTGTGTGTATCAGGGAATGTGTCGAGTTTAGGTGCAAATCTTTTTTTTCCTTCCCATCCTGTGAAACATTCTTGTTAGGAGAAAACTTACCTCGTTTTTTTTTTTATAGTTTTGGTGGGTACAGGACAGTTGCAGGAACTTCTTCCTTTGAGTACAAATAGTAAAAAGCATTATGTATGTGTATTCTGTAAAGGACGAAATTTAATTTCATAAATCTTTTTCCTCAAAAGAAGTCAGATTTCCAAGTTGTTATATTAATACTTATGGGTGTGGCTGTCTTAGGTGTAGGAATTGTGCCATCAAGACTTCCATTACTCTGGTTCTGATCTATCTCACCAGGTGTCTGGTAGCTATTCATACAAAGCAAAATTGTTTGCTCGTACTCCTAGAACCCACGTGATAGACTCTCAATCATTTGTTTGTACCATATACAGCTCACTGAGAACAGACCCTTATTGAAGCTTTTCATAAAAGATCTAGAAAGGACAAAAAAATTACCTATTTTTATAATGTTAGATTTAACCATAAAACAATTTCAAACCTACATATTAAGCTTTTAAAAATAATTTGATGTTAGGATGATTAAGAATCTTTTAATCTGTCCTGAATAATAAGGCTACCTATAAACAATAGTAATATGGAAAAAGGAGAAGCCCTTTTTCTATTGCTCTTGCTTGACAAAAACCATGAGAAACAGGAGTGAAGGTGAGGGTGGCCTAAAGAAGCAAGGTAAGAGGAGCAGAAGATTATTCTTTGGAATCAGAGTCCCACAAGCCAGTAAAGAAAAAAACCAAGGCAAAAAATGCATGTCTACCAGTGAAAACACATGTGCACGGGCATTTTTAGGAAACATCTATAAAGAAAATACCAAGATAATTCTTTTATTGTCTTAAACACAGACTGCAAAGTGGTAACTGAATAGATTATTTTTTAAAGGTTAATGAATTATAGCCATTAAAACTGTGGGGCTTGGAGTGTTTTAGGACTATGTTAGTGCAGTTTGTAAGCACAAATTGAAAAGAAGACTGTAGCCTTAAAAGATCTATTAAGAACATCACATGGTGAAGTGATGTCAATATTCTTCTGTGTTAGAAATCATAGAATCATGGAATCATGGAATGGTTTGGGTTGGAGGGGACTTTAAAGATCATCTAGTTCCAAAATCCTGCCATGGGGAGGGACATCTTTCATGAGACCAGGTTTCTCAGAGCCTGTATTTCCCCTAGGTGAAACACGCACAATTTTCTTTTTGTATGACATTAGAATCCAAGGAAATTTACTGCCATTGCTACTGAAAGATTTAAAATATATCTATCTCTAGTTTTGATTTAAAATATGTCTATCCCTAGTTGTGATTCACATATGAAGCTGAGAGGGTTAAAGGTGAATCCTAAGATGGACATATTTTATGACATTTCTAAATTGATTTTGACTTAACTTACAGCCATTTAATTCACATCAGAACTCTTGATGGTGTACAGTTATTAATGTAAAACCTTTTTCTAATTCTGCAATTTTTTCACCAGTTTAACTGACATATTTGTAACTTCTACAGATTAAGCCAGTGATGTTTATTATGCAGGCAAGCTAACACTTTCCAAGCTATCAGGCTACCTGTCACAAAAACATATTCACTCTATGTGGTACAAATTGAAGGACTGCAATCTTGTCTATTAGGCACTTGAATACTTCGGGTCTATTAGCAGCTTTTGTACAAAGAGATAAAAAGTATGAGTTGTGAAAATTTAGTTTGCAATGGTTTTCAGAATTTACTTGATGTTGTCAATGGAATTATTCAACATAAACAGTTTGTGGGATTTATGATAGGAGTGGTCTGTAAAAAAACATTCAGTAGTAATTTGATTCCTGTTTGCCCATATTTTCAGTCATGACACTCCTTTTTCTTTTCCTCCATGTTTTCGTAACTCTTTCCATGAACAGAACTGTAACTCTTTCTCTTTGATGTATGTCCCTTTTGATTAGGAGATCATCAATTATTTAGATTGTTCTAAACCTTGCAGCCTAATACTTTGAACATAAGACTGTAAGTAGAGCATTTTGAAGATCAGTGTTTAAAAATAGGTCATGTTTTTCAAGAGACCAGCCAATTCAGTGCTTGAAAATTTGGAAAATATCCTGATTAACATTCAGTATTTGTTAACCTAGTATGGAAATGTTTTTAAAACATTAGCTATATTATTTCCTCTATTTAGAAAAGTCACCTAGCTTATGCACAACATTCAATGCCTGTTGTATTATTAACAGTATGTGTTAAAAAACAAGAACAATGATATTCAAGGGGTTTTGCTGAAGGAAAAGGAGGTATTTCCTTAACTTGCCTTTAACATCCATTTCATACTGTTTGGGAACCTTATAAAGTTATCAGTGTTGTTTTGCTATGATAATTATTTGGTGCATGTGCTTTATTATTAATATTAATAGTAATAATAATATTTTGCATTTCTGAAGCACTTTTCATCTGCCGACCTCACTTCTTTTTGCAAACAGCTAATTAGACTTCAAAACACAGTAAGTGGTGCTATACCCACTTTTCTGCAGGGCAGTACTAGAGGGCAAACCATGCTGCCTCTCAGTAGGCAGTCCAGGATGCTTGAGAGGATGAGTAGGAACCCCCATGAATATGAATTGTGAATTAATATGCCATGAGGCAAGTTTTCCTGCTTATTCCAACTAATTAGCTCATGGCCTGATAATGAAAAGGACAGAAATTTCAGACTGTTCCCTGCAACTGCATGCTTAAAAGTTTTCCCCTTATCTCATTATATGGCAGTGAAAACATGACAACCACAGAGCTTTTCACAGTAGCTTCATACACCAGAGAGAAGTTCAAACAAAACTAACTACTTACATATATTTGTTGATTAAATGGCATTTTCCATCCTAACCTGTTTAAATGGCGACAGTTCTATTTCTTCCAGCTTTGCTTCTTTCATTTCATGATATGAGTCCTTGTCAAGTGCTTTCAACAATGCAGCTACTGATACTTGTCTAGTTTTGGTGGCTCTCCAAGCACTGGCTGTCACACTCAAATATATTAGAAATGTTCATTGTACATAAATCCTGAGAGAGAACTAGCTATATCATCAAACCACAGATTCAGTTTAACATCCTCCTTTTAAACCAGGAGGGTAAGAGCAGTGCATACTATCTGTTTACCTCAACTTTAGTATGGCTTTTAACACTGTCCACCATATCCTCATAGAGAAACTGTTGCTGATGACAAGCAGACAGCAAATTGAAAGCTGAGTAGCTGAGACCAGAAGGTGGTGATCAACAGCACAAAGTCCAGCTGGAGGCCAGTAGGTAGTGGTGTACCCTGGGCTCAGTCCTGACCCCAGTCCTGTTCAACATCTTCACTGATGATTTGGAGGATGGAACAGAGGGTGCCCTCGGCAGGGTTGCTGGTGGTATGTAACTGGGAGGGATGGCCAATATATAAGAGGGTTGTGCTGCCAACCATCCAGAGGGTCCTTGGAAGTCTGCAGAAATGGACTGACAGGAAGCTCAGGCAAGTCACGAAAGAGAAATGCCAAGTCCTTCAGCCAGGGAGGAAGAAGCCTGAGTACCCTGGAGGCTGACCAGCTGGAAGTAGTTCAGCAGAAAAGGACCAAGGCTTCTGGTAGACCCCACATCAAACATAAACCAATCATGTGCCCTTGCCACAAAGGTGGCCAATGGGACCCTGGGCTGCATCAGACAAAGTACTGCCAGCAGGTCAAAGGAGAATCCTTCCCCTCTATGAGCCACTGGTGAGGCCACACCTGGAGTGCTGCATCCCATTCTGGACTCCCCAATACAGGAGAGACAAGGACATACAGCAGAGTCCAATGAAGGGCAATGAGATTAAGAGACTGCAGCATTTCTCCTATGAGGAAAGGCTGAGAGAGCCGGGATTGCATGTAAGTATATATGATATACATATATATGGATGTATATATATCATGGACACATGATATCCATATAGCCATGTATATAAATACCTGAAGGGAGGGAGCAAAGAGGATGGAGCCAGGCACTTTTTAAAGGCACTCAATGACAAGAGCAGAGGCAGTGGGAACAACCTGAAACACAGGAGGTTTTATCTGAACATTCAGGAAACACATTTTCACACTGAGGGTGACTGAGCACTGGCACAGGTTGCCCAGAGGCAGGGAGGAGGTATTTTCATTCTTAGAGATATTCAAAAGCTGCCTGGATATAGTCCTAGAAAGCCTGTTTTAGGTGGCCCTGCTTGAGCAAATGGGTTGAACAAGATGACGTCTGGAGATCCCTTGCTACCATAGCCAGTCTGTGATTCTTTGATTCTGTAAAATAAAAAGGTGAATTTCTTAAGATTCTACCTCAGGGCTACTTGGGATTTCCTCTCTGCTACTAATTTTACCTTGGTTTCCATGGAACCAAAGGCAGAGGAGCAGAAGAAATCAAGTAATGAAGCCTACAAGTAGTTTCTCAAGGGAATGAGGAGCTGAATAAGGTAAATTGATATGAAATAAAACAAACTATAGCTGACTTCATTGAATGCTTGAGAAAATAAAAGAAGTATGTCTTTGAATGCAGTACTCTCTGGATTGGTATTTTGCATCGCTTTTTAATATCTGTATTTTCCCCCTATTATCTTATATTTATTGCTAGTATCATTTTTAAACAGTAACACCATTTAATGGTTTCTGAAACGTGCTATGGACACAGAGAATATTAATAAGACCAGTGAAACTTTCTACCATTTAAGTCTTGCTTTACGAGCAAACTGAGACTTACATGGCTGTCCTACACACAGGTGAATTGCAGTGTAATTTTTTACTTACATTTTAAAAAGAAAGTATTCACTGTTAGCAAATATTTGTCCTAGAGACTGGGTAAAGGATCACTGTGATGTGAAATGAAATATACCATTAACATAGTCAGCATGAACTGTGAAGTCTATTGTACCTACTGTTTAGGATTTGAAAAAGAGTAGGGTGAAAATGCTGGTGGAATTTCCTGTTCTCAACAACCAGAGCACAGAATGTCATTTTGTCATCTGTGTCTCATGAAGCAGCTCATCGTAACATGTCACAGATTTTTGGTCTTTTTCTTTTTTTCTTACCAGCTATACTACTGATTCAGGCCCTGACTCTGCAAGCTATTGTGCACCACTACCAGCATGTGCTCACTCCCAGAACTGTGGCTTTTCTGAACACATGAAGTATTCGTTTTGCCACCAGATTCTGCATTAAGATATTGAAGATTATTTAGGGAGTGGTGGTGGGTTTTTCTTTCCTTTTTCCCTTTTTTCCTCTTCTTTCTCCTTTTTTTTCTTTTTTTTGTTTTGTTTGGGTTTTTTTGTATTTTGTTTATTGTATTGTTTTTCATCAAAGAAAATAAATATTCAGTGGAGACAGTCCAGGTGAAAGAGTGCTGCTGTAGTGCTCCAAGGGTGAAATACTGTTACAGAGGCCAAAAACATTAAGGTGGCATGTTGTAAAGTCAGTAACTACTGGGAAAATGTCAGTGAGAGGCTGTTTATCAGAGATTGTAACGTATTATTAGGAAAAGCATTAAGAAACTGGCAAGCAGACCAACTAATTTATTAAAAGATGTTAAGAACTCAGAAACCACTAAGAACCACAGTAACTGAAAACTACATGGATCATCATATACAGATTATAGACTAAATGAAAACCAGCATTCTGCTGGTTCCTTATGGACTTACATGAAATTTGGGTGAAAATAATTCACTTTATAACACTTGAAAGAGAGACTTATCTCAAGATAATGGCTCTGAGGTCTTTAAGCTACAGAATAACAGTATCCCCTTATGTGACCTATTTTATGTGTTTTGGCTGGTACTGCTGAACAGCTGCAGTCGCTCTGTTTGATCTCCTCTGCAAAACTAACTGTTGGGTTTGTAGGGATGACCATTTATCAGGCTATCCCTGGGGTGCCCCAGAGGTAATTCCGATGGAATAAGGGCTATAGCAGTAAGTGATATCACTTCCTGAAACAACAAGCCCTGAGTAAGAGAAATTATTGGAGACTTTTGTTTAGGAAAGCTACAAATCCATATTTTTCTTCTCTTGCTTGTTGTTTTCATGTAACATATGTCTGTTATCAGGACTTCTTCCCAATATCCAGCAATATTGGAAATTGGAAACAAGAATACACTACAGTGTATTTTGACTTTTTTTGTAAAGTTTTGAAAAGCATTTTCTGCATGTCCATGTCGTGGCAAGAAAAAGTATATATATATTTTTCTTTTCATTTAGCATTATGGCAATACCTGTAGGTCTCCCGGCTGGGACACTAGTGATTCCTTTTCCTGGTCTTAAAAGCAAGAGTCAAACACAGTTAGAAGGGAAAAAGGGATTTTATCTTGGTATTTATTTTAAGGATCCTTAGGTGCACCACGGCCAGGTCGAATGTACCGAAATGCACACTGCAGTGCACACTCCCAAAAGATCTGGTCTAACATTATAGATCTTACTAATTAGCATATCTATCAAAAATTCCCCAGTGAGAGGCTCAAGTGAGACCCCCTCCCCAAGGAGCCTTCCCCTGGATGGTTCTATCTTGGTTTACAGAATGTGTTCTGGAGAGGACCTTGGGGTCTGGGGCACACTGATCCCTACCTACGAAGTGTCTAAAATGTTTAGTCTCTTAGCTTGACAAACAAGTCCAAGAATGTAGGGAAAAAGCACTAAGAACACAGAAGTTGTAAAAAGGTATAAAAGGGACTTAAAAGAAAAGGCAAAAAAATCATCATGGCATCACTAGAATGATTAACACATAAACTTTTGCTAACTTGGCTAAGTAGTTATCTCGTGTTACCTAGCCAAAAAAATACACTGGGTATATACTGGCATAGTTTTTACCTCAAAATTCCACTGATTGCAGATGTATCTGCTGAATTGCTTCCTGTAGTGTAAAGTAAGTGCAATGGCAGTGCAGGAGCTCAGACTGGTCACAGCTCTTCCCAGAAATCCCCAGGCTCGGTGCTGTAGCTCTTCTCGGGCCAAAATAGCTGCTGTACTGAGAAAGTGTTTTGAAATTACTTGTAGAAGACTTTTATCTTCTTACACATTATATTAATACACTCTAGTTTTTTGATTTTCCAGTAATTGCTTTTATTGTAAGAAGTCTAGCTTGTGCTTGTGCTCTTCCCATGCTCTTTTTTGATTCACCTATTCAGCAATTTCTTATGCACCCTGGCAACTTTCAGATTGGATGTCTCCTATCTGCTCTCCCTCTCTTTCCCCTGTTTCCCTCCTAAACACCTTCTCCTCAGGCATGTATCAAAGGTTTGGCTCTTTCACTGTTACCATAAACTACATGTGCTCCTGAGTTAGGTTCTCTGTGGTTGTGCACTTTGGTGAGCCAACATAATGAGTCTCTTTTAAACCTCTCAGAAAAGGTAACTTGTCCCTTTGGGTTGATTATTTGATTTGACCTAGAAGGAAGGTGAAATTTGAAACTTTCTTGAAACTTTTGTTTGCTTCTTTGAGTGGAAAAAAAAATATATAAAAATACCTGTCACTAAACCGAAGGAATTACAGATTTTGTGTACGTAAGTCCTGAAAGGGTACTGGTTTCCAAGCCTTTCTTCACTTCATAACACTCACAGAGTACATTTCCATCTCAACATACATCTATTCCTTTTATATTGTAAGGATCAGATTAAATTGTACCAGAATTGTCTGCTATTTCTTGCTTTCTTCCCAGATCCACCTTGTCCTAAATGAACTTCTATTCCAAAAAAATAGAACCACTAAAGGAGCAGTGAGGTGTATATTCACCACATCTGCACAGACTTTCCAACTGAACCCACATCAAACACACATAAACCTAGAATATGCTCTATTTTATTGCTTATGTGAGCAGAAATGTTTTCCCCCGGACTTGTCAGCCCAGCATTCCTGTTTATTTTGGAACAACCAGATCCTGCAAATTTTTTTCCTTTTGCTGCACACAGTTGCATGTCTAACAGAAATATGAACCCTGAGTCAATTCCTGTTGAAACTGGTGAGAAAGTATTGCAGAAATTAGTGGCTTTGAACTGATCCAGATAAGTATTTAAATGTTCTTCTTTCCTCCGCCTCATTCCCTGGGTGCCTCTCTCTCTCATTTTCTCTTTTCATTCCTTCAGCTGCCTCCTTCCCAGATTACTCCTTTTGTTTTTATTCGTTCATTTTTAACCTACTACATCTCTTAGCTTTTGCCGTTGAAAGCTTCCTCTTTCAAGGAAAGATGTTTGTTTTTCTCTCCTCTGCAGAGCATATACCTATTCTTGGTTAATTGGAGTACTTCCTTTTCTGCAACTGTACCTCTATAATTAACCAGGTGTGCACCAATTTTGCCCAGCTGAGTGTCCCATAATGTGGTTCTACAGCAAAAATATTAGGATTACTGCTACTGTTTCTTCCTACTGTAGGAGTTTTGAAGTTGACCATGTTGCTGCAAAACAAGCTGTAAACCCCCTGTTTGGTCCCTGGAATATCTACATCCAGTACAGATCAAATCTTTATCAACCTCTGATTTTTCACTTGCCTTTAGTATGTAACAATGAGGCATAAAGATGAGCAGCTGGGAAGTTACTGCCCTCACAAAAATTTTAAATCTTAACAACAAAAGAGAAATAAAAAGCTAATAAAGGAAATTAATCTTTGGATAGTTAACAATACATTTTCTTAATAGAACTCCATCATAAATGTTCATACATGTAAAAAATGCTTGTTCAGAGAGAATTATAAAAGGGCACTCTTGCCACGATTGCAGCACTAAAAGTGAATTTTTTGGCGTTGGAGCAAACAAAGCACTTGTTTACTTGTTTTTCCAGCCTGCTCTGCTCAGTACACTGGTTCATTCAGATTCAAACACTACTATTACCCTTCTCTAAGGCACTTTGCCTGAAAGCTTTTCCAGCCATTGACAGTTGTCTGACCCAATCGTCACTTCAACTTAAACTTTTATGCAAGCTTAACACCTTCCCTGGACCCTTGATTTATGTGTCAGCCTTCAAATATGTCTTCTTGTGCTGAAAAAAAAAAATACAAAATATTTTATCTCCTTCAAACTGAGAACCCCAAAATAAACAGCAGAAAGAAATGTTTCGTATGACAGCCTATCTCCTACAGAAAACAGAGCTGTGAAGTGCGTAGACAGATGGCTTCTTCAGGCAAAGCATATTCTCAGTATGAGATAAATCAGATTTTTTATAAATATTCTTGTCTTCGTTTTTTTTAAATTGCTGTTATATAAAGATTATTATTAACTGTTGAAGAATGGGCTATCGATTTCATCCTCAGTGCTGCATGGGAGAACATCATCATTCACTTGAGACTTCTCACTGGCAAGGCTCTTCTGAGAGGCAACCAAGAGTGGTTTGTTCTCCAAAAAATATTCTAGTTCTGGAAGTGACACAGATTATACATTTTTAGAGTCAACCACCTTTGACAGTTCCAGGTCCATTCTTTCCATTAACAGATATATGATTACTATTAGAGTACAAACATCTGGCACATAAGGAAAAGTTCCTCCCTGGAATACAGAATTTCCACTACTCGCTGTTATCTGCTCATCCCAACAACAGTGAGACTTCTGAACCAATGATATTTAAGGATATGACATTTTATAGTGCTTGTCTTCTTCTGTTTACTCAAGTCTTCTCTATTACTGCTACATATTTTCCATCTATCAATCTTAACTGTTCACAGTATCAAACAAACACATACACTCCCTTTAGTGTGAAATTTTGAGCGACTGTGTCTAATAATTTAATAGTTGAGTTGAGAAACATGGAAAATTCATATTGTAAAAAGCTGAATTACCTGGACAACTGTGCTCTATAATTACGAATGCAAGAGAACCTAACATTTGTATTTGCCAAAAAGCACATTGCTTTTCTGTTCGGTCTTTCAAACTTAGGACACGCATTTTTTCATCCCACACTGCATGTTCAGAAGGTAGAATCCAGTGGACTGTTTTACCTTCTTTCTCTGTTCTTTAATAGTCCCCTTGGCACTCTAATACATTTTGAAAGAGCATGTCTGCTTCTGTAGCCGGGGGGGAACTGTCAGACTTGACAGACTGCTGAGCTTCTTCCCTTTAGCAAGCCAAGCCAGGCCATAGATTTGGAAAAAAAAAAAAAATTAAAAAAAGGAAACCACATTTGGGAAAATTTGTTACTGAGCTTCACCCTGGCAAAGAGAAATCCTGAGCCAGGTCTGAGTGAGAAGCTGGAAAGAAATGGGTCAGAGAAAGCAGTGTAAAACAGAAGTACTGTTAAATCTTTCGTGGTGAACACAGTTAATGACCATGGTCAGGCAAGGTCAGTGTTTGTCAGCACCGTTCAGTAGCCCGAGATGAAAAGCCTCTCACCAAAGACACAAACAGTTTCTGACCGAAACGTCTAACCTGGAAGGGAAAGGGTCTGTTCCCTACTGTTGCAAATGTAAGTGGTTTTGTTAATAGTGCTCTCCATTCTTCTGGGGTATTAGTTTTGTGTCTTCTGCCTTTGCGTCATCTTTTATATTAACTAATTAATCATTACGCATCCCCCTGATTTCAGTGGTGATGGTTTGAGCAATGCTTGGATTTAGGCTTTAAATCATGACTTTTCAACTAGTCAAAGGCAAGCTTGCTGCAATAGTCAAGCTGTTGTAGGAATCCAAATCCCACCTGTAATCTTTCACACAGATAAACGTCCTATCCTTTGAATACTACTTCTCAATGTTATTGGTCTTTTACAGTGAAGGGGGGGGTTGTACATAAGATGTATGTAGTAGCATTGTATACTAAAATACAATCTGCTGTAAATCACCTATGTCATTCTGCCATTAAGCTGAATTCCTTTCCTTATCTTCTTATTTCCATTTCATTATTAAGATCCTGGAATATTATGAGAAGAATGGTGCCTTTCTGGTTTTTTTGTGCACACAAGGACAAAAGCAGTCAGGAGCACAGAAGTGAGAACTAGGAAAAATATAGACAAAGAGCAGCAGTGGTGCTGGTTGGTTTTGGTAACTGGCAAAAGTGAATGAATGACATCTACAACTTACAATTTCTTACCTTGAGTGAAACACATATTTCAGTGTGTGCTTTAGGTTTTTTAATAGGCTTATCTCTTAGAAAGCAAGAATAGTACTCTGTCTGTGTATGCAGGACTTTTCTCAGTGGCATGTAATCCTGTACCAGTTTTCTGAAGCATTCTCATAACCAAAGTAAGAATTTTTTTTTTGCAATTACTTTATTTTATGGTTTTGCATTCACTCTATGTTTTGTTGTATTCTTTTAATGTTACTTGCTTTGCAGCCTTTGAGGGCAGGCTTTGGTGGCCTGTATGTACCCAGTGTAGCTAGTATATTTGTCTAATTCACACTTTATATGTAAATTACACCACAGTTTGCACCTCTGATATTTAAGGAAAAAATCAAAATTATCTTTCATTGTTTAGTATTTCCTTCAGTTCTGTCCTTTCCTATTTTTCAATTTCATCTTCTAAGAAGACAAAAGACTTGTACTTTTTCTGGAGAAATTCAGCAGTATTGATACTTTGTTTAGAAATCCCTTCCCTTCGGTCTGCAGACACTTAGGTTTCACTGATTAGTTCCGTCACACTTGAAATCCTGCGTGTGGGCATACTCCATGTAAGTGGATGTTCACCACCTCAGGCCTTTCTCTACATATATTTGTTTAGGCATTTGGTCTAATATCTTGTTTTAAGAGCAAGTCTAATACATACAAGCAGAATAAGTTCATCTGAAAGCGTAACAGCTTTGGTTAAAAAAGTAGAGGGACTGTTCTTGGTTCAGGCACCCCTACTGGGGTGTGCCCCATCAGCCTGCCTTTTGTACTGTGCTGCCTTTTTCTGTCTTTCTCCTTGTAGCCCAGCACACCCAAGATGGTTTCTGTTAAGATCAACAGCAGTTTCTGCAGCTGGGACTGCAGGTGTGATGGTGGTTCAGCATCTCGACATCTACAGTTCCCTGTGTCCCCAACAAGACATGTATTATACAACTGGGGGTTCCTACAGCTGCACTGTCTGGGTGTCCCAGTCCAAAAATGTTAGAGTAAACTCTCCACAGATTTTGCCTGAAACTAGGAAGCTGGTTTTCTGCACTGGAGAGGCTCTGGTGTGTGACTTCCTAGCATAACTCATCCTCTTCTGGGAGACCAAAGCCGAAGAAGGGTGTGATTTCAGACACACCTCTCTCGTTAGTTTTTTTTCTTGGAGTAGTGTTTGTGGCTCACTGCTCAGCATGCTGCTGCTTTGAATCTCATTCAGGAGAGTGCTGTGGAGAGTGCAGGCAACTGACACGGCGTGGTGGATTGCACTTCAGAAGAAGATGCCAACCACTTCAAAGTCAGACACCACAATGCCAGGTCCCACACTGTGTCTGCATCCTTTTGCACAACACACCTTTACAATTTTAATTTTAATCTTTTAATCTGCCACCAACAGAAAGCACTTAAATCATTTCTTTCATCTATTGTGAGTTGCAGAAATGTACTTTCCTGCTAAATGACTTCACTCAGTCCATTTCTGCATGCAGCCTTTCCAGTCCTCAGCTCAGTAATCAGGCAGGCTGGCAAAAGGTAGGGCAGGTCTGGGCTGACTTTAGATAAGTAACTTGGACAAGCCAACAAGCTCCAGGATGTTGAATTCCCTGACTGGAATGCTATTTTTTTGTTGAGTCATGGTGTACTTGTTAATTGTCACTTTCCACCTCTGCTCCCTCAGTGTGTTGGGTCTTTCCTTTGCATGCTGGTCCCCAGAAATGTCAAAGATGGCAATGGTAACCCCACACAGTGTCAAATATCCTCCCAGACCACTCCACAGCTGGAGACATGTCACTTTTCATAAAGTGTCTACTTTCAGCAATCTGCTTCTTCCCTTGTTTTAGTTTACTTTTAAGCAGCTTTTAGACATACTGTTAAATATAGATATTAAAAAAACACTCTTTCTTGAAGCTTACTCCTTTTAAATTCTTGCAGGCAGGTATCCAGGACACACATCATACAACTGTGCTTATGTCTTAGGTTACAATATAAAATGTAACCAAAAGTATGTATTCTATCACCATCTGTTGAAACCAGGAGGGGCAGGGCTCTTTGTCTCTTCATGACACATCCCTGGATATCCCTCCAGTGGGACACCTTCTGTTAATGGGCCATCCAGCCTCACTGCATGACTCACAGAATTACATCATCCCCTTGTGAGATGTTCCGCCCAGGGGGAGGAACCAAGCATTCCTAGCTGGATATAATCTGAGGTTTGGAACACCACTCAGCCCTTACCTACTGGACTCCCAGAGGAGAAGAGCCACATCACCACCACTGGAGCTTCAGAGGAAGACCAGACCCTTCCACAAGATCACTGCTTCAACAGAACCACATCTATCACCTCAAGAGGACTGCAGCCACCTTTTAATCGGACTGCTACCGCCACCCTGCCTGACGGGGTGTCAGGTCATATCCTGACTCTGGCAGTTTAAGCCATATTATTGTCTTGTTATATATACTAGTAAAGAACTGTAATTCCTATTCCTCATATCTTTGCCTGAAAGCCCCTTAATTTCAAAATTATAATAATTCAGAGGGAAGGGTGTTACATTTTCCATTCCATTCAAACCAAGACAGCTAATTATGTTTATTTCTAGATTCATTACTACAGTCCTGTCCATCTTAGGATCCTTTCTCTTAGTACACTGCTCTTCCTATTTCATGCACTGTTCTGGCTCTGAACAGGGAGAACCATATGCTGAAGATCCCATCATGACTTGTTTAGAAAGTCTGTTGTCCCCATTAAACTAAGCAGAGGGTTGAAGATTTTGTTAATATTTCACTAAAAACTTTTATCCACTTAGTTCATTCTCTCCAGAGCTCTCCTCTTGACATTATGAGTTTCTGACCTGCAGAATTTTATGGGCATTGGTATTACAGGTATCCTGAGGATAGTTTTCCTTTCTATCCCTGTGTATTTCATGGCTCTAATCATCCTCTGCAAGTACCTTGACTCTGCTTTCTCTTTCCCTTTGTGGGTATACTAACACTTTGCAATCTTATAGCACCTCCAGATTTGGTACAAATTTTTCAATAAAACCATTAGTAGTACATTATTAATTCAAACTATTTTAATTTTCCGTGACAGGTGATACCACACGCTTCAGAAGACGGTGTGAAATTTTCACTCACACACACACACACATCAAGCTGTTGTGTACCCATAGTGAAAGTTTATTTCTTTGCTACAGCAATCTGTGGCCGACACACAGCTGCGGTGTCCTGTCACAGGTCCTGTGTCTATTCCTGCTGAACTTGAAAATGGGTCACCTGAAAGTGTTTAGTTCCCGAGTCTTACTGAAGACTTCTTCCTTTAAACTCTCAGGATTTTGTCATTTCAGTAACCTCTTTTAGTAGATTTTTCTTCTTCCCCATCGTAGCCCCCGACACACCTACTTGTGAAATTGCACACTTTTCTGCAGAGATTTTAACGTCATTTTGACAGCGTAATTGCTGGGTTATGAATGAGGAGACTAATATTTTCTGGGAAATTTACTGAATTTCTCTATTCTCTGCATGGAACCATACTTGACCACACAGTAACAAAAGTTAAAAGGCACCGCTGAACCATTTCAGCCATCTTTCACCACAAAAAAAAAAAAAAAAAAAAAGGTTATTTAAAAGGAGGATAAGTACCAAAAGCTAATTTTTCCTAGGAATTAAAAATCCACAAAAATTAATAGTTCCTGGTCAAAGGGAGTACCAACCGAAGAAAAGGATTTAAACTGAATCAGATTTTTGCTAATAGTGTCTAAGGGACCATTTTTTTCATCTAACCTACAAATCAAAGACTGCCTGTGCTAATAATAGCAAATTTACTCTTTCAAATCCAGCAATTGAATTATTTTAATGGAATGATGAGTATGTGTTTTGTTAAAAGGAACCCTGTCAGTTTTAGTATAGACCAGATAACCTTGTGGTATTTTGAATATTAAGAGCCATAAAAATAAAATCCAGGTGCTTTGGTTTCTGTTTACCTCAAACTATATTGTTTTTCAGATAATAACACTTTTATTTTTAATTTTCAAAACAAAGATTTAAAATTCTCCTCAAAGCAGTGAAAAATGGGACACAATTACAGATTTTAAAATATTAATATTATTTATAAACATTCCCTTCATATGGGAAGTACACTTCTTAACTGTATTTATTTGTATTAGTATTCTAAAGAAAAAGTGGTTACATTTATTATTCCATATATTTTAAGGACAAAAATGCATTCCCAATGCTGACTTATATTTCTTTAAAAGACTAAAATACAAATAGCACGAAGCAGTAGACTGTGAACCAAACTCAGCCATTTAAATGCATGTGCTAGGAAAATGTGATTTGATTTAACAGCTAAAGATGTTTCCTTACCAGAGACAGATCTAATAAGACCTTAAAGGAAGTGAGGCTAAATTCAGATAATGCTTTTGTACTGAGGATAAGATGTCTTTGTGAGCAGCAATCTCTGGTAATAACACCAATTTCTTTGGATGGAAAACGGGAAGATGGAGGTCACCTCATGGTGCAGGGAAGGGAGGCTGCTCCAGCGCCTGGCGTTTCACTCAGACACTGCTGAGCTCTCCCCACACCACCCCACTTATCTGCTGCCTTCTGAGTGGATCATATCGCCCCTCACCAACCAGAAACACCGTAGTTATAGGTGGGCTTAGGCAGGGGCAGGTTAGTCCTCACATAACTGTAACCAACCGCCCTGAGCTGAAATTTTTTAGTAAGATAGTAGTACAGAAAATTATATCAGTATGCATTTAATTGGATCCTTTCACTTAACAAACCCACCTTTCTTTGGTTTCACGTGGATAATGGTAGAGATGGCCCAATATATTTTCTAGTAGTTTAAAAAAAACCCCAAAACTGAAAAATCTTATACACATGCTACTCACTATGTAAGCTAGTGGCCACCATCACTGCAAAACATCACTACCAACCTAACCTACATGCTTTATAGTTTTCTCACCAATTGAAACCTATTGTTTCAGTAATTATTTTCTTGAATAATAAAAGGCTAATTAACACCCAGCGTTCTTCACAGAAGCATTTTGCGAATGTTATTGAATGAGTTCTGACAAAGTCAATAAAAGAAAACAATTTATTATTTCCAGAAGGGTGTATTTATGGACAGAGAATTTTAGTGATTTTTCTCAGACCTTAAAGAATTGGCTACAACACCCTAGTTACATAAGATAGGATGGGTTCTTTCAATTCAGAATCCAGCTGCCTATTAGTTACACACAACACCTTTCACTATTGTGCCCAAGTTGTTGTTGGGATCTTGTCTGTTGCCTGCCTAAAAATGTCCCTAACTGGCTAAGGAGGGTATGACTTTAATGTTTACCTGATATATACTGTCTACCCAGAATTGTACAGATACAGTGCTTTTGCCCTGGGTTATCAACCTCTGAAAATGAAGGTCTAAAATAAAACTGATGATGTAGCCTTAGCTACAGGAGAACTCAAAGTCATTTCTCTTAGAGCACAAAGTGGGGACATTTTCTTTTCCTCTCCAGCATTGTGGCATGCTCGGACTGAGTCATTTCTTTGATGTCTAAATGCACCTTAAGAAGGACATTAAATATTTCAAGTAATTGGTATGAACATGAAATCTCTCATTAGTGTCTGCTAGACAGCTGCAAAGTGAAGATAAGAAACTGTATGCACTAGTAAAAGAAAATATTCCAAAATTCTTGAGGGAAGTTTCCTGTCTAGAAATGCCCTGCTACTTTTTGCTCTTCCAGTCTATGTCTGTGCAATCTGTGTCTACTGTAAAAATTCTGGTTATGTGGAAAAGTAAAGCACTGTGTCTGTTAATCTCCTCGCCACAAAGGCTTTTCCTTACAGTGACATGACATCCAGGATCTAGGCTGCAGACCAAAATTATTTTCCCACCTACTTGCAGAATCAAATTTGAATGGTGCTTATTTAAAACACTTTAATTTGTCACATGTTTGATTTTGAAATGTGTTTTCAATAACATTCAGTGAAGTCCATTCTAAAGCTGATATGACTGTCTAAAATGAAGTGACAACAGTAATTAACAGTCCACTTCATGGTTAATTAAAATAGATTATATACTAAGAAAACACAAACTTTGTATTATAAAACTAGTTAATTAGTCTTCTCAAAGCTGTTTTTATGATGTCTGTTGTTTTCACAAGCTCTAAATCTGTCTGTTAGTGTAGTTTGGATGTAAAGAAATCCTCTGGACTGTTTCTGTGGAAGGAGAAAATTTACTGTCCTGCATGTACTTCTAGCTCTTTCTGAGAAAGTCTGGATATACAAATTTATCTTTCCTGAGACTGAGCAAGATGTCGTTGGGAATTAAGGAAGAACCATGAAAGTGAAAGGAATTTCATAACAGGCTGATTTTCAGCATTCATTGCAGTTCCTTACTGCACTGAGGAGAGAAGGGCAGTCAAGTGTGTACTGCCAGTATAACCATGTAGAATAATCTAGTTTACTGGGAAGACCAGGGATGAAGGCTGGAAACAGAACTTGAGTCCTTCAGAGAGCTGGATGTTTTCCAGATACATGACAGGGTAGAGTTGCTCTAGTGCAAATCTGATGGTTTTTTAGTGCTGCTCTGAAAGCAGGGTAGGATGATGTCCTTGCTAGTGCAGAATCCCAAGGTACTGAGAGCAGCTCTCCCTGTTATTTAATGTTGTGACCTGCATTACGCATTAACCATTAATTATTTTACAGATTTTTTAAAATAAATGTACAGATTTCTCCAAAGATTGACTTCTTTCCTATAAATTCAGACATTATGAAAGAATACAAGTTGGTGGTTTTGATGTATGAAGCTTTATGTTTACAGACTGGCATTAAGGCAATCTTTTCTCTGAGAGTGGTCTGCAAATCAACTAAAACCAGAATGGAGAAGGAACTTCTTCTGCAGGTAACTGACCTTTCAATCACAATAATTTGTGCAGTTCTGACTGTCCAGTAAGCATGCAGACCATGCTGGTGGATGGGGAAGCTGAATCCAACTGCCAACATCACCTCGTCAGTCTTTTAAGCAAGAACATCTCCAGCATCCTAATGAACAGGACTGCAGTGCAGTAGATATTATACAGAGGAAATGTTCTGTTGCCAGTGAGGCCAAAGGAGAAAATACTAGATTAGTTTTGCTTATAAATAAAGTAAACTTTTAAAGACCACAATAGGTAATCAATCATCAGGTAATCAATTCTAGAGCAATGCTTGAGCTACACTTGAGCTACTTCTTGGTCAATCTTCTTGCATTTATGTGTCTTGAATCCTGGGACATAAATAGTTTTTCCACTTTTGGATCTCTCTGATATTCATAACAAATGTTTTCCTTTAGTGTTGTAAGAAGAACCGTAGCACAGCACCTCATAGGAAGTACAATCATAAATGATGCTGAGATAGTACATTAGATATTTGATACTTGGCTTGCTTTCCACAATCCAAGAACCAGCAAGTGATAAAAACACCTGGTTTAGCCATTAGTCCTAACTATCCATTTTTCTCAAGTTGTCTTAAGTACATAACAAAATTAAGTTTAACTAGGAACATTTCTTTTCCTCATGCATTAGTTTGAAGTTTTTACTATCTTTTCAAACCTGATGATGAGCTCATAAATACATAGATTTATTTTATTCTTCCAGTCAATCTAAAAAATCACCTGCTCCTAAAAACCTGCCTTTCTATGTCATTAAAACACTGAAGCTGGAAAAACACTAGTATTGAATATCTTTTTGCAATATTGTTCTGTGGCGCAGCAAGGGAAAATGTTTGTAGCTGTTTCATTAAAAATCTGTGGTTTATGCTCAGCTCTGCCTAAAATATCCTTATGTAACCTCATGAGTGAAATGCATGATACATACTTACTCCTGAACAATAGCACTAAGAGGCCTTGACTGATGCTAAGGGGTTTGAATGTTCAGAGATATTACCATGTGTAAGTGGGAGAGCTGGGACTGCACAGCTCAGTGAATATTCCTCCGAGCTATAAATAGCTTTTGGAAAAGGTATCAAATGCAATTTAAAAATGCCACAATTCATAGCCCTCTTATCTTGCATTACTGAGTATTTTTGACCTGTTTAGAGCCTGATCTAATTTTTGTGCCAGATACTACAATCTGGGTTGCTTGTTTTCCAATGCAATATTAAGGCAAATTCAGAAATACCTATACAGAGAGAAAAGATACACGTTACCTAGCCCTTTGATCTGGCAAAAAAAAAAAGAGCATGATTTACTGACTGACAATCAAAATTATCACTGCCCACATTAAGAAGCAAGATGGAACATTTTAAATACATGAGCCATGAAGCCATCCTAATTGTGTAGTAAATTCCTCTTTCTTTGCAACCCTTAATTCAGCAGTGCTCTGTAGCATTCAAACTGCAAAAGGCATAGTGATCCAACTTTGTACTACTGGAATTAATTTCCTTCTAGGTGTCCCAGAATATAGAAGATGTCTTGCCATTTTTGTGATCCCTTTCTTCTTCATCTTTCTCATTACATTAATAATTATGTTCTATTTTTTGTTATCCTGACACAATCTGTAAATCTTTCACATCCTGAACTTCACATCATTTCAGGTCTGTAGAAGAAGGATCTATCTTGTTTCTAGCTTTGGTTTCAAACCAAGTTACTATTTCAATATGTTGTACACCTTCAGCATATGGGTATTCATACTGAAGTCAACAGGTGACTCATACTTAGAGAGAAGCATATGGTTAAGTAGTGGGTTTTTTTTCTTTTTTTTCTAGATTTGGATCTAAAATCATGCTGAAAAAGCTTGAATATAACAAAACTGCTGTTCTTCCACTGTGTGGAAGAGCAGGACACCTGACATATTTCCACATTTCCTGTCTGTATGCCATGAAGCTATATTTTGCAGGATTTCTTTCTATATAAGTGTATGAGGTTAGAGGAAAAGCTGACTTAGCATGATCCTGTACAAGCACAAGCAAATTACGTAGACTTCATTATGTAACTGGAAGGCTGGATGAGCAGTTCTGCTAATGCTTTGCAGAGATAATCTGTTTGAGTTCTATGAAGACTGACAGTGTAATATCAGGTTTTGGTACCGTAACCAAGGTATTCTTGCATAGATACTAAGCAAGATTGTGTCCTGGCCTGTATTCCAGGTTTATTTTTTTGTACAGCTCTGCACAGAGTTTCTATTCAGGTCATGAAGTAGTGCTAGGTTTTCACTGTTCATTCTGTTCATTAGCTTTGAAGCGGCTGGATTCAAATGTATCAGATTGCTGCTTCTCTTTCATATGCATTCCTTATCTGTATTTGCAATAGATTAATTGTGTTAGAGTAATCTATTTAGCATAATCCATTCATGAAATCTTTTTCTTTTTATTTATATTGCCCATTTGTGTGATGGAAAGCAGAGAGACTTCTGGGGACAGGGTCAAACCCCAGCTTTCTCTCTCCATCCTGGATTTTAGCTGAGCATGAGGTGTTTATTCTGTTTGGCATTTGCGTGGAGACAGATCCATGCTGACAAGAATCCTAGGAATTCCTCTTTTTTGGTGAGTTAGGTGTTACTTATAAATCTTGCTTACCATATATTCAGTCTTTCTCCTGTTTGAAAGCAGAGGGCGCAGCTGCAGAGGATCTGAGCAGACTGAATCTGAGCAGACTGAATCTGAGCAGACTGAAGTGCCTACCCTGCAATCTTCATTCACAGGCTGAAGCATCTGGGAGAGGTCAGTGGTCAGGCACAGCTTAGCACTCCTTCTAGGGTAACTTCCACTATGCAAGAGCATTGAAACGCCTTTTAAAAGCACTTCAGTTGCTGTCAGCTGTGCTCTAGCAGACAGTCTCTGGGCAATTTACCGCCACCAAACATCCAAGCCTGATATCTATTGGGGCTCTCCAGATTGCTACCAGAAGTGGCAGAATGACATTTTGGCTGCCATAGAGTGCCACCTAAGTCATTAACTTAAAAGAAAGTCAGCAATTATTTTAAGTTAATGTGTGAGCACTGAATTGCTGCAAGTATATCATCCATTCTGCCATGTTGGCTGCAGTGGCAGTAGCCTGTGCCAGAGGTAAACAGCCCAGATTGGTGACCTCTTGAATCTTCATTAATTCAGAGAGACTGCAAAGAGACTATAAATCTGTCATTGACTGCACTGGGAGTTTAAATGTCTAACTTGGATAGTTTGATACTTAGGTACTTTGAAACAATCTCTCTTTGAAATAGAGGGAAAAAAACCCATAAAACACGCTCTCCACTTCTCCCTACCCTTCCCACCTCCGACCCCTATACTGAGCTTTTAAAACAGATGTTTGGAATCTGCGCTTTGTGCTAGGTGCAGGCTGATATTATCTTTTTGTAGTTCACTGTTGTTGCATTTATTTTGCCCATCACCTCACAGCTTTGCAGCAACCTCTTCTGTAGAAACTCGGATTTTAAAATGAAATATATTAACTCTTTCTCCCATAGTCACTATTCCATTTACAGTCAAAGAACCATAAAAATCCATGCCAATTAGATTGCATCAACAAGCCTGGTCTCTTGGGTCTCTTTTCATTCTGCTTCATTTATCACTTCAGCCCATTTGCCAAGTTTAGGTGTATGGTTTAATGCCAAAATCAAGCTCTGGAATTTTTAAAAATACAGACACAACCATGGTTATGCTTAAATAGAGTTTAATTTTTGTAACTATTTTTCAAGTATATCTGTTTCCAAAACAGACTCTTTTCTCCCTAAACTACAATATTTGAGGGATGTGGAGAAAATATTCAGTGAGATCCCAGCTGGCGGCTAAGGGGACCAGGCACTGGAATTTCTCAGATTCTTTTGCAGTTTTACCTATACAATGAAATTCCAGCAGGACAAAGGCTTCGTTATTAAGGTACATATTATTGTACTGAGAATGACCATTACATAAATGAGAACTGTGATCTGCCCTTCTAAAAGGTGTTTGCTGAAGAACAATCGATTGTAGAGGATGAATCCTCAGCTGAGCACCCCAATCCCTGCAGGACTATGCTGGTTCCCTCTCCATGCTCTTCAACCTGACAAATCCTGCCTTTAGGTTTTCAAGGGTGTCAAAAGTGCCACCGTACCGGAGAGTTCAGCTCTAAACAGGGATGTGTCAGCATTCCTGACTTGTGTGTAGGTCTTGGCTATTGCATTGAGAGTTTACTTCATTCTGATGTTCTGCTGAACACAACAGAACCAGTGAATACACTTCCAAGCCCAACGGATGTTTTAACCCGTGTGAAAAATGTATTATCAGAAATGAGTATAAATCACATCATCTCAGGTGCCAAGGTATCACATCACAATAAAAGTCTGTCACAGTGGATTGTACTGTTCCTGTAGTACCACAGGAGCTCCAGACCTGGCTATTTAAATGCTGCCACTGTTGTAAAGGGATATGTGGAGAATATTTGATGTACACTGACTGACAAAATCTGATTGCAGATCTTTTCCTACAAGACTTGGCCTATCCGAGTTCACACAACAGCAGATCAGGGCTGAGGCTCCTTACTGGTCATAGCTAAAGAACTCTTACCACACTAATGAACAAACTGAAAACAAATTAATGATGAAGTGTTGCAATTTGGACAGTAGGTGTTCTTTCTTTCATGTTTGCATCACCTGGCTATTCAAACGCAACTGATTTTTAAAAAATCCCTGTCCCTAATCTCAGGTGATGGATAAGGGTTTCCGTGGGAAAACTATGATGGCCATGACATAAACCCACACAATATAATATTTGAAATAATTAAATTTAGCAGATGAAGCTTAGGGCTAAGAAAAACCCATCAATCACTTGCGTCTGTTTTTTCTGATGTAGACCTCTCTGATGACTTTATCCAGAACTGACACATTACTTTTGTGGCTTTTGAGCCTTGTGTCTAATGTTGGCTCCCTAATATTTTAGCTCAGCTCATTCTGGGATGCCTGTAGCCATTCTCACTATTCATTTAGTTTCCCAATATTTGTCAGTGTTAAGTCAGTGAGGTAGATGAACAGCTGTGACACAAAAGAATAAAAGGGAATCTTTTGCTATGAGTACAAATGTTTCATGTGTGCAGACCATGAATGCTGCAAATTACTGTCATATAATACATATAATACACTTAAAAACCATGAAAATATTTCTTTTCTTTATTTTATATCCCTTAAATGCGTAATAAAACTTGATCTTTATCACTGTTAGCAATATGGCAGAATCCCTTAAATGTGTAATAAAACTTGATCTTTATCACTGTTAGCAATATGGCAGAATAGCAGCAAACTTAGGACTATTAATCTCAATTTATTATTATTAAAAAATATAAAAGAAATATATTATTATGGAGGAATGTCTTTTACTAGCCAATTTAGTGCTCATCCCTCTGTCTGAGATTGCTTGTGGACCAATATACCTAGTTTTATTGCTATTTATTTGGACAAATGTCAGTCATATCTTTCTCTTGACCTTTTAGTCTATTTAAAGCAAAGAGGAAATAGATATTTATTGTTTGCCAGCCCTTTTTTCTGTCTCATTTCACTGCATATGTTCTAGAATCCAGTTTTCTAGGCAAGCTGACTGCATTCATTTCATTCACCATTCTGCCATCTGGGAAGTAATTAACTTTTGACTTATGGGAAAAAATCAGGAAGAATGACAATCATTTTATTTGTTTCCTAGCACCCCTAGAAGATAAGCAGTAATATTGTTTCTATTTAAGCCAGGGGTATGCATGAACATCCAAAATCTGGAAATTGCTCAGAGTTTCTTTTACAGTAGTCATTTTAATTTTACTATAGCTAAAATTTTACTGTCATGGCTATGGAGTCTGCTGCTGTGAGCTGTGTTTCTGCATCTGGGTTGAGTGTGGCCATGAAATTTAATGTGAGGACTGGATACAGATTGACATCCTCCTCTACCAAACCACAGCACTCCTAGAACCAAGATTTGCAAAAGCATTTAGAGATTTGTAATGTTTTATGTGGTTTGGGGTAGGAGAGAAAGATATTACAAATTTACTTTTTTGTCATTTACAAGCAGATTCATATTACTATAAATGTTAAAAGAAAATGCTGCTGAGCATCCTTACATGATACTAGTTTTCATCTTGAAAGGAAGACACTTTACAAGACCGTTACAGTGCTGATCACAGTAGATCACAAGTCGGGTTCTGTTGTGTGGAGGAGCAGAGAACTGGCAAAAATTCTGTGTACCTACTGTGATTATAGCAATTCAGTCTGATGAACTAGCCTGAAGCATTCACATTCACACTATAGAGCAACCGTGTGTAGTTATTTGTCCAGGTTGGTGCAATGATTACCTTTCCTCCCTTCTGTTTTAATCCAGTTGAGTTGACACAGGGAGAATGAACAGATATGGCAGAAGTGTATGTTGCTTTTACCAGTTTTCCTACTCCTTGCCCCAGGTGTTGCTCCTTCCAAAGCAGGGCTGGCTGGACCACGCGTGAGGTTTGCAACCCAGAAGATGAAAAAAATTATAGTGTCTGGGGGAGGATTTTCTGCCACTGTTTGGGGAATGCTTCAGGTGTGGTTCAAGCACCCTTTGGCATGGTTATATATAATAGCTTCAGGCATCTTACTGTGATCCTCACTGTGAGTCGACAATATTAGAATTACCGTTTTTCCTTTAGAGCTGCTAATGTTTCCAGAAACATTTCCTGGGATGGCAGTTTCGGGCCTTTTCCCTGCAGTACTTTCTCTGGAAGAGTCTCCTGTTTCAGTAACAAGCCCGTCAAATACTCTCCTATGACTGCCAGGGATATTTCACCTATCCAGTGAGTAAGCTCAACAGACTATATGGAGAATAACTGAGGAAACACAGTTTCAGGCCAGGGTGAGAGCAATTTTGGGTTACAGCATAACCAACTATCCATAAGCCAGCTCTCCTGGTGAACAGAAGGCCATCCTACCAGCTAAAAGCATTGAAAGACAGGAAAAAAAATTGGGAAGGACGGTCAGAAAACAGATGTACTAATCCACGGTCAGGCTCTATCAGGTGGGATTTGAGACTGCTGTGTCTGTAACATGGCTGGAAACAGTGGCAGAGCCACTGCCTCTTTCCACTCTGCATATTGTAGAAAGAAAAAGGTTCATATAACCCTCAAAGCACAGAAGCATGCCAGCTGCTTATCTCCCCAGCCTTTGCAAATCATGTAGGGAAACATAGCAAAATTGTTAAATGAAACAGGTTACATATCCTTATTTTCTAACAGGTTTTCCATCCCAGATGCTCTGTAAATTGTCCAGCTATATTCAGCATTTTTTTTTCTGAGGGGATGGGAGGGATTTTAATAGAATATTAACAGTATACAATTTTTAGCTCAAATAAATTTTTTAAATGGCTGGTGGACTATGTCTTTCCCAAAGTTATTTCCTTTCCAGAGGGCCACAGATTTAGGTCTTGTTAATAAAATTTAGAAATTCAGGTTTATTTATGTTTGTTGTCGCACAGCTCCATCTTGCAGTTTCAACTATGCATTCAAAATTATAAATATGTGGATATGGATAATATTCTTGAACAAAATGGATGGGTGCTGTGGTACTGCTGGAATCAAAAATCTGGCACAGTATTAGCTGGCATAATCTTTTGTCTCAGTTTTCCTGTCCAGGCCATGAAATTTATTTCTTCACAGTCCTGCACAGCCCAAACCCAAGTAAGTTCTTCAGGGATTTAGTTTATGTTGGCATTATGCTTTCAGAAGGCAAAGAGCTCATTTCTGTAACATCTGGTGTGAGACGGTCCAATCTCCCCAGTTTGTGCAAATCCTGCTGTAGTTTAAGTCCTTTGTAGTGTTTTAATGTCTGGAACTATTTAGTACAATCAGTAAACTTTAGTAGTGCACAGTCCAGTTCTCTCTTCATATGAGTATGTAAAATAAGTATTGCTTATTATAACTCTGAAGGATATAACCTTTTAACCTTTAATCCTGCTGAAGACTGTGAAAATGGCAGCTTTCTGCCATTGTGTGCTCTAACCCAGTGTAAAGCTAGATGTATTTTTACTTGATTGACTAATCTGCTCTACTTTAGGCACCCAGGAATGGGATTGGCTTTTTGGCTTGAGACTACTGGGGGATGCTGCAGAGAAAAGTATCGTAGGTGCAGGCACATTTGATGAAGGACAAAATGTGCCAAAGTTTGTGCTTCTTTTTTTTTTTTTTTTTGTTTATCTGACAGATCAGATGTTAAATTTAATCATCTCAAATTGTATCAGTGTTTTACCAACTTATGAACTAGCTTCTCAGACAGTTTCCCTGGCTTTCATTTAAGTTGCTTCTGTCTGTAGATTACAAGGCTGTCTTTTTAGGAGCAGCTTTGCTATCTTTAGAAACAGATGCTATTTTAAGAATAACTTGCATATACAGTGGGGTTTAATTGCACTGGATTATGCAAAGTGTTTTCTGGATATATGGTAGAGCTATCTCATTATGCAAAAGTGCCCAGAAAAAGAAAGGAAACATATTTTCTAGCTATTGAATGTTAGGGATTGATTTAATCTTCCATATTTAATCAGTTCTAATTGGCCAGCATAGCATGGTTGAAATATATGCACATTCAGTGTAAAATCCTATGTATGTTGCTTGTTGAAGTAGTTGTTACCAGTCTTAAAGATTTGAATTAATACTCAGACATTAATATCAGTTTCAGACATTCATCTTTTACCCAATAAGCATTTTGAGTCTTTAGTATTGAATACCAGAATATTCATACTTTGTGCCATACTTTCTGTACAGACCCAGTTCCACTTTTTATTGCCTTCAAAAATCCAAGGTTGCTTTGTTCTCAATCATTGGTACAATGGCAATTGAAATATCATTCCCCCTAAAGGCTCTTCTCAGATTACTGTGATATTAAACACTCTGATGCTCCTATAAATTAAAAAATTTATAAAAGGCTTCATTTACGTGTTTATTTTTCTTTTCTCTATGTTCATCTAAAGCTTTGTTCCCTGCCATTGATGACAGGAACCTCATGCTAAATTTTGGGGAGGCAAAAGAGCAAATGCACAAAACTCAGTCCAAACTTACAGACCATAAGAGACTGTGGTCAGCAGTAAAGCATTAATAAAACATTTATCACTTAATAGAACCAAGGAGAGTTTCAGGGACAATTCACAGGGAAGAAGTGGGTTTAGCTCAGAAGAATCATACAGCTTACTCTAGGATGGGGCAATATTCCCTTGGGTAGTCCTGTAATCCTGTGGCATGCCCTTGCCATGAGAGTTGTGCCTTACTGTTTGCAGATTACACATCAGTCAGTTTGGCCCTTTGCACTGGTACATCTCTTACTAACCAGAGATCTACTTCATAGATACAACCAATCCAGGTAGAACCACATTGAGTACCTATTTCAAGAAGGAACAAACACAGTGGTTTCTGCATTTCTACTAATTTTGCTATCTGAGATTGTGGTAAAGTTTGAGAGTTTCGTCTTGACCTCTTGAAACCATTTTCTCAGTAGAAATCACTCAACTTGAAAGTCAAATTTTCTGCAGAGTCCAAATGTGTTGAATTTCAGAGTTACCGTGCAAGACTCATTCTTTTGCTAGGGGAGCAGCAAGGACTCAGAGACCAGAGCTTCATCTTGTGTCACCAGAGATTCAGTGGACAACTGTCTGGGGCTCTTCAGTATGCTGTTCATTCTGCTGAGAGAGCCAAACCTGCCGCTTTGGAAGCTGCAGAATAAATATCCTCTTCAGTAAACTCTTTCACATTATTCCTTTCAATCCTTGAATGAAATACCATCTGGTCCTGATGACTTACTGTAATTGCATCTCTAATTGCTCTGTAACTTCCTCAGAGAGTTCAATCTCGGGGAAAGACGTATTCGGATTTACCATTAAAATTGCCTACAGTATAGCAATTCAGTTACCAGGTCTCCTCTTCCTACATCTCACTGTATCCAAATTGTGGAGAAAAATAAAGGCTACCATAAGGATTTTTCTGGCCTACAGGAGTCCTGCTTTGGTTATGTTTTTAGATATGTTTTTCTTGGAAAATGTGTTACAGATCTGACAAGTAGAGAAATAAGATGAATTTGAAACCCCGTAACACTGAAAAATCTGATATTTTTATCAGTTCTGTTGATTACCTCTCTCTAGACTCAGGATTGACATTATCACTGTCAATCACATTGATATTATACCTTTACCATGAATGCTTTCCTGTATTTAAAGTCCCAATCCTTATGCTGTTCTGATGCTCTGTTCTGATGTTGCTCCAAGTTACACTGACTTCCCTTATATTTTTAAGAAACCTTTTTGAAGTACTGAAAATTATGAAAAAATATGTACACACATTTTTCGCATTGTGCGTGCATCTTTCTGGCTCTGTAGTTGTGGTGTAATGCGTCATGGCTCATAGGTACAAGTTGTTGAAGCATCCCAGGTAGTGGCAGATGTCACTGAAAGGTTGTCAGTTGTTTTTGAAAGCAAAACATCTATTCTTTTGTAGATTTCAAGCCCACACTTCAGTTAAGGGATCAGACAAAGGAAATATTTTTTTAATCACTTACAGAGATCCTAATACAAGATCATCCTGCAAACAGGGTAGGCACAAAACATCTTTTCCTAAAAAAAAGCAGCATGTTTAGCTCTTTCTCTTACTTTCCACATTTTTCTGTTTCCATTTCTTCTTCTCCAACATCTGAAATCATTTGCAAATAGATTTTGTAAACCAGTGTCCCTTACAGAAATGACACATCTTCCATCTCAGGATACAGAAGAACTTTCTGTTGCTATCTGTATCACTTCCTTCTGCATATCCAAGAGAAAACAGGAGGATATAACCAATATGGCTCAGTCAGTTTTCCCATATGGATCTTCAGCTCAAGACGGTGACATCAGCCTTGTTGTGCTCATTAGGATCTCAGGATTATTTTCCAGATACTGAGTTGAGTTCAATTCTGTCCTGGGACTGTCCTGGGATCCTGAGCAATTTCAGCAAGATTTCTGGTCACTATCATCAATGTGATCAGCTTAAATCCTTGCATCACAATGTTATTATAATTATTATCCTGTATGGCTTCACTTGCAAGATTTCACCTGAGGCTACTTCAGAGCTGGCTGCCAGTCCGAAGCAGTGTGTGGGCATTTATAGTATCACTTCTCCAGCATTGCTTTCATACAGGAGTGGTAAAAGGATACACAGTCTCAGTGTCACATTTCCCTCCCTTCAAACGTATGGTCTTTGCACGTGCCTCAGCACAAGCAAACAGGAGGCATATGGACCCTCAGTCGTCCACTCTTCCTGAAAATGTATCGGAACTCAGACAATCCACTTCGCCTGCAACGATTTCATCCTCCTAAAAGAGAAGTGACACTTTGCATCCTGACAGAGGTTACATTGGCCATATTCACTGTGTGAGGGAGCGTTTTTCACCCTGATAGGTTCCGCATGAAATAACTTGCAGAGCACTGCAGTTACCAGGTGTAAACAACCACCCACCAGACTGTTTTAAACAGCCAGTAAATCCCCAGGCTGCCAGGTAAGGTGAAAGACCAATCCTCTCCGTACAAGAAGGAAAATGAGTAATGAGTTGAAAACATATCATTTTGTGCTATAAGGGGCCATATTCCTGCCTCTCTCTGAGAATGCCCTTTGGCATTCTTATAAAAAAACCCCTACTACTAGATTCTAAACCTATTTGCTGTTAAAAATGACAGTAATTCAAAATGGTTTGTCTCTGTGGATCCTATTATCTACTTTTCTTTCTCTCTTTTCCATCACCTCGCTGTGCGTCTAGGGTGACTCAAAGTGGTAGATGGAATACAAGTTTCTAATGACTCTGAGATGAGACACTTGAAGTCCTTGAATTACAGTGCCAGTCAGAGAGTATGAGAGATATGGGAGTGTGCCTATGGATAAGGGATACATGAAGACTAATATTCAGGAAGCTGTGGTTATAGCAAATTCGGTGACCATGTGAATGTCATCTGCTTTAGTTGGTGGGAGGAGGGGTTAAGCCTGGATTATTTCATCTGTTTCTGAAGTCCTCCCCCTCTTCTGGAGTTTGTGTGTGTGCAAATCTGAATGTTATCTGTGCAATTGTTGATGTCTCCCCTCTTGAGCTCTACCACTACTACAGTGACATTTATACTGTTGACATTACTATAAGGGGTATAAGGTGTTAGATATTGCATCAGCTAGAAAATCCTTCCCAAACTAGATCAATATATTCCTGTGATTTTTGAGGTACTTATTCTGGATTTAAGTTTAGAAGACTTAGCAAAATTATTTGCAAATCTAAAAGCATTGTGAAGTTTATGGCAAATTAATACATATTAATAGAGCAAATTTGGTTTTCCAGCACAATGACTGGCCCCTGTCTGTTTTCCTTCTTGTAAAATATTAATCATGCATGCAGGAAATTCAAACAGTACTCAAGTGATAGGCAACAAATCAGAAAAGACTATTTCTTTGTTGTTTTGATAAGTGGCTTGCTATTTGTTTTCAGGTTATTTTTTGTATGACGGAAGGTGCTAGTATTTATCTGGATTTGTTCAACAAATGCTGAATGGAATATTTTACATTAAACTGCTCAACACTATGACAGTATAAAACCTGTAAAATCTATAAATAATTCATATTTTATAAAGAGAAGGAAATATGTTGGCAGAAATGTAAGTTATGGCTTTTTTTTAAGATACAGAGACAAAACACATGATTTGTCTTCAGGCAAGAATAATTGAAATGTCATCTAAGATCCATGCACCTTGACCTCTTTTCACTGAGTAACACACCAGTTGCATGACAGGTGCATTTGAAATACTAAATTTTGATGGAACTGGAAAGTACAACTAGAGCTAGATACGTATGTCAGCAGAAATGAAAGACATGCCTAATCTACCAGGAACAAAAAACTACTCTATCCACTTCAGACATAGCACCTGATCAGACATTGTATCACTGGAATGATCATGGAGTTCAAATCAGTTTCTCTCATAGGATGATGAAATCTGTCAGATTTTTACAAGCAAATGACATGAACTCACTGGACTGGGATTTGAGGAGAAAAGTGGATTTTATCCAGAAGTAACTGACAGCATGAGAGATGGAAAGGGTCAAAGGGGGGAAAGCAGAAAGTGCTTTCTTGGAAAAGTAATTTTTTTTCAATATAACTAAACTAATATAGATGAGCCTTCCAGAGAGTCAGACTGGATAAAATATTCAGACAGGCTATTTTAGTCTGGTGTCTGTCTATTCTGTGTAAATCTGGTCCTAATCTGTGCTCCTTTACCCAATATAAATCAAATAAAATTGTATAGTTGAGATTAAAATACAAGGCCAGTGGTCTCAAATCCAGCCTAAATGCCTGAATTATGAGGCCACTTTCTAAAACTATTACAAGTCTGCCATCCTACTGGTAGCTCCAGCAGAGAAATGGAGGGGGTTTCTCTGAACGTTACTGTACAAAGAAAACCCTGACTTTTAAGGCAAAGAAGGACTTTCCCAGAAACCTCTCAGTGATATACTCTGATAGTAATTGTGTTGCCAGAGGCATGTCTTTAACCACACTGTTACTAAAAAGAACATTTTGGAGGTGATATGCAGTCCATTGGCCAGAGCAGCTCTGCAGAAGTGAATATAGTGGCAATTCTGGACTGAGAAGCATTTTACCAGCTGACATGATGATATTTTGCTGCACACTACCAGTATTTGCCTCTTCTGCATCACCTGAAGTCATTTATCACAACAAACCAGAATAAAAAAGAGGGGTTTTTTTCTGCGAGATGACTCCCTTTCAAACCAAAAAGCACTTCACTCATTCAGCTGTACTTATCTGCAGAAGTTTATTGGTGCAGACTTACCAAAGATCCTTTCAGGCACTACTTCATTCTATTTGAAGAAATGCAAAAAGTGACAATGGTCTCTCCACGCAGTGATGGAATAAAGCGGCAGGAAACAGAAACTGAGTCTCCATCCCTCCACACCGGCAATCTCAGGGGCCAGAAAGATCAGTTCCTCTCTTTTTCTGGTATCTGCATCAGCCAGTGTTAAACTGCTTAGTTTCATGTTTTCCAAGTTCAGATACCTTGGATTATTGGGCATAAACATCAACCCAGCTGACTTCACAAACTTAGATATATTAGCGTTGAGCAAATTTTGGTTAAGACTCGAGGGTCTGTGAAGAGTAGTTTGTGTCTACAGAAAAATATTACTGCTTGCTTTATTTTGTTCTTAGTTTTGCAATGCTGAGCATATATGCAATATGAATAAAAAAGATAGAAGGTTAAGAGACAAATTAGAAACTAGAATTAAGAGAAAAAGTTCAAGAACCTTAACTGGAACTTCAGCAGAATTATGTGATTAAATCTAAAACTCTGCAGCTGTAACCTAAACCAGTAACACTCCATTTACTGCTTTAAAATACTCTAGAATAATACACGTGATGAGTTGCCTCAGTCTTGGCAGAATGGATTAAACTCTTACATCATTTTACACCAGTACTTGGAAGGGAAACATCGCTCGTCTTATTAAGTTTGAGAAGCTTAATCTTTAGGGTTAACACACTGACACACTTAGACTTCAAAAAAACACCAAACAAAAATCTCTGTGACAGTTGCCCCTTCCTTGTAAAACACAACCCTTCAGATAGCACGAGATGATGGTGAGTTTATTTGCCCAAGAACTGGGACACCAGTTTCAATTCCCTGCTCAGTGTTTAAGCTCCCAGTTCCAGGCACTGACACTTCTTCATAGGCACATTTGTCTGTATCCTGGAAAATTGTCACTTTGCATTATCAGATCGGAGACACAAACTGCTTTCATAGATGATTGATCCCTAGCCTCAAGGTTACCTTTTCTTTTTGAATTTTATTCAATGAACCAGGAAGCAGCTCCCCTCTTCCTGATCAGTGGTCTAAGGTACCAATTTTTATGTGGAAATGGAAAACCATGTATTTTGTTAGCTTTGTTTCTAAAGAAAATCTCCAAAGTATGTTTGATGCATGGATTTCATGCTGGAGAAAGAAAAAAAGAAAAAAGAGGAATCTGGATGATGTGCCTAATGTGGTGATGTGAGGTTTTATTGTATTTTCATATGTTTTCTGTATCCCAATGGTTCATCCCTACCTTCCCCGCTCCTATTCCCAGTGGGTTTGCCCCAGACCCAAGCTGCTCCCCCGGTGCTCCCTACATGGTTGTTCTCCTCTCCTTGTTCTAGCTCTTTCCCTATCAATCACCCAAACCCCTTCTGTTCCTTAAAGTTCTGTGCCTGTTACCAAAGCCCTCCCTGTTTACCCTTACGTGGTCCCCATCAGTCCCCCCCCCCCGAGATCCTGTCCCCTCGAATACCTCCCCTCTTTGAAATCCCCTAAACCTGGACGCCCCATTGGGGCATGTGATCCCTTTCCCTCCACCCCTCGAGGCTATTGGCCTATGTGATTGTCTATCCCTGTCCATATCCCTCCCCTAAAGATCCCTATTGGTCCCCTGTTAAGCCATCCCCACGGTAATGCCTCCCCTTATAAGGTGTTGCCCAGAGCTGCTCTGGGCTTGTCCTCTGTGGATACCCTTTGATGAAGTTGGGTTCCCTCCCATGGCAAGCCTCCTGGCTGGTTTTTATCTCTCCCCTCGTCGGGGGCTGCTGGCTGCTACAGTGCCTGGAGCTGGTGCTCCGAAGGGTAGAGCAGAGGCTTCAGAGGAGCAGCTTTAAAGCTGAGAGCCTCCAGCTGCTCCCCCCTCCTGCCGCACACCGCTGGAGCTAGCCTGGGCAGTGGGCAGCAGCGGTCACTGCGACAGCCTAAGAGGCAAGATTTAATGATCCTGCCATCCTATTGCCTAGCTCTAGGTAGCATTCCACTCAAGATTCTAATTGTGCTGGTTTCCATTTGAGGATATCTCTCTATGTCCACGTATCTAATCCAGCCACCAAACCTGTGAAGGCAGGTGCTTGAAAGATAGCCATCCCTGTCCTTACTTTCTGGATCACCTTACTGGATTCAGACTTGAAAGCACATTGCTGCTGGGCAGCAGCAGATTAACTTTATAAAATGTAGTTCTTAAAATTCCTTCTTATCTATCTAATAAATTAAAAAAAGAAATAATCTGGCCTAGAGACTTAAATTTATCATGGCGTTAATCTGACTATGTTTTTACTCTGCCTAAAGTTTAATTTGATTCTTTCCTTCTAATAAATCTCATGTTAATTAAGACAGCCCAAAATGAATTATAGGGACTGTTACGGGATGCTTTTTGTTGAATATTTCAAAGATAAGTGAAGCTGACTCCTGCCCTCAAGTGAAGCAGAAACAGCATGAGGGCATGAACACTGATGAGATGGCAAATTGTAACGTGAACAAGAACTATGAGGCTCCTAGCAGTAGATCTTGGCTTGTAGACCCAGTAAAGACAGTGACAAATGTGTAATTTCTATAGGGAGTGCATAAGGCGCACTACCAGTCCAGTGTATCTGTTTGGGCTTTTTTTTTGGCAGTGGCCATGAACACAAGTCCCCCATGCCAGACGTACATAGCACAACTGGAATAGTGTGTACAAATTCGTGTGCAGAGTCAACAGCATCGCACTGCAGCTGAGCCAGTGAATTTCAACATTTATGTGTAACAGGCTGCTATCCCAGTCAAGCACTTTTCCTCTCCTTAGAAGAAGGCTATCAGTGATGCCAAACTCTACAAACAGCACTCAGTTTTTCTTTCTCATTTGCATTGGCTTGAAATGTAGTTGTTCAGATATACTTGAAGGTAGAATTGAGCCTCTAAAGGCCCCATTCCTGCAAAGTGTGATGTGCATGCAAATAACTCCTCTTACAAAGGTTCCCATTGACAGCATTGACTTTATAGCCAGATGTTTTGTGAAATCAATACTTTTGACAAAGGAAGTTTTTTAAACATGAGATACAGAGCAACCATTAGAAATGAATATTCAGTAAAATTCCCAAATCTGAATTTCCGGTATTATGAAAAGCATCATTTCTTCTTCATAAAATATGACTAGTTATATAGTTTTACTGGTTAACCAGCAGATATTGAGAGATGTAAAACGAGAAGTATCTTTGACAGTACATGACTTCATACTCTAAAACTGTCTTTTTATTTAAAAGCCTGTCGAGCATAAAAGGATTGTGAGTCTTTAAAAAGTTTATTAGACTCTAGGAACTGAATAAATGAGATTTCTTTTCCAGTATTGTGCAGCTGGTGCTGTAGATGGTAGTATAATTAAAATCAGTTACTGAAATGGCAATAAGGTCACAGTTAGTATCTCTTTTAGGATAATAAACTATGTTAACTTTTTTTTCCAAAGGGATGGATTCACGGGATTGGGAGTTTAGATGAAGAGTGAACAAGAGTGTGTATAAAGCAGTAGCAAATGGTAGAATAATCAGTAGAGTTGTATAAAGACAAAAGCAGCAGCAACTGATAATGTTACAGGTTGATGCCATCCAGTGGTTCAGCAGAGTGCTCAGGGACAGGTTTTGAGTAATATCTGGTACAAGATACCATTAATAGATCAGGCCAGAGAATTGCTCCTCTCTCATATTTTCATTCCAGTTGAACTTGCTTGTGTTTAGTAATTGTAAACTTACTGTTGCTCTAACCTACAATTGTGTAATACTCTTCCCATATGCTTTGACCTAATTTCATGTACACAGGTATATATTGTCCTGTATGTGTCATGTGTCTGTGTGTACATACAGACAAAAATAATGTTATATGGTACAGTTTCCATGTCAAGGGCCATGCCTCAGTTATTCAAAGAAAAACCAGCTATTTTTTCTATAAATCACGTTGTGAGATATGTGCTCCATAAGTGGAGCAATTGCTTTATATCAGAGCTCTGCACATTAATAAACTTTTTATTTTGCCACATGCCCATAGAGGGGAGACATACTAAATGGGCTGCAGCAATTATGAATGCTTGAAGCAATTATGAATGCCTGCTAGGAGTAACCTGCTACACCAATACAAACAATACTGCAATTTATTGATGTGGCCAGCATTTAGAAAATAAGGAAATACCAAAGGACTCAGTGTAGTGGGTTTCAGATGGATGCATTGCATTGCCAAGCTGCAGAAAAATTGCCTGTAGACACTAATTTTGTAATGTTCAGTAATCAGAACAGATATTCTTGTTAGTTTCAAATCAGGAAATCAGTGCAAAATTTAACTCAGGCCCTGACAAGAAATCTGCTTGCTAGTATGTACATATTGATTTAAGGGATTGAAGGAGGTATTGAGAGTTGTTTCTTCCTTTGAGAATGGACATCAGTGCTAAACAGCTCTGAGAGACCAGTAACAGCTCACACTACTATTCCATGCAAAAGCAACTTCAGGAGTGTTCTGCATTGGAATGCCTGCAGTTCCCTATGGAGTCACCATGGATGGCATCAGCACATGGTAAACACACATTGAAGTACATTAGAGGAACTACTAGAGTCTATTGTCCTATGTGAAAATTGCATCAATTTCTAAAGTGCAGATTTGGGTGGGAAGGAGTGTGCAGTTATGAAAGGGAAAAAAATACTTTCTGTGTGGCTCCCTTTATTTCTTCTGTAAATAAAAGAAGCAGAGAAAGAAAAGGGTTGAGAAATGCAAAATGACTGACAAATTAAGTTATCCCTCTTCAATTTTGACAGGAATATAAAGGGTATGGGAAACAAGCCAGTTTCCTGGTAGTCTGCTTCACAGGAATTCCTGTCTGTTAACAACAGTGATTAAAACAGCAACTGAAACTTTAAATATGAGATACCCAAAAAGCCTTTTGAAAACTTAATTGTTGCAGTTTTTCTATCCCCTTGAGTGCCAGCAGCACACAGTTAATGTCATGCCAGCCTTCCCCCACAAACTTGTTAAGTCCACAGCATCTCAAATATAGACCTAAGGTTTCTGTGTGTCTGTTAGCAGGGGAAGTGCCTTCTCTCATTTAGCAATTATTACTTTTTTCCTCTAATCTCAGCCACAGGCGGTTTAATTTTACTTTGATCAACTCTCTTGTCTTTCTATCACTTGTCTGAGATCTGAAGAGAGAGAAACATCACTGAGGAAATGCTTGTGAACTGGTATTAATGTGATTTAACTCGTTTGAATAAGTTTTGGATTAAATTTGGCACTTTTTTATCTGTAAGTTTGCGCAGTTAGTTCTCATAGATGTTGGGATGAGAAAGGATGAACACGTGGATTCAGTGCCACAGTTATAGGTGCCCATATATATCTGTGCTCCTAGTGTGTTAATTTTTAATACATAATCCCATGTTCTGTTGTATACTTACATTGATTATCCCCCACCTCCTCAAACTTTGATCTTGCCTTTTCCTCTCAAATACAAGAACATTGGTTGTTACAGCATGCTAAAAGTTGACTAATGGCATGGGTGAGGAGAGTAAAACTGAAGATTTCTCCGGGCAAAATGCTGGCTGCCTGTCACGCCTGTGCAGAGGCTCTGCTTCTCTGGTACCCTCGCAGGCTACACTGCAGAATAATGATTTCAGCAGTGGATTTTGGCCATTATTATTTAGATTCTTGTCAGACTATTTAGGGCTTTATAGGCTTAAATTGTCCATTTCACTTCTACCCAGGAGCTCACTGAAGGCCAGTACAGTGGTGCTGAAGGTAGTAGTGTAATGGGCTTACCTCCTACTCATCCTTCCATGTTAGCAGGTTTCAACATCTGAGGCATCACAGACAAGCTCTTTCTGAAAACTGTATTACAGTGACCTTATTTTGCCAAATCCTGCAGTGGAGAGGAAACAGCATGGAGATGAACTGGTCTCTGCATTAAGAGTGCAGGAGCAGCCTGGACAACAAAAAGAGGGCCCTGACGCACAAAAAGGAGTCTCTCCTGTTTAAAATAAGTTGCCAGTGTAAACTGGGATGATGCTACCTCTGACTTGATTAACTGTGTAGTTCCTGAGTGCTAAGTTAATGCAAATATTGGATAATATATTCCACTACTTCAGCACCACCAGACAAAGTGAAGCTGTAGGACTGTGTACCACAGGAAACTCCTTATCTTCATTACTTCATCCAGAGTAATCCTGGAAGTTGAACAGTAAGGGAACACCATTCCAAATAATGACTTAGACCATTGTCTAATAATTGTCTAATAAGTCATTCAAAGCATCCAGATTTCTTACAGCAACCTAAAAGTGTTTTGTTAATGAGTCTTTTTTAAGAATGATGTTTGTAAGAAATATTGTGTCGAGGCTGAAGCACTTTCTGGTTTATTTCACAATCCTTTGGTGCACTGCATTGTACTATGAGCTAATTAAATCTGTTGTCTCTTAGAAATTACAAATTCCTTGTTCTGTGTTTATCTTGTGAGGCTGAACACAAAAAGGAAAAGTTTGGAGGTAAAGGCAGGTTTAACTGAGGTTGCTGTAGATAGGTCTTACTGGATCTCTTGTTTAGTAGCCTAAAGATTCACTGTCCAAACACTGAGATGGTTTGAATTCCTGAACACTTACAATGTGCAAAAACAATTGGCAAAGGAAGGATAAAACATGCAATCAGTGGCTTTGTTTTGCTAATTGTTGTTAGGAGTTTGCAGACAAGCCGATAGTAAACCACTTTTGCTTTGCTAATTTTTCGTAAGGATCATGAAGAAAGACTTTCCTGACAGGACTTTGAAGAAGTGTAAGAAAAGGGGTTTGTGGGGTAATTCAGAGAAGGAATTCAGAAATGTCTCTGTGGAGTCCTCATAACTTACTACAGAGTAAAGAAACAGACTTGGAACATGCACAATTGCAATAGTAGAAGAAACAAAAGGCAAAATCCAAGTTCAGAGAACAGAGATACAAAAGTTCTTCTGCAAATTTGTAATTTAGTTTAAAAAATGTCTAATATTTACAATTACATTTTATACTGTTGACTTGAGCATTCAAGAATGCTTTCAGTACAATAGAAAGAATCATTATTTTGTGAAATATTGCCAATGACAAAATACAAATTGTAGAACAGTCACCCTGCCTTTGATAGCCAAAAAGCTACCAAAACAAATTTGTCAAATAATCAGTTTTTAGGCACATAGATAATAAAATAACAAACTGATATGAAACAGCCAACATCAATTTATCAAGAATAAATCAAGTCAAATCCTTCTGTGTTTCTTTTTGACAGTGTAACTGGCCTGGTGGATACGAAGGAAGCAGAGGATGTGATATATTTGGACATTAATAAGGCTTTTGACACACTACCAGTTACATTCTCATAAGCAACTTAAGGAAATGTTCTGGATGAAATTGCCATCTGGTGGGTGCACCCACTGGCTGCAGAAATGTACTAAAAAGTAGTTATGACAGTTCACTGTCAAATTGGGAAGACATATTATATAATGTCCTTTACAGGCTTTTCCTGTGTTTTCTTCCAGTTTCATTAATGATCAGAAAATGCTCATGAAAAAATTGAGATTTTTTTTTCATCCACTGATAAGATGGGAGTATTTTGGAGGATTAAAATTCAAGTCATGGTAGTTTGAAGAAGTGTTTTGAACATCATTAGACATGAAAGAGCTGCTACAGTTACTAAGAATAAAATACCCAAACAGAAGATTTGAAGTAAGGGTGATAATACTGTACAAAGGAGCAGGCATAGATCATAGTCTAAATATGAAACTGCGGTTTCATACTGCTGAAAAAAAAAGGAGCAGAGGAATTACAATGTTTGTATCTAAAACGTGGGAGGTAGGAGGTATTTTGTTTTACATATGGCATTTTAATTAGGCCATTATCTCAGATGCTTGGATTTCAGAATAGGTAAACATATTGCTAAGAGTCCAAAAGAAAGTCAAAAGAGTTATGAGAAGTTTATAAAATGGCTTGTGAGGGAGGTTTGAGAATTTGCTTACTTGTTGTGGCATCTTTGTTTTGAACAAAACAAGTATGAGAAAGCTTGTCATGAAAAGAACTGGGAAATTTTATGGTTATTATAATGATGAGAAATTAAAATTTTCTCTTATCCACTGAGTATAGGACAAAAGTTGTTAGCTGAATTTATCCAAGAGAGAGTTAAGTTAGATGCTAAGAAAATGTAAATCTAGGGACAGATTGTGCTGGAACATGCTAACTGTGCAGTCTCCTTCACTGGAGATTTCTGAGGACACGTTAGATGAATGTGTAATCAAGAGTGAGCTGGGTATGCTTCATCCTGTCTCAGAGATTTCTTTCAGCCTTGCTTTGTGTGATTTCTACTTACTAATGCAAATGTCTGAAATTAGTGCTTAGGTGGATTCTAGAAAATAGCTCTGAGGTGGATTCAGGCAAAAGTATCTCTGCCAACAGAGTAGCAGCAAAGCCTTCTGACGAGACCTTGAAGCTAGGAATGAGGGGGTGAAGAGAGATGGTGACCCACAGTCCATTGGGGAAGTGGTGGGCTGTGTTGGCAGGAAGGTGCAGTAGATGAGACAGAGATTAAGAATGACAAAACAGGGTGAAGGACACCCACTTCAAGCACATGAAGGCGGACAGGGAAGTGCCACAAGGACAGTATCATGGGAGTAGCTCTCATACTCTGTGAGAAATCAGCTGGTTGGAGCACCCCTCTGGAATGCCTTTACACTGATGCATGCATGTAGCATGAGACAAGAGCAGGAGGAATCAAAAGCCTGTGTGCCGGTGCAGGTCTACGACCTTGCACAGACATGGTGGGACAGCTCCCACAGCCAGCATGCTGCAGTGGGTGGACACAGGCGCTGCAGCACGAACAGGTGGTGGGTAAGGTTGTGGAGTCATTCAGCTTTTTGTGAGAGACTAACGGGGATTAATGGAGCCTGCCCTGGGACAGACAATGAGACAGCAGATTATTTCTTAGAATTAAAGGGCAGACCATGCTGTAGCAGGTATCTGCTACAGACTGCCAGATGAGGAAGAGGATGCTGCTGTCTTCTGACAAGGGGAAGAAGCCTCATGTTGAACACCCTGCTTCTCATAAGGGGCCTGTTACGTGCTGGACACAGCATTAAACAATCAACCCTGGTCATACATGGATTGCACTGATGACAACTTCCCAGCAGAGGTGCCTGGTGATCCAACAATGGCTGATCCTCCATTAGACTGGATGCTTGCAAACAAGAATGGACTGGGGATATGAAAGTTGGGGGCAGTCTTGGCTGCCCATGAGGTGGTAGAGATCACATTCTGAGCAACAAATAGGAGGAGCATGACTCTGAATTACAGAACAGCAGACTTTGGCCTCTTGAAGGATCACTTGATAAGAGATGGTCATGGAGAGAAGAGCAGACCAGGAACTCTGGCTGATTTTCAAGATGCATAACAGTGAGCCATGCCAATGGGGAAAAAATCAAACCAAAGTGGCAGGAAGCCTACACCTGTGTTCTGTTTTGGGCCTCTCACTGCAAGAAGGACATTGAGCTGCTGGAGCACGTCCCAAGAAGGGAAACAGAGCTGGTGGAGGGTCTGGAGCACAAGTCTTATGAGAAGCAACTGTGGGAGCTGGGGCTGTTTAGCCTGGAGGAAATGAGGCTGAGGGGAGATCTTGTTCTCTATAACTACCTGAACAGAGGTTGTAGAGAGAAAGGGATATTAGGAAAAATTTCCTTGTGGAAAGGGTGGTCAGGAAATGGAAGGGGCTACCCAGGGAAATTGTAGAGTTACCATCCCCTGAAGTGCATGTGGATATGGCACTTGAGGACATGGTTTAGTGATGAATATGGTGGTGGTACTGAGTTGACAGTTGGACTTGATGATCTTAGAGGTTAATGATTCTATGATGGGTGAGAGCAAGCTCCTTACTTAATTCAGACCTAAAAAGGAATAGTAGAAGAGGTGAAAGCTGGAACAGGTGAAACAGAGGAATATAGAGATATTCTCTCACTGTGAAGGAATGGCATTAGGAAGGCTAAAGCCCATCTACAGCTGAGTCTTGGAAAATACAGGAAGGGGAACATGAAGGACTTTTACAGGGCCATCAACAAAACACAGATCAGCAAAAATGAGGGCCTTGACACTGAATGGAGTAGGGGAGAAAGGACATGGAAAAGGGTGAGGTACTCAGTGCCTTCACCTCAGCTTTTACTGATAAAATCCGCCCTGAGGAGTCACAGCTCCCCGACACCCATGAGAAATGCTGGAGCAATGAAGTTTTATGCTCAGGAGGATAGATAGCATTACAGAATATTAAACCAAGTGCATGTACACAAATCTGTGGGACACAACTGAAGGCATCCATGAGGACTAAGGCAGCTGGCAAATGTCATTGTGAGGCCACTCTTGATTATCTTTGGAAAATTGTGGTGACTGGGGGAGGTTTCAAAGGACTGGAAAACCAAAGGTCACTGATACCTTAAATAAGGGCAAGCAGGAGGGTCTAGGGAACTGCAGGACAATCTACCACACCTTAATTGTTGTGATAGTGATGGAGCAAATCCCACTGGAACCATTTCCAAACACATTATTGTGTTTTAGGCATTTTCCAATCCTTTGTAGAAAAATGTGAAACATTTTTTTGTTTGTTTTTAGTGTGATACACAGAGGTTACATGTCTACAATGCTGAGACCCTATTCAGTTCAGCAATCTTGCTATTCAAATGTCACCTACCATTTTCTGTCTCAGCAACAAGCTGAGACAGAAACTTTTAGCATCTCACAAATGCTGGTGAAGCTCCACACAGTCAGACAATGTCTTCCAAACAGCACACTCCTACTTTCTAGAAGGGGTCAGATTTAAAAAAAAAAGCCTACTTATTGTGAACTCCCCCGTTTCTGCATGGCCATCCTTACGCCACAGTTGGGCATAATAAAGTGGAACCATCTGGGACTAGCAGATACACATGAGAGAGAGTGAGGATGAGATTATCTGGGTGCAGACTGATTGCAGTTGCAAAAGTAATAAATTCATTTTTAAGGGAACAATTTTCAGGAAGTTTAATTTGCAGAGTAAGAAAATTAATTGAGAGCATAGGCAATTTTCATCTTTCCATCCAGCAAGGAGAGAAAACTAAAGGGAAATAGTGAATATAATCAGAACAACAGGAAAAAGAAAGAGTCACTTATAATTGTTCTTGGTGACAGCATATTCTTTTCCAGAATACAGAGGTGTCTGAAAATTACTTTCAATAGCTCTGAAAATATGTGAGTGATATCCAGTCAACTATTTATTACGACCAAAACACTTGCACAACAAGTCAGATGCTTGGATGGGACTTTAAAAATATAATAAAAATAAAATATTTTAAAAATCAATAATTAACATACAGATGAGACACATACTCTCACACAAATTCATGTCTATGCAAACACAAAAAAGAACCTTTGTAATTCAAGAGGAAGAATTGTAAGCTTTATTAAGCAAAGCATGGCTGTGAATCTCTATTGAGGCTGTGGGGGAAAAATGTCCTGAAAAAACTAAGATATTTCAACATTTGGGTTTTTTCTGAATTAGCATAAAATTAAAATATCTAATTTTTTCATGGAACAAAACGACTTTTTGTAACATGCTTGTTTTCACATTCACCATGGTCATGGCTGAGACTGCCTGGCTCCTGATTCTGGGGATGGTTCTGCATGAGCTATGGTGTTGGGTGAATTTAGTGCTGTTCAGAAGACTGCTAATTAGCAACTGGTCTAAAGGAGCTGTTTGCCAAAGTAAGCAGAGTGCAAGAAAACTGCAGCCCTTTCCAACATGTTTCCTTTTCTAGGAATGGTGGGATACTACTGTATTTGTAATTATAATGAACTGTCTTGTACTGAAAGGATCCTTAGCTGGCAAATGTGTCTCATTTTTAAATCCTTGACACTGGTTGAGCTGTGAAAAGTAAGTGAAGCAGATCTGATAATCTGACCCACACGACTCCTTTACAAAGTGAACATTATCAATGAACACTTGATTTCCTGTATCCTCAAGGAAAATTGCTTTGGAGGAAAAGACTGCTCATGAGTAGCTCTTGATAGCCCCTTTTCAAATGCTTATCTTCCTGGATCAGCAGGCAAGTCTTGTTGATAAGGAGGGCTCCACTCCTTGTTTGTGATACCAAGGGTAATTCACACACATCTGTATCTTGGTTTTCACCATGTCCTGCTCTGCTGTAAATATCAGTTTTATTGACAGCTATCAGCCTCTCTGACACTCCTCTGTTGGCTGGAGATGTGAAATTCCCCAGCTCCACTTTTTGTCAGAGCATCTCCCAGAGATATAATGAGCAGCAGCAGGGATTGGAAAAAGCACTTGATAAGTGCTCAAAACCCAGCTTTGTTTATTCTTTGTGGCAATCTGCTCTAAGGTTTGCTGCCTAATAGTGCTCACTCTACAGAATGGTGCTTCCTACATGATTAGCCTTTCCCACTATTAAAATAGTGCATTCTTTATGATTGACCTGATTGTACAAAGAACTTTCACATCAGGCTGCTGTTGGAATTGCTTTACATGAAAAACGCTGCAACTGTGTTTTAGGCACTCCAGAATCTCTAAAAACAATACAAAATAAATAAGCTGTCACTGTCAAGGACAGAAAACAAGTGCTGTCAGGGAAAGGATGCCATTTCTTCGCATTTAGGGTATTTGTGTAATCTTTGCTGCATAGCACAATTATTCTGAAAATTGCAATGCTTCTATTTTTTAAAACATAATGTCTTTAATGGCTAAAAATAGCTTTCTGTCTAACGTTCTGTGTTTCTGCCCTATAGAACTAGCCTTGCAGAAAAATGCCTCAAGGCAAAAAGAGGCAAGTCTGAACTTGACCCACATCCAGAGATTTTTGTGAACACGAACCCCATGGGCTGTTGGGGTGGTAATGATTAGAATTGCAAAAATTTTTTTTCTTATTCTGTTCTTCCTCGTGGCAACGCAAAGCAACAAGAAGAATGAATGCAGAAACTATGTTAGTGCATTCATATCCCAAATTCAAAAGTACTAAAAAAGTAGAAAGGGGAGAAATTATATTCTGGCTTCAGAAATAATACTAAGTTATATTGCAAATGGGTAGGTATGTATCTCTAAGTCCAGTTGGATTTTAGAAAATACGGAAGATCAGCTTACTGCCTTGCAGTTTCTGTGATGTTATGATGAGCTTCATGGTTTTGAGGGTTGTCTTGGCTTTCTTACCGCCTCTCTTGAAAAAATTTGCCTTTATTCAAAATTGTTTGTTTCTCCTGTTAATTTTAACAGGACGCTTCTCGTGATTAACATATCTGTCCCAGCCATACATCTTTGAAATTAAAAGTGAACTCATTCCTAACATTACACAATCTGCACTTCATTGCATCTTTTAAACAATGGTGAACTGCTGCTTTGCTCATTGTTCCCTTAATTATCTTTAGGACATATGTAGCCTTCTAAAAAAAAAAAAATTAAATCTATTTAAACTTTTGTTTAAGTGCATGCAAAGTCAATACCATTTATATTTTATAAATACATGCACTAGAATTAAAGTAGAGATAAACTAGGGACATAAGTGAAGTTTTTACATAGTATGTTTTGCTATGGCCCTTGGACATTGAGGTAGAATAGAGTATTGGGAGGTAATTCTTGTATTTAAAAATCCTGTCAATTGCAATTCTATAGACTGGGCTCAGGTGTATGTGTGGAAACACACTTGGCTGCTGGCAGAAAGCAGCCGTGGGTCGCCCCTGCTACCACCATCTGTGGCATATGTGCTACTTGGCAGAGGGATTTCTCTGTATTTCCTAGGAGGCAGGCCCCATCCATCCCTTTGCTGTTGCCATGGCCGCATTCCCTCTCAGCATCCTTGAGTGGAGAAGAATGCAATGGTGTTGCTTCCCCAGGAGATTGCCTATGTGTGTACCTTCCTCTTCCTTGTGTTCAACATCAGCATGGCAGAATGATGGATTTTGGTGATGCACCTGGTAAAACAGAGCAAGATGGGGAGACTTGAACCACAGAAGTGGCAAAACCAGAACCAGGTCTTCAGCTGCAGGCAGTTTGTGCTCCTCATTTCAGCACTGAATTCAGAAGTCTTCGTAAGTAAATAAATAAATAAATCTGTATATATATTTATAAAGATATACCCTCTCTGAATATAGTTATTATGTAACATATTATACCTAGAGGATAGGTTCCAGTTTTCCTAGATTATCACATTTGGGGTCAGATTTTGAGAAAAAAGAGTAGCACCTGTGATCTGGTTCAGGGATTATCTCTTCATATACTCACCACTTTATCTTATTGCACAGACTTTCCATAATATCATTCAATATTCCTATTTTTGTAAGAATAGCTTTGATTGCTCAGTAAACAAATCTCTTTTTGCTAGCTTGCTTTGGTGATAACATTTTACATTACAAGCAGCTGCTCTGTAAAGATTGAAATGAGGACTATGTGTTAATACCCCAAAGAAGCAACACTGGGCTGCAAAGTGCCCTTTCTTTGTCCAAGTGCCAGCACTGTGAAGAATCAATACAAAATGAACAATTAGGATGAGAAAGAAAACAAACATAACTCTGTCCCCATTGCTTCTTTCTCAATGTAAAAAACCTTGCTGTTAAACAGGCAGAGAGGAAAAGATGATTAAATGCTGGGGGAGATGAAAAACTTAAGCCCTCAAAATTTAGGACTTTGTCTTCCTCTAAAATGGCAAAGACCAAGGTCATTTAAAGTTAGTGAAACAGGAGCCATTCTGCTGTGTCCTTCAGTTAAAGCAGAGTGGGCATAAAGATGATTTTTTTCTGCTGCATCCTTTTCAGACTCTGACCCAGTAATGACAACCCAGTTTAGCAAGATGACTTTGATAATCATTGTTCTCTCAGGTAGGCAGAGGTGGTGAGGAAAAAAACATCTTATAAATGCCTGCCACCACAATAAAGTGACAATATATTTGATTATTAAGGAATGGGATCTTTATTTCAAAGAAATTGAGGAAAAAAATTTAAGCAGTCATGGGTAGAAATAGAAAATATTTAAAGAGAGAGGAGCTCCAGCCAATGAGCAAGATCACATTTCAAAAGATAGATTGCATGATCCTTTAATTGGGATTTTAGTGGTGCACAGGACTTCTGCTGTATTATTCTTTACAGTAAACAGGCATCCAGCAAACTCAGACACACATCCCACTTGCATGTACTGCAGGATACGGAGTTGAGTAAGCAGGGAACAATCCTTCCAGATGCCGAGCAATAATTCAGAAATAACAGCCTAAAGTAAGCAGAAGAATTGAGTGTGAGGCTTTCACACCATTTCCTAGGCTGAGCATCTGTTCAGCAGCTGAGGTGGATATTTAGATTCAGAAGCAAATCTCAGTATTTTTGCATAAGTACAAGCCCCTTCCTCCGACGAGAAGGGATTTTCCAAGCTGCTATGCTCCAGCGTGGAGAGCCACCTGGTGGGGGTTGGCAGCAGTGCCTTGCTGGGTTCACCTACAGAGCCCAAAATACTCTCTTTGCCATATTCCTTTGGTTATTACTGTCGGGATTTCTGTTTGCAAAATCTTCATAGCCTCCTAAGTTTTTCTGTTGTGTTTTTTTCTTTTTGTTTTAGCTTTTGTGCAATTGTAGTTATTCTCTGCCAAACAGGATTCACCAAGAGGGCTTATTGTGAGCCATTTCATAGCTGAACAAAATGTTTTAGCAAAAAAAAAAAAAAAAGTTAATTACTTCAAATTCACAGTATCTCACAGATGTAAACTAGATTCACCAAATAATTTCAGGTGGGGAAAAAAAAAGGTGCCTCATTCAGATGCATGCTCGAGCTAGACAAAAGGAATTAATTTCTGTCTGCCTGCTCTCTCGGGGCTTAGAGCACTGTAGAAGGCTGGAGTGGACTTGATTCAGTTGTAAATCTGAAAAAATTAAAATCCCTCCTCTGTAAGACTGAATGCTGGATGTCAGCTGAGGAGGAGGTGCTGATAATCAGATCATAAGATGTTCTAAACAAGGGCTTCCTCACTCTTCCCCTTTGAGATTGTTTCATTATTTATTAAATATTGACATAATTACGCAGCCCAAAAAAAAAAAAAAAAGAAAAAGAAAAAGAAATGAGAGAGCTGTCTGAGGCTGATTCTCCAGCCATGTGCTGGGACCTTTTCTGGGTAGACAGTATATTAATGCACTGGGGTGCACTACAGCAGGGGTTGGGCCAGATGACGTTTAAAGGTCCCCCTCCAACCCAAACTAATCTGCAATTCTGTGATTCGACACACACCAGTGTTCACACCAGTTACTACTGAGTAACACAGAGAAAGTTCCTCAGCAGGTGAAATGCAAAGCAAACTGCCCATCGTGGCACCAGGGTATGACACTTTCCCAGGAGGTAGGAACTGGGAATTCCAATCCTCTCAAGAAAAGGAGACATCTGAGCTTGGAGTTCCTACACTGAAAATCTCTGAGTGGCTGAATGAACCCATCCTTTCTTTTTGGTTAGGCTCTCTTTAGCATTGTTCTTTTAACAAGTAGAGAAAAAGATTTATTTTTTTCACAGTAGGAGAAAATGAGGGAAAAATCTATATGAGCCACATCAAATGTGGGTGTTTGATCCAAATCAACAATTTGATTCAGCTAAAAAAAGTTTCACAGCCTTAATTCCAGGTGCGCGATATTTTATTAAGTACTCATATTCCCACTGATATTTCAAAATACATTCACAAAGTGCTCCACCTATATTTTGCATCAGAGTTTAAAGAGAGCGTTGGAAATTGAGGCAGTGAATTTCCTAATTTCCAAGAATTACAGGAAAACAGAAGCTTCTTTCAGAATGCTGAGTATCCTTTAGCCTGAGAAGTACCTGGGACATTTTATCTCACTGCAGGAAACAATGGCAAGTATTATTATTCTGTTTTCCATTGTTTTAACTGTCACCTTTATGTAATTAATTAAATATGCAACACAGAACTGTTATGAGAGGGTTAAGTGTGTTAGACAGTGTAGCTCTTATCTAGGAAGAGAGGATGGAAAACTGCTTATCTATATTCTTCACCAGGGAATTCCACATTTCTTGCAGGGTTGGGGTGAGCTGTGTACCACAGCCTGCCCCCATCTCACCTGATCCCCTTCTTACAGCTCAGATGCATTAAATTCAGTGTAGGTCTGCATAACAACCCCCACACCTCTTTCCTATAGCATCAGGTGGACCCCATACCCTCAGATCAATCACACTATGCACGTCTGGCTACTCTGACATTGCTGCTCAGTCACCATAAAGGTCTAATGAACATTTGCTGTCTGTAGATGTTTCTTCACTGGTCTCGGGAGCAGGTGTGGGCTAAGTGAGAGCCCTGGCAGGGAATGCACAGCCTCAGAGGCACAGCCAAAGCACCCAGCCAGTAGGACAAAAGTCAATCAAGGCTTTTCAAATTTCTCTATTTTTAAAATATTGTTTCTTTCATATTTTTGGTCCCATTTTTCTTTCCCTCATTTTAAAAAATGCATTCTCATATTAGTATACTTTATGTCAGAGCCATTTCTAATTTGAATGTCAGAGTAACAGAGTGGCTGTATTTCCTCTGCTTAGTACATGAGCTGCTGTTTTTTCTAGAAGGTATTTCAACAACACATCTCAATTTCAGAAAGAAAAATGATGGTGCATCCACCATGCCCTTACATCATGCTTCAAATAATTACATAAACTTGTTGCTAACTATTTTCATTGTAAAGACAATGGAACAAAACCAATTGTATTTGCCAGTGAACACAAATTCAAACATCAACTTTTAAAATCTTTGTCCCTTATAAAGCACAAACCATGGCATATGCTTCAGAAAAAACCTTACTTCTTTCTACTTTTCACCTGCTAGTTGCATGCAGGAGCCTTTTGTTGCAGCTCCGTTTTACAGAATCAGCTACTTACCATGAGCATTCAAGTAGAAGTGCTGATTTTACAAACATATACATCCACCTGTCAAAACCATAATTCACATTAAATGGAGATTGTAAAATTAAGGTTATTTCATGAACTAGGTTGCATGTGATCTTAGATCTGATGAAACAAGAAACTAGGACAGAGCCAGTTTGTGGTCCTAAAATTTCTGCCGTTAATATCTAAAATACGTATGATTAATATGATTTAAAATTTAAGTGATTTCAATTGTTCATATGGGCCATTCACTTAAGACTTGAACTCGATGATCCTTGTGGGTGCCTTCTAACTCAGAATATTCTGTGATTCTGTCACTCCATGTCCTTGTCCAATTTTTTGCAAATAATTCAAATTATATTTGAAAATTTCTATTTCAATTTATCACTGATGATTCAAAAGAATTGCAATTTTATTTGGAATACCATTTCCTTGAGTTCCTGTACTATTCCAGGAGTCCAAGAACAGCACTAACACATCCTAAATCTTTGTGAGCTCATTACTGAAGCAAGTTCAGGATAGGGCCACCAACATGATATGGGCTGGAGCACTTCTGAGGAGCGAGCTTAAGGGAATGGATCTTGTTCAGTCTTGAGAAGAAGCTTCAGGCTGGCTTAACATCAGCCTTCCAATACCTATGAGTACATTGCTGAGGAGGTGAGATGAGCTTCCCCTCAGAAGTGCATGGGGCAGGATGAGAAACAGTGGGCACAAACAGAATAGATAGGCTTGGCCTAGACACAGTGAGAATCTTCTTTTGCAGGGAGCACAATCCTGTATTAAACCAGGTTGCCCAGAGAGGTTGTGCAGTCTCTGTCCATTTTGAGACTAGACTGGATGAGTAACTGAGTCCATAGCTGACCCTGCTTTGAGCAGGGGGTTAAACTACAGACAGACCTCTGAGGTGTCTTAGAATTTTCCTGTGAAACTATAATACATTGTTTCAAAGGAAAATTGTCTATTAGTATGTCAGAAACATACTTAATTGCAATACTTACACAGTAGGAGTTACATGAGGAAACCTCTAAGGTTTAGCCATCTCAAGAGACCTCCAACAATGTCATGCTAAACTGGATTTGTTCTGATAAAGGAGCTTTGCTGTGATTACACATAATGATCCCTAAAACCACAGGAGAATAGTATTTTCTCTCCTTGTCATAGGCATGGAAATGTCTACAGCAAGGTTGTCACTGGGAAGGAAAAATTAAAATAAGAAGTTCTGACAGGAGGAACTCATGAAGTGTATCACCCTTGTGTAACAGTGGTTATGCACTAGAAGGGATTGCTTCCACTTCTGCCATTCTTTTTAAAGAGTTTAGCTTAAAGAATCTAAATCTCTAAGGCTCTGTAGCCTTTTATGTAGTTATTTGAATTTTATTTATATGTAAGATTCACATTAAGTGGAGTTGTTTCTGCTTAGTCTGAAAGGGTTCTTCAAAATAATTTGCTGTGACTGTCATAGTTTTCTCTTCTTCCCCAGCCAAAGGGTAAAATCCTACATGAGATGTGCTTGCAGATTTCATGTACTGTTGAGCTTCATATTTAAAATACAGATATTTTGTGGTGACTGCAAAACAAGCTCTAAACGTAACTTCTCTTTTCTGTATGTTTTAGCTGCACAGTATAAGGAAGTTCTTTTCAGTGCTCCTTGAAGGTTGTTTCTTGTTCTTGATGTTGGGTTTTTTTTAATAAATGGAGACTTACTTTAAGGTAGTAAATCTATGCTTTTTGCTAGGGATAAATATAGTCCTGAATTTAATTCATTAATTTAGCACCTATGAACAAAAACAATTAAAGTCCAAACTGAAATATTCAAAGAAATCGAACACTCCCATAGACTCCAGCACATCATCGAATGATACATTTCTGCAAAGACGACTGTTTTTTTCAGGCATATAAGAAATAATTGGCTGACAACCTGGGTATATGAGTCTTTTCAGGAATAATTGCTTCCAAAATGAAAAGAACAGCCACAAAGTGTGAGTCACTACATCCAGTTGTGGAAAATAGAAACGAAATATATTAGACATGTTCTAATAGTCATATATGAAGAAAGTAGAAACTTTCAAGCACTTTTGTAGGACAAACCTCCCACTTTCAGTTTGAAGCATAAAGAGAAATGTAATTCTAATAAATAAAATGCGTAGTAGTCAATGAGGATGCCTTTGGAGTTTCACTTTTCAAGCACAGCAGAAGCTGAAATAGCCTGCCTTCAAATAGCTTTTAGATGTTTGGAAAGAATATGAGATTGCCATTCCTCTCAGGCATCACAAAAACAGCAAAACATTTGTGTCCTTTATATTTTCTTTAAAGTTTTAAAGTTCCTTAAAGCTTTAAAGAATATACTGAAATACTCTGTTGTCAGGAATACCAGAGTAAAAGAGCATGAAAAAAAATATATGAAGTGCAGCAAAATTTGAAAGCATGCAGGTTTGAGCAATTGCACATATTTTCCAAAGGTTTTCTTACACATTCTATCTCTCTTATCAAAAGATACTAAATCAAAAGTATATCACAATAATAGAGCTTATATGTACTACATAAACCAGTGATCCAGGCAATCATTACTCTATTACAGAAAATGCATTGTGGTATTATTAACTTACATTTTAATAGTGAAAGTCAGAGGATGGTGGTTTTATTTTGCTATTTTAGTTGAAAAAGCAGATAACAGATCAGAAAAGGTTGGCTTCATACATCTATTGGTTAGAAATAAATATATATATATATATGTATATATCAAAACTGACAGTTGGCCCTAAGTTCAATTATATTTAAATTGCTGTGAGACAACTTAAAAGGAGTGAGGAAAGGGCAGCAAAGAGAAGCATAATATAAGAGTTTCTATTTTGAAGAGCAATTTTGTAGCTGATAAGAGTGGTAGATGTTGGTGGCACATGGTGATGAAAGTGGAAAATATAAGGAGGCAAGATCACAGAGACGAAAGAGGAATTTCAGGTAGTAGGACAACAAAAATCATAAAGGAATTTCATTCAGATGCTTTCTAAAAACTCAGAAAATACATAGGAGCTAACATGACAGTAGTATATAAAATAATTAATGGTGGAAAAGTCCAAAAAGTGTATTTACTCTTTCTAAGGTGACATCAGCAAACTGTCAGCCAAAGTCTTAATTTTATCAGCATATTTTTAATAGATGAAAGGGTATTCTTTGTAGACTATGCATAAGTAAGCTGTTGGAGAAACTTGTGCAAGAACTGAAGAAGAAAAAAACTGCAACCTTTATACAAGTAATAAAGATTTTACCACTCCTTCAGAGAAAATTCCAGTAGCTTGGGGGGAAGATTTTATTTTCTTTTTCCTGGAAATATGGTTAGCTAGAAAGTTTGGACATTTTGCAAAGCACCTCTGGAACTGCAGTGACAGTTTCTTTGCTGTGGTGCAGTGCAGATATATTAGTTACCCTAAAAAAATAAAAAACTACTGAAACAAATTATGATTTTAAGTGTAAATTCACACCTGTCTGTGAAATATAAGTTGTACTTTTATATAGCAACAGCAATAATGAAGATCCGACTTTTTCTATAATGTTCTATCGAAAACCCGCTTAAATTAAATGAATTCTTCTTTACCAGCAGTAATAAAATAATTCTTTATGTAAAACAAGCAACTCTGCTACCACAGCAGAAGTTTATGCTGCTTGTATGTTGTCACGACGCTTCTGGGTAAGTCATTCCTTTTCCCACCCCACTTCTCAGAAGCACTTTTGATATCTAAGTGTAAGGGTGAAGCTTCATTTCCTACCAAGTTTGTCCTTGATATTAATTCAATAATTGTCATTTATGCCGTGGAAAAGTGTTTTGCACCAAGGAGCACATGAGATCTTAGGATGCTCAGTACAAAACACAATTGAAGCTACTGATAACCGGAGTAGGAGACTGGCATAGTGGTCTGATAACTTACTCAGGATTCCAGTTAAGTCCACTCCAGTGTACTTATTGCCATTAAAACTGTGGATAATCCACTCAATCTTTCACAGTTCCCCATCACTAAAATGGGGAAATAATTCTTTTCTTCAAGGTACACTGGAAGTATATGCTGTTGGGATTGGAGTGGGAACATTTCAATAAAAAACCCTATTTTAGGTTATCACTTCTTCACTCTACAGGAGGGTTAAAAATACAATTTTTTATTACTTCATAACAAGATAAATAGTAGCATTTCTTTGTGACAATACTTGTCATTCTTACAAAATTCCTATGAAAAATACATATTTTTTCTTCTCTCTTTTTTTTGCCAGCCAACTGAATGGTGACACAGATAACTGAGCAGTTTCATATTCTACCAAATGCAGCTTACCTCTAATTAAGTGTTGTCCATGTATGAGAAAGATAAAATATTAAGTCAGGATTAGCTGTAGAAGCTGTCTTTATCCTCAGGAAACAAATTAAAGGCACTGTTGATTAAATGGATGGTTTCCAATAGTCAATGTAGATAGTCCATGTACATCTTCCTGTCACCATCTTTTCTCAAAGTGACTGGTGTGTACATGTATGACAGCATTACTCCCATTCAGGAGAAATTAGGTGTTTATTGTGTGCAAGGCAGCACTGGAGATAATTTTATTTTAAAAGTATGAAGAGATCTGTTGATGGCAGTTCAGGGTGTTGATGACCTTGATGCCTCTTTTTTTAATTACCTTTTTGGTTATTTGAGTCATGCAGGGATTTTTCAAGAAATGTTTAATTTACCTCAACTCCTACCACATTTAGAACTTATTTTGTTCCTTAAGCCAGTGAAACTGCTGGCAGAATGGATTTCTGTGCAACATGGAATGAAGTGTTAGACTAAAAATAGAAAAGGATTAGAGACACTTCATGGCCAGGGATTTCCATATTCCAGTACACGATCTCAAAATTTCTCAACCTCCTTTCTAATCTTTATACCCATTTCTTTCACTGCTGCTCAGCCACACAGAGAACTGGGTCCGTTTTCAAGTACTTGCACTAGTTAATGGAATTCCTGACCCCAAATTAGGTTTTGAGGTGCCTCATTTCAGCATCTCCTCTCCTCCAGCTGACAGTTGTACATCAAGGGACACGAGGAGGTAGCAGTTTCTCTCATTCCCTCTCTTCCCAATTTGAGTATGAGGTATTAAACTCTACTGTGCTTCAGCAAGTTAGTGTGCAAAAGTGGAAGATGCTGATTCAAATTTGATGAGGCAGGAGAGAGTTTAGAGCATATCTCTATTCCATCCTGATAGACAGCAGTTGGGGTGGGGGGAGGGAAGAGGAAAAGGATGCCTCCCTGCCCTTCCCACAAGCTGTGTTTTACACAGGGGTAGGTGCTGCCAAAGCAGCTTTCGAAAATCAAGCCCCACATGTCAGTCAGTTGGGAAGCATTTTGTGGTAAGGTTTGTCATAAGACAAGCTGCAGGTGAACAGATGTCCTGAGGTGCCATGCAGGCACCTCACTGCCAAAATGGATGTGCCTGCTAGAAATGCTCGCAGAGCAAACTGAGGTGTCATGGGGGTATGCTGCCTACAGAGCTGGCCTGACACAGGTACTGGTGATATCAAAATGATGGATGTGTATTCCTGAAACTCAGCACTCCTGCCCTCTTTGGAAATACATCCTTGAGCATCTCTGATAGTTCTCTTCTTCTTATTGGTTCTGTTTTGCTGTCTTCGGCCTTAGTGAGAATGGTCTCATGAAGTGTCTAACGCTGGGAGGAATTGCCTCCATCTAATGCTGGGAGGAATTGCCGATTTATTCCTGTGTTTTCTTTCTTCTTCTAATGGCTGTGTTTGAGATGGGTTGGAATTTTCATGATAGATGTAAATAGGAATTGCTTTGTATCCTTATCTATTCTCCTTCAAGGAAACTGGTTATAATTACTGTTTAAGGTTCAACTGTAGGTACTGCTATGACAAACTTCTGCTTCTCGATTTAGTACTCAGAACTGAGATGCAAATAAACATGAACTGAAATAATTAAATCAATTACCAACTTTGACTGTTTTCTTGTTAATCTGTGTAGCCTTTATATTTTCAGAATAATAATGTCCAAATTCATCTTAGCTGAAGTAATTTTTTGGTTGAGATTCATTCCTTCCTCTCAGTACTCAGAACTAGGTCTTGCTTGAGGCAGTCATTTAATTTGTAAAGAAATTTCTTCTCTAAACTTTGTCCCAATGTGACTTTTGACCAGTTTATGTGTGGATAGCTGAAACAATACCTTACCAACAACTTATTAACTTCAGCTGCCATTTCTCTCCTTCGGTATTATATGTTCAATACTTTTATGATTTAGAGGCCATCATTATAACCTGCCAAGTATGTCTTTCAAATGGGGTGAATACACATTAGTATTGAAGTTAAACATAATAGCTTCTGTTTGGCTTGGGGAGCTTGGATACAGCAGGAAATTATTACCAGATTTCTGTAGCTTTACTGTTCCAGCCTTCTCTCAGGCATCTATTTCCCTTTTCCACTCACCATGAGTAGAAGATTGCCTGTCGCTCAGCCTCCCGTGGGCTGAGCTGCCCTGGGCTGTACGGGTGATGTGGCAGCATCTCTGGTCCTTCCCAGGTTTTCTCATCCTACTAAAAACCTGGCTGCTTCATTTTTACCTCTGCCACCAGAAATTAAGGAAATTGTAAATAAGGAATGTGTCCACAAATGCAAGGGATGCATGGAATTAAACTAATTAGCTACATGGAAAATATTCAGAACTAAGGAGGGGAACTCCTTGGAACAGAAGAAGATGGATGGTTGCAAGGGAAGCAGAAGAAAAGGATCTGGGGATGGCAGACAGGGTGGTTGTGTGTTGACAGTATTTGTTGCATGGCGGTGCATTGTTCAGGGAAAGCCAGCAATAGCTAAAGCACTGCAGGAGGTATGTGGGAATGCAGGGTCAGGACTCCAAAACTATTTAAATTCTTAATTTCCTAGATGTCTCATAGGCACCTACATGCAAAGTCATCCAAGCTCAGTCTAGCTGCCATTTGTCATTTCCTGAAATCCTAGCTCTTAACTTTTCAGATGCCCAAGTGCAGTGTTGAGGGTAGAACTGCCTAAACTTTGCTGTTGTGCAGCTGGACCCTTCCAGCTCTGCCAAGGTTCACAGGCTGAGCAGTCCTCCATCTGATATTCTTTTTTTATTCTTGTCTGTATTACAGGATGCAAAACAGATACCAGACCCGTACTAGTCTCTTTAGTAACCTGTGGAAATACAGGATGCACATTTACAAATTTTTCTGCTGGCTTTGATAACATTTCTTGGAGAAATACCTTGGTCTTTCTGTTTGCGTGATCAGGAGCTGAGACTGCCACATGTCTTTAATGAAGTTCTCTGTTTTTTACGAATCCCTGCCTGACACTGTTCCTCCTCACTAACCCATTTTTACAAAAAAATAAACAGCAGATCTTTAGGTTGTTAAGATTTAATATCCTAGGTTCTTTTTGTGAGCTATACATAGTCTGCCCTCCCAAGGACACTATGACTTACAACAGATTGGGAATGGAAAGCCAAGGAAATGGCTTCAATTTTGAACCTGTTATTGAAATTTCCACCAACAAATTGAGTATCATTTCAGTGCTACAGTTGCACGTTCACTGTACATCTAACAACAGTTTAATTGTAATGCCAGGCTTTATTTTTGAAGATTAATTTTTTAATTGGAGATCAAATCGTCAGTGCCTGACTGAAAGCAGCTCTCCTTTATGTAATAAATTTACGTCTAGCAGCTCCACTCAAGTCACTGGAGTTGTACTAGGGCTGCTGAGAATGCTATCATCTTTAGAACAGTATAAACTTTTTAGGATAATTATTTGCTCTTATAAGTGAATTCAGCAAGCTAAAATCACCCTTCATCTAAAGCAGATAATTGCATTAGGATTAAATTAATTGATTTATTTGATGCTTATGTCCTGGAGCCTGACAGGATCCTGAAACTATGTCTCTCTCTTTACTCCCTCTCTTGCTTCCTAGCATGAAAGTGATGGAACTGGAAGAAATGTGCAAGTTGCAAATTCAAGTGTGTCACCTTTTAGGTTATTTGTTGCTGTTTACATAGCAGCTCAGGTTGTGTGACACATCAGGCAAGTAAAGCATCAGGTTACTGCCTGACAGCATGGGAAGCCTGATTGTTCACCACTTGGCTTAGGCATTCCTGCTTGCACAAAATACAGGTGATGTGTGCGTAACCTGACAGTAAATTTGAATGCTTCGTTCACCTACCTTCCATTAGATTTTTGCTTTATGCTGACTGCTCAGGGAAGCATACCAGTGTAACAAATGTGTGCTGCACCAGCTGAGGTCCTGGAACAGGAATCAGATGTGATGGAAGTTTGCTATTGTGACAGCAAAGGGGCAGGATTAATAGCCTGCAGTTGTGGAATTCTTTTCAGAAGTGACATGTAGAAAGGCAAAATGCAGATGAAAAACGAGTGAAAATTTGTAAGGAAGATCTTCTTTCCCATACTTCCCCTGTTTTTCTTTATTTGTATATGTATTTCCTCTTTTATCTGCGTTGGTTTTTAATTCCTAGTTGAGTCTCAGATGTTTTTAAAAGCAGTTTAAGGTCACCCATATAGAAGTATGGGTCATCAATTCATTACTGCTATGTGCATCATACATCACCTCAAGTGCCTTTAATTTTGTTCCAGACTTCACCATATAGACAGTAATATATATATCTTTGATTTATCTATCATCATGTCATTATGAACACTGGTTGAATTTCCAGGCCTCTGGAAAGCATGTTCATCCTTTAGGGTCTCCTGACAGGAGAGTACTGGTGTAAAAGACCCGGAGGGAGTGAGAGAGAGAAAAAGAAAGAAAGAAAGAGGAGGAGAGGCACTTTTGATCTATTCCTTGGAAGTTGGACTTCATTAAACAGCTGCATCTATCAATCAAAAACACTGATTCTGAGCAATCAGGCTTCATTAGCTCCATTTGATGCAGGAGTAATTGTTTAAACACAGAGTGAGATGAAAGAAGTCATAAAAGTTAATCTGTTTGTTAAAACTTTTGCTTCTGGTAGATGATAGGGTAATTTTCATTGAAAATTAAATTGTAGAAAGTTATATATGAATGTGGCTAAATACAGCCTGGGAAATTGTTCTGAAAAGAATATATTCTGTATCTTGGGATTAAAGTTAAACATCCTGAAATGTAGGAGTTGCTATGGAAATGATTAAATTAAATGTAAAGCATGCATAAATTTTCAATATACCCATCACTTTGGGAATTGGGGCATATGTTAGGGGGAAAGACATATACATGAAGACTAAGCAGAAGATAAAACATGGGAATTTTTTTTTTTTTTCCCTGTGGATCTGTGTTTGGAATATTCCACTGTCATATCTATACTTCATTTTGAGTGCAGACCAAAACCCACACTGGAACACCAAAGTATTCTTGTGCAAAATTTAGGACAAGCCAGAAATGTGGGCCTGAGGTAATTGTGCCACCAGTGCCCTGTCTTCTCACAGCTTGGCCAGCTTTGGGCAAACAAGCTGGGTATCCTGTGCTTTCTAGGAAGGTGTGGGGTACCACCACAGTCAATCACAGCATGTGGTTGATCCTAGCTGGTCCTGTGTGAAACAGAAAGGACAAGATGACTTCCAGATGTGCCCTCTGACCCCAGCTATTCCACGGTTTCCTGAAGTTGGAATTATCTGAATAGCCTGGCATCTTGTTGTCCTTCCAACAGTCTGTCCACTGAGGTACAGATGTTCTTCAGAAGATGTAGTTATAAAGTGAAAAAGACAGAAAAGCACATTGGGTGAATTCCACCCCTTTACCACCATTCTTCATGCACTGTGAATTTGACACAGACTAAGGATTTGAAAGCATACACTTTGCATTGTACTCCAGAAACTGCCAGTTAACTAACAAGACACTCTTTTGGCTATAAGAAGAAATGCTTGGGAGAAAAGAAATGCTTAGCTTTTTGCTAAGTGCTCCCACTGTTGGTTATGTGAGCTCTGTGTACTAAGCAGGGGACAGCACACTGTGTCTTCTCTCCTGATTGCATTCAGGAAGGCCTGGACTTGCTGCACATGCACAGGAGCACCTGTACATGCCATAGAATACCAAGGGACAGGTTGGGTGCAATGCCTGTAAGGCACTACCAAGAGTGACTGGTGTTCTGTACCATGGTACATGGGAGCCGCCCTCACAAATCAGCCTTGCCATACTTGATAGTTTGCTATCACTGTTTGACACAAGTTAAAAACCACAGATCTAGAGTGAGGGTATAGCTAAAAAAACCCTCCAGGTTTCTGTCTGTGGTGATGCTGACATAGTGAATGTCTCATCAGCCTGAAGACTGCGATTTGCAGAAACGTTCTGAATCTCTTTTCATGCTTGAAAGGCAGCTTCTGCAAGGTGGTTCAGTTTTCTGTTTTGATCTTCTTGTTAAATTATAGTTCATCATTCTAATGCAAATTAAAAGAGAAACTCTGACTCTTCAAATTCCAGCTTCTTAAAAGTCAATTTCCTCTTTAAAAAAAAAAGATATCCATATCAGAGATATGTCATATGAAACTATACACGTACAAACACACATGCACCTTTAATAATCAAGTTATTCAGTTTAATCTAAGTCTTGATTTATGATATAAAAGTCTTCTCTCCTCAAGGAACTTTGTCTCTGTCTGTCTGCATCAGCATTTTGATTTGGGAATTTGCACTTCTGATTTAGTTTCATTTTTTAAGTGGAACTACATCAGAAGTACTCCAAAAGTGTGCCCAGTGTGCTCCATCCACTGGTGGGTAACAAGGCCCCAGGGCTTTGTCTGAATAGGTGTGCCCAGCCCAGGCAGCGCTGCAGGTGGGGACTCATAGCTGAAGTTGTAGGAATCCTGTTAGGTTTGAAAAATGTAAAAAATCAGAGGCATAATCTTGACTGCACTAAAATTAAAAGTAAGATTCCCATTCTCTTCAGGGAAGGCATGCTATTACTAGAGTAGGTGCTCATCCCACCCCAGCAGCTGTCTGGCAGGAATGAACAACTGCAGCAATCAATTTTTAGGTATGGCTGCTGGATCCAAAACAATAATATGCTCTGAATTGCACTTCTCTGCAGAACTAGAAAAATACACCCTTTTGCACCCTTTAGCAAAGACACATTAACCCTGCTGGACAACCACTTTAATGGATAGCTTTAATAATGTCATATCTGGGGTTTTTGCCACTGTCCATGCACATAAAATAAATTCCTCTGCTAACACAGCCTGCACCTGCCTGTCCTTTACAGCCATTTTAAATGCTATTTTGTACAGATGTGAGTGTTCATCATTTGTTAAAAATGGCATGATGATGGTAAAAAAAAGAAGTATATTCAGTCATGTCCTTCTTCTGTGTATTTATCATTTCTAGTTTTGTTTATTCATTTAGATAATGATGGAAAGCTAAGGGTCGAAGATAGCCATTCACATGTGCAGATAAGCTTAGGAGGCTAGGACATGCCAGTAAATATATTCTTATGTCCATATAGCTGGGTCTTTGATCAGGGAATTTCAGGTATATATTTATATTACTTGTCCACTAAGTAAAATACTTGGAAGAAAAAACTCAGAAGCAACAAATGGTACCCGGTGGATTTGATTTCAATCTCTAAGCAATAGGCTGTGTCTTTGTAACCCATGGCATAGGCAAATGATTTTTACCATGGAGTTAAACATTACTAGTTTCATTGGAGACTTTTTTGGCAAACATAGAGCCTATTAAAGAGAGAACAAGAAATCATACTGGTGAAAATATGTTGGGAATAGAAATTGAACTATAACATCTGTATTATGATACCATACTATTTAGTTAAAAAGAACGTATTTGCACAGCTAATATAGATCAGAAAGTGTTGGAGGAAGCTTCTTATTGCTTGTCACAAGAGATGTTGGTCCTCAGGGTTTGATTTGATTCATACATGAGCAATGCATATCTCAATGTTTAGATTCACGATCCTGTGATTCAACCCAAATTGCATATTGTGACTACTATATTTGATACAATACTTGAAAGCAGTATATTTAAAAATACTACATTAAAACTGAAACCTTTTATTTAGTCAAAATTAGCAGATATAGTAATCGAGATACCACAGACTTTATGTCTTCAGGGAGAAAAAGATATTTAAAGAACAGTAAGAAGTTAATATACCTCATAAAAACTTAAATGCATAGGGCCATATTGTGACAAGTTGCTCATATAGTACTGAGGTACTATTTAACGTGCAAATTTTGTAATGGGGACTCTTTCCTTTTGAAACACTAGATTCAGTTTTTCAGGTACTTTTTGTTTACATAATTATTCCACAAGTTGTCCAAATTACTACAGAAAATAATTTTTTGTGGAAGATGGTCCTATTTAATTGAGGAAGGCTGTCATAAACTGTCTGTACAGAATGGGTTCATGTAATTTTTAGCTGTGATTAAAAGCCCCAGTAAAAACTGTAATATTGTGAAATTTAATGTAAGAATTTGTTTGGATTTTTCCCTGAAAATAACAATATGAGTACACTTTTGATGGTGCTTTCAAAATTTTTCATGAACAGTAAATATTCTAATCCCTAAATTGTATGCAAGTAAACCATGCTACTTATATTAATATATAACATATATAACTATATGTTATATATAAATCCCGATGTTTTAACAGGTAAGCTAAATCATGGTCTACTCAAATTCTTACATTTTTTCATCCCATTGAACATATCCTAGCACTGCTCAGTGGTGGATATACTTGTCTATTCATAAGCAAGTGTATGAAAAACTGTCATATGTCTTTCACTGTCCATTTGTCCCTGGATGGTAATATCGGATGGGTATTTTTCAAATTAAGACTTTGTTAAGTCAAGCTCAAAAGACTACATTTGTATTTCGCCTCTACAGGAGTTCCTGTTTCTATAACAATAATAATATAATTTCTGATTCATATAGAGGTATATTTCATAGCCTTCAAACACCTTCTAAGAAAGCAGTTTTCAATTTCCAACCAATAATTGCTATTGTTTAATTTGTTGTATTGAATGCCTGATGTATTCATAAAGTAATGTCAAGGTGATTGTGGGAACATCAGGCCTTGTTGCCATGGAAATAAACACTTACACAGACACATTTCAAAAAGAAAAAATCACTTTTATAAAAGTTCATTAAGAGATACTTTTTAAATTAACATTGATCAGGTTGCAGAAAGAATTCTTTGCTATTTTTCATTTATATGTGTTGGTTTATATGTGTTAACTGGGGGACCATGTATGGGATTGCTGAGTCAGTTCATACCCCACTTGGTGGTGACAGAAGGAAATGCTGTTTAGGGGGAGCGTGTGAACCTGCCCACTTTCTGCATTAGCCCTCCCTTCCCTTTCCTCTTAGTTTGGCAGGCAAAAGTGGTCACCTTCACTTCCTTTCTTCCACACAGTCTTCTTGAGCCAAAATGGTCTGATGTTTCAGTCTTCTTGAGTTTCCATATTTCCCTCATTCCATTAGGTCTCAGGATTTCTCCCAAGGTTTATTTCTATCCTTGATGTATTTGTGAGATTCTTACTTGATTTTCTGTGTAATTCACCAAAAGTCTACTGTGCTGTATAGAAACTTATGTGATCAAGAACTGTCACTGCTGACACTTTTTCAAGCCTCAGATGAATTGTGATACCACCTCAAACTTCAATTTTTCAATGGTAATGAAAGTTTACTCCAGCAGAGGAGTAAGACCTCTCACCGAGTTGGATCACCATAGGTGCTCAAGAGATCCTCAGTGTGGATTTACTTTGGGGAGGATCGACTAAGAGCTCTGTAGCAGAACATTCTGCATTTTCCTTAGCTCCTCAAAGCACATCAGCAAAACTAGATTTCCTGGGGCCATACCAGTGCTGCTTACCCAGCTGTTTCAGCTGGTCCTGCTCCAAGGAGCCCTCCAGCAGCCCAGTGCAAAGTGCCAGAAAGTCACACCTCCTGCCTCTCTAAAGTCTTGTCACGCTGCAGCCTTGAAGAGGAGATGGTGACAGCATAATAATTCCTCAGATAGCTCAGACAGAAGAGGTTTGTTCTGAAATGTGTGACAGGCTGGTTAGTGGCTGTAGGTGAATACTGCAAAGGAGGTGAATGCCAAGTCAGACAAACCAGGCTGACACCAGACATCACTGTTCAGAAATGTGCCACTTTTCCTGCCCTCGTGCTGATAATGCCTGTCTCCTTGTGCTTATCTTGTCCTCTGCTGGTCGCTCAGTCAGCTGTGAAACGTGGTATCAAGAACTAAGGCATCAACCCCTTACTGTTTCTCTTCAGTGCCTTGATCTCAGAAATGAAAATTTGGGTGTAAGTGTAAGCTGTCAGGGGCTATGCTGAGAAAGAGCTTTTGACGGCTTTCATGTCAGCTCTGGAAGTACTCTAGAAGAATTACACATGCTCACCTGTCAAAATAAAACTATGCAATAGACATCCCTGAAAAAATAACAGGAGGAATGATAAAATTGCTAACTACACCCTACTAAAAAATTATGGATAGATTTAGAGGAAGCACTTTACCACAGAAATAACAACCTCAATGAATTCTTCAAGTCCAGTAAAGATTACAGGCTTTTCTTCCAATACTGGAGCAATCCAGTTTCCTGAAACATGCTGACACCTGACACAGTATGATACACCTGTACTGGGAAGATGCTTGTAGGTAAGATCATCTTATCTACTTGGACTTCTTCAAGTTCACATGACAAGAGAAGAAATGTACAGCTGTGGATATACACTGTATATTTAGCTATAGAAAAAAAATCAAAACACATCAGATCAATGCTTTCTATGATTCTCTAGTTTGAAAAAATAAACATTTTGTTGTGTCCAGATCTTCTAATACAATAATTCACTGAAACGTAACCTTAAAAATAAGCAAATGTACTACTATAATCAAGAATATGTTGGAATTGCAAGGCAGAGTAGGTTCAGAGTTATCTGCTTGTGCTACCTATACATATATATCATATATATGCTTAAAAAACAAACAAAAAAACCCTATATGATTTAGAGTTTAACAATGTAAAAATAAAAATCTATGGAAATATAAAATAGATTTTATGGTTGCGAGGTTTTGTTTCACATTGGTTTGCTTTTTCAACTGAAAATTCTTCTTTTGTATACCAGAGGAAGGACCTGCAACATTTAAAGTGTGTGGTAGACTTGTGTTAAATGAAATCTGGTCTGACAGATGCTGAAAGAAAATAAATTATTTAAGAAAAATGTTGCATAAAAGTTTTACTGAACTGAGAGAAAGAAAAAATTCCCATGACTACCTGCTTTGCTCTAAATAGCGTCAATAGAAGTGGCAACACCAAAATAGCTATTTGTAGAAGAAAGATGTAATGGAAAAATCAAAAATCCCTGTAACTGCTATTCTTTTTGTGTTTTGGGGGCATGTAGCTTTCAAGGTAGCTTAGTGCAACTATTATGGGTTCTCACTCATGTCAAATATTCCTATTAAATCAAGAGAAGCATTTGGTGAATAAAATTTCAAGATTATCTTTTTTCTTTTCTATAGCTTTTAAACTATCTTTACATTTCTGTCATCATTTAGAATAGAGAACAGAAAAATGGAGAGATCTTGTGACATCTTTAGTTACATGTGTATGCTTTGGTCTCACTTGACCTTGGGTGTTGTGGTGGTATTAATCCTGGATATGCCTGCAGGGCAGCTATGACCAGCTGAGCATACTCCATTCCACTCTTCAGATTTCAGGAAATGTGCTGGTCCAATGCTCCAGTGAAGACCAATAAGGCATGGTAAAGAACGATAAAACGTGTCCACAGTGCAAAACACTGCCAGCTCAAGAAGAAGCTTATCAAGGACTACATTAAGAGTTTACTGGGTCAAAATCTGTAAATACCAACCTAGGAACAAATTTTTGTTATGTGGCCTTTCAATTCAGTAGGCAAAACATAGTAAGAACTAAAGGAACCTGACAATCCATTTTAGACATTAGAACCAAAATTAGGGCTATTTTTTCTTCAGTCAATACAATTGGCTCAGCAAGAGCTATAAAGGTTTATTGTCACGGGATTATTTTTCTAAAAGAGATGTTTTATTTCAAACTGGAGTTAATGCAATGAAAATCTATATTCTGTGTTCTACTGAAGATGAGACAGCTACCAAGACAGTCTCATTTAACTGTAATATCAATATAACTATGAAAGCCTCATTTCAGAGTCTTTCTTTAAAGCAGGACAGACATTGATTTAAGACTCCAAGTGTAATCTTAGTTTGTTTAGGCCTACGTTTTTCACTGCTGAAGCAGGACTCTACTGAAGATGAATGCATACTTTGTACGCCTTTAATCACCCGCCCTCACCCTCAGTCTGTAAGCTTTGCTGGCATAGTGATGTCAGTGAAAGCTGCAAAGATGTGTGGTTCATTCATTGGTGTTGCTGGTCTAATATAGGATCAGTTATACCAGCAAGTGTGAATCTTCAGAAGTAATCCGTCAGGACCACAGATTTACAATCTTGTTGTTGTTAATATTCCTTAAGTTTTGAGATATTTTTCTCAGAAAGCATTGAGTAGCCATAAGATTCATCTATTTGTAATAAAAAAAGGTGGTCTCAGTTTCCCCACGCAGAATTACTTTGGTAGGAAAGTGCTAAAATATTCTTGTTGACCTTTATTAACTAAAGAACATCTCTTTTGAATTCAACATGACCTTTCTTTTCAAAATGGAGTTAGGTTATATCAAAAAAGGTTATCAAGTCTAAAAGGTCAACATGAAATAAAATCTTTTGAAATAATCAAAGTATTTCTGTTGACCTGAACTTTATTGATTTATTCATCCACTCCTTTTTTTGGATGAAAATTGTATGTACAAGTGTTTATATCTGAGACATTACTAGTATTGCAAGGTGGGAGAAAAAAATCAAAATCTTCAACATTTTTATGAAAGACAAATGTTTTCATGTACTTCTGTATCTTGAGATGCACCTTACATTTTACTGTCAACAAGAAACTGGGAATTGATTAACGAGAAAGCAGCTTTTGTGTTGGGGAAGTTGAATTACCTAATTTTAGAAGGACTTAGGGAGGACAAATAGGTGTTTCTGCTTCAATTATAGTGATGAAATTATGGAATATACTTATTATGCTGATCTTAGCATTAGAAATTAAAGATTTTGATCAAAATTTTTGAAAACAAAGGAAAGACCTCCCCTTACTACAGCAATCCCTCAATTATGTCTTAGTGCAGTCATAAAACAGCAGCAAAATCCTCTGATAGGTTGTTGGACCATCACCTTATCATTTTGGAGAACATAAAAAAACAAGTAAGGAAATTAAAATGGTCCTTAATGTTGAGAAATAGTCTTTTTTTTATTTGCCATGGCCCAGAAACTATTCATTTATCAGAGCCTGCATAGGGTGGCAGTGGTCTCTGCTGATATTTGCCTCTGAAAATGTCATAAAACCCTACTTTATGCTTCTCTCTTTTCCACATATGATATATATGTTTTTAAATCCTCTTAGGGAATGGATTTTTCACTTTCTAAATTAAGTCAGTGTCCATTTGTTGTTGTTGTCACTACAATGCAAATAAGCATAGTGATAAATATTTTCAGAATCCATAAATCAAGGGAATTATAGCAGTAAATAGAAAATATAAGACAATTGTAGGGGTGAGATTGTTGTCCTCCTTGACCCAAATAGCTGGGCAAAATTGAGGACCTGATTTTTCTTATAGGAAGAAGCAACTGACAATAGATTCTGTTAGCTGATGGATGCAAGTCTGTCTTATTTACAGGAAAAGTGTTAAATCCAGTTTCTCTGAGTGCCACATGATGGGCAATAAGTCATATCCTTGCTTACAACTCAAAGCCTACCCACTAGGAAATTAATTACAAAAAGAACCTCTACCTTGCTTCCAGCTGGGGCCACCCAAACAGTTTGTCCCTGGCTGTCCTCTGTGGTTTCACTCTACTGTTCTTCTTTCTGCCTTTGCCTTCCTTCCCAAGAATGCTGTCTGTTTCCATTACAATAAGCAAGGAGGCACTGAATTGTTCCAGCCACCAAAAGGAGTGCCTGGCATGGCCTTCAGAGTAGCAGCAAATCTAGCTAGGAAAGAAAAGAAAACTAGAAGGAACAGCAAGTCTGGGCTGTGAACCACAGTTCTGGGCAGCTTCACAGGAAAGGAGGGGAAAATCCTCATCTTGTGAAGCTGATACCAAGAACTGCACATTTCTGGGAGAATCTGTGCAGTGCAAGAGGGTCTGAGTAGTAACAAAGGTCTTCATTCCCCTGACCTACTTTTCTTATGTGTCTTGGCCCCTTGCCTTCCCTTCAAAGAAAACCACACATTCTACTGCTGAGAGTGCTTTATTAAGCCTTTGTAACATTCGTCCCTCTGTCTCCATGCACATACACAGAAATATTTCATTATCCAGTCACTAGATATGCAACTGGGGCAAGATTCTCTGAGGAAATAATATGATGTAAAATTTCTACTGAAGCTATAGCTGACTGCAGAGCGGGAAGACTCAGTCACAGTTGTTTGAAACTCTCTATGATTCAAGAGAATTTTGCCTTTTCCCTTTCATTAGCTATTTTGCAATTGTTTGCAGGGATCACAGTTTTTTCTTGACTCAGTCTAAACTACTACTTTGCATTTTATGTAATACAAATAAAGGAAACTGCTTGGATTAGGAAATAATATTAATAAAAATAGCAAGAAATCTCTAGGAACCTTTTGGCTCTCAAAAAACACTTTCATTTAAACAAAAATGAACCATCACAACAGGAAAATAAAACTCATTAAGTAAAGTGATGCTATAAATAATGTTGATGGGAGATTTTCTCTACAAATAAATGTATGGGCAAATTTATGATAAAAGAGTTTATAAATAGCTCTTCTGGCATTTTATCATCTTGAAATCACACTAATTTACAGTATGTATGCTGACTGATTTATGGAATTATTTGTATAAGAGGCAGATGGAGACCTAAAAAGTAGGTTTCTTTTAAATACATTACAGGGTGATATCACTGTGTCTGTATTAACAAACATTATTGTTTTGGGATAATAGGAATTACAGTGGTTATCTCTAATATAATTGGGGGAGGTTTCCTGTCTTTCTTCACTCCCATTCACTTGCAAATTTAAGCATGGATTCTGTATATGTAACAAGCTGAGGGATGTAAAATAGCAACATCAATATCCTTTTAGTCCCCAAATGTATCAGTATTTTTTCATTGGCTTGCATCGTACATCTTCTTTATTCTTTAGAAAACCGAATTGAGGAGTGAATAAAAAAAAAGGGGATATTCACATTGGTATTCCAGCAAGTGTCATTGTATTGTGTCATGTTTGCTAGCTAACCATTACTGAATTACTGTCTCATACTAAAATACCACTTGGAATGAAGATTTTTTTAGGAGTTACAATATAAACATATATATTGATATATTGAATTGTGGGTAGAGTTTAATTGTTGAAGTATTTGTGAAGCCAGACAATGCCTAAAGTCCATTGGCTTAGGTGGGGTGGTGAACTGGATTTCAGTATAACAAGAAAACGAATGAAGCAGAAATTACTCTTCAATCCCATTGGATAACCAAAAGAAACCCTTTAGTTCATGTCACAGAGGCAAAGGGTGTGTATTCAGATCTATGTAAGAAAGCTCGTGTCCTGAAACACTTCATACCTCCTCTTTCAATCATTAGAATGTTACACAAATGTCCAAACTTTTCAATTAACATTGAAGGGAAATTAGATTGGCCACTGGATTGCAAGAATTCAGTAATAGTTTTGTGCTTTGCTGAGCTACCCTGTGACATACAGTGTGATCTGTAATGTACCCAAACCCAAGCTCAGGTATCAACAAACAAGGTTGCCTGTTATTCTAGGCTGCCTACCACATTTTTAATTGGAAGACATTCCAAATGAGCTACCCTAGCTTAGTATTACCATTCCTATTTTGCAGTAATGGAAAGTATGACTGCACAAAGCAAAAAATACATGAAACAAAAGGGATCCATTTCCTGGAAAATCTCTTTTTCATATCACGGCTGTTTTGCTCTATAAATACCTACAAATTATTAGGTAATCAAAAAGTTGACAGTGTCTGATCCTCATCTTTTCATCAGTAATTAAGAGTCTGGCTCTCAATTTCACACTGCATGCTCAAACTGTTTGAATCCTTTTGTGAAATACCTTTACAGAATTTAGAGTATAAACCAACCCTAATTTTCCTTGGGAAAAAAAAAAAAAGTGAATCTAAGAAGTAAGAATGATCTCTAATCTAGCTAAGTCCGTGTTTCAAGACAAGGAACCACATTTAGAGCTCCATATGCCTGCTAAATATGACAAATTAAAGATGCCAGAGATATCTAATTCACACTGCAAATTAGCTGTAGTATACAGTCATTATGCCAGTTCAATTGAAGCCATTTAAAGGGAAGATAAAACAGGGAGTGGGATGAGACTGACCCCCTGTGAGCTCTGCCACATAGCAGCACCACAACTCTGCAAACAGAATCATCTGTTGTGCTGGCCAATGGACCTGAGGAGGAGACCATGAAGAAAAAGTACCTTAGGAAGGTCAAGGACTTTTGGATACTGTGTGCTAGTCCAGTCTGTTCTTCCCAGACATTTGCTGGATAAAATGCCTCACAGAACAAAGACCCTTCCTCCTTTGAAGACCTTTGAAGCTACAGAAGAGGAATAGCAATAAAGACACAAATTAAGTCAAAGGTACATCATATAAATATCTGCCCTTTCCAGAGGGATTTTGGCTAATATAATAGCCACTAAGAAATTGTACTTATAGATTAAAAAAAAAAAAAAATTCATATTTCCCTAATGGTTCCTGGTAGTTTTAAGCTTCACTTCTCCCTCTGGTAGTTCCCACCTGGGCCATCACTCACCTATTATGACAAGGATCTTCCAGCCCTCCCAGCAGACTGAAGAGCAAAGAAAATGAAAAAGCAACAGAACTACAGAATTGACTGATAATAGTTTAAACACACACACACTGGGGATATAAACATTCTGTTTACTGGTTTGGGTTGCTTTCTAGACCTAGTGGATCTCACGTAAAACAAGCATTTTACTGGTGATGATACACAACTCTTGTATGAAGTGAACAGACTAAACTATTTATGTTCAACTGCTGAAAGCACTCCAGAAATTGATGTCAATGTCAGAAACCTTATTAGGTTTCAGAAGAGGTAGGAAAGCTTCAGCCTAATCACAAGATAGGAGGTCTTCAGGCTTTTGAGAATGACATCTGAAGGGCATTGAGATTGTTTTCTATAAAAGGAAAGGGCAAATTTCCAGTACATATATAATCACTGGTAGCATTTATGTTGTCATCCTCTCTAAGCAATAACAAAGTGCACAAATGGTGGATGATTAGAGAGGTCAGTCAAGTGCCCCATTCAGCTGTAATTGTAGAGTTTTTGAAAATTCTTTTGACATCAGAAAATATCATATGGTTTTTTAACCCAGCTTTTTGCTATGATTAGTTAATTCATACAAAATCAGTGAAGAAACAGAATGGCAAATTAAAGGCAGTAGAACAGGAATGTCATTTTGCAACAGAGATAAGTAAACAGCAAAATCAGTTCACTTTAAAATTACTGCTACGTGCCAACATTTAACCCCACATGCACAGGACCTCAGCAAATTTTTGTTTAAAGTACTACTGCTTTGCAGATCTCGAAAGTCTTTTGAAAGATGTGCTTCCCCAGGTATGTTTTTGCTAATGCTGCAATCAGTATTCTTTCTTTTCCTGCTCTACCTAGAGCACTTCACAAGATTTTACTATCTCACAAAGAAAATCTGAACATGCTGTTTTACTTAATTAACATCAGTTTTGAACTATCATGCGTCATAAAATCTGACAATCTTCCTACTAAGGAAATGATGCTTACTCTCTAACAGTATTTGAAAATAATTTATGTTTTCCACTTCATCTTTTTTGTGCCTGGATCTTAAAAGAGAGGTTTCGAGTAATGAATGGACATACACTTTCCAATTTTGAAACAAATTTTCATGAGAGAATAGCCACATAGGGAAAATAAAAATATAATTGCCACAGAACAAATAGGAGTTCTCATTTCAGTTATATTCTTCAAAACAGGGAATTATTCCAATTAGTTATAGTTACTTAAAGGTGGGGGAATCCTTCAGTCCAAGTGTGATTGGAGTTTTCAATCCAGGAAGAGGGGAAACAAACCACATGACGTTGTCCATTGCACCAGGTGGCAATCCACATTATTTATACACTTTCTTGTTTCAGAAAAGTGGGAAACTGGAAGAGAAGAAATACCTGGCAGGAGGGATGTAGAATTGGGGAAATGAAGAGACAGTCCTGTGCTGACTCACCAGTGAGAAGGAAAAAAAAAAAAGAAAGCCTGATGACCACAGCCTTAAATTTTATGTCACTTCTATAATTCCAGACCATGAGAGATGGTGCTATTGGCAGGCTCAGATATAATTTCGAATTTTACAAAAATGTCTCTGTAGTACAGTCCTGTTGACACATCAGTTACATATACAGAGCTCTGTGTGAATGATTTGCCTGGTGAACTTTATTACATAATAGAAAAAAATGATGTTCAACATATCAGGTTTATGTATATTTTCATGTAACTTTGAGATGAAAGAGTGCTTTCAGTGCACCTAAATTTTAGCATTGGGCTTTTGTCATTGATCAGGGAGAATGAGGTAGTTCAACTGATCCCCAGACAAACATTTGTAGCATCTTAAATGTTGTGATGACACTTAATGTTTGTAGTCATTTCAGTTCTTCAGCTAATGGTTGTTTGCCTGCCATCAACAACCATTAGGATGGAGTCATAAGCTCTTTGGGAGAGTTAATATTGCTGCCTTGGTTTTTATCGTACTTTATTTTAGCCCAGCTTTTTTTCCAAGAGCTTTATTTTTCGTTTCAGGGTTTCTACAGGAGTTCAGGATAGGAAAAGGTTTTAAATGTTAATGTCTTGCCTACTGAAGGCTTTGCAAAGAAAGTTGTGAGTACTTTCACTGTGCAGTGCATCATAGCGCAAGGTTGTTTGGGTTTTCTCATTTTTACAGAGTATGAGGTCAGGGGAAATGCTTCACATACAAAAACACCAGTGGAAGAAAGTGAACTGAAGATTATTGCTGTGATTGCTGAAATACATAGCAGAAGTCATACATCATCAGAGACAGCAAGAATAAGCTTTAGGAAATTATTCAGATATCTTCAAAGTCTTTCCATGTACATTTCTAACTTTCAGTTGGTGAAAACATGATTTTTTTCTTATATAATGATCACTATACTTATGTTTGAAACATTTTACATGTGTTACTCATCAAAAAGGAAAATTGAAATGCCCACTGGGACAACCAGGTACAGAAAGCTGCGTTTGGGTTGATCTTAGTTTGGCTGAAGTTCAAATCCAGTCTTTCAAAGTAGAAAGGAAAAGTAGCTTTCAGTATTTCAGCATTTTTTGTAAACACAACAACTGTAGGTACATGCATCTCAGGATAGCCAGCAGGAGTGTTCTGCAGCATGTAACTAAAACAAGTTCTCTAAGAATCACATACAAGAAGATCCTTGTGTTCTTGTACAATGTGCATCATTAACAAGCAGTTTAGCCTTTTGCCCAGACCCAAATATCTATTCTAATAGTGTACAGCATAGTAGCTAGTAACCCTTTGCTCTGTGTGTCAGCTGTTCTTTCCTCTGTTCATAAAAAAAAAATGTGAGGAGGGCAAGGGGTGGTTCTTGCAGGTTTCTCTGAGTCTTTGTTATTGCTCCTCCTTCATACAAACAGTTCTATTAGTCTCCAAGTCCTCTTGATTCTGCAATATTATACAATCTCCTTTTCAAAATAAATGGAAAGCTACAAAGCTTCCAACAGTATTTCATTTTGCACAGGCAATCACTGTATCTAAAAGACTTTCTTTTTTCCTTATTTTTGATGATTTATAGTCTCTCCTAAGCTACTGGTGTAGTTTCCATAGTAAATGGTCTTTAATTTAGCTCATGGTTATCGACGAAAAACCACCTGAAACATGGCAATGTTTCATACATTGTTTATCAGCCATTTGCCAGTGACACAAGAACCACAGGTGAAAGGAAAGAGGAATTTAAATACATTATTTTTCATGCCTCTGCTTTCAAGCTGTTTGCCTTGTTGGAAAATTGTATGTCCTAAAGCTGATAAATATGACTGACAATGTTAAATACAGAGTGACTTCAGACATTTTCTTTCAGGTTTGCAGTAGATGTGACCTCACCAGGTAGTAGGTATCATGCAGCTGTTTCCCCAGATCCTTGCTTTTCACGGTATTTCTCTGCAGGTTCATGGGTCCGCTCTCATCACAAGTTACTTTAAAGTTGTCCACTCTGTATTCTGCACATCCTCAATTAACTGAAAATATATCTAAGTACCACTGAGGTGCAAATGCAAAGGAAATCTGAGTCCAACTATTCCACCTTTTCATTTTGCAGCCGGACCCTGCGGGCAGAGATATCTCCATCCGACCAATCTTGGAGCACTGCGAAAACACCCACATGACCATTTGGCTTGGGATCGTCTACGCTTATAAAGGGCTGCTGATGGTAAGCACAGCTTCTTCTGCACAGCACTGACTTCAAGCTGCTATTTACTGATAGGCATCAACTGAATTTTATTTGCTTTCCTGATGGCTGGGAGTCAGTTAAAATGGCCTTGAGTACAAGTTTTATAATCAGGTCTGTTTTAAAGTTCATAATAATAATATGTGGATATATGCATTTGTAAAATAAATAAGACATTACTAGCACTTAAGCTGAGTATTATAAGTATACCACAAACCATGAAATTTAGTAGTGAAAAGATGGGTCTACAAACGAGACAGCTTTGTAAATAAAGAAGTCAAATCCTCTGAATTCCTATAGGTTCTCCAAAAAGGTAGATTTAGATTGTTCGAGGTGTTTGCCTCTTAGTTGCAAATGTCCTTGAGAAATAACCACGAGATGCAAGATTAATTTGGGGCCTGAATCAAAATAACTCTTTTGTCACTGAGGCCCATCTCGATAAAAAGATTTAGTTACTAAAACAGACCTCAGGAATGAGGAACCCTGACGCTTGATAGTTTAAAAAAAGAAAAAGAAACTGTGACTATTAGTGATTAAAAGCTCCTGAGCCTGAAGGTTTTGAAAACATCTGATTTTGACAGCACTGACCAGCAGAACACCTATCTTGAGTTGAGCCCCATCTGGATCCTAAGCCTGACAGACGTTAGTCTACAGTGCCTGAAGGGGTCAATCTGTTCTGTGCATTTGGAGCATGCTGGTTCATTAGGACACCGGGAAAGATGGGGTCAGCTGCTGCCACTTGGTGTGGTTGGTGCTGCTGCCCAGAGGGGGCTGCTCGTGCCAGGAGTCCTTTTCTTCCCTCTCCCCTGTGAATGACTGCTCTGATGAGTCCTGCTGCGTTTCACACTGCTTTCTTCAGGCTGAAAAGTGTTTAAAGAGAGATGGGGGGTTTTGTTTCTTTAAATTCTAAACAGTTGCTTTGTGGTCAGACCACTCTGCTGGGGTGAGCCTTCAAGCAAGAAGGCACTAGCTTCAAATGTCTCCAGGTCCCAGGTGAGAGCTCAGATCCTCGAGCTACTAGGCAAAAGGAAGTCTTCTCAGGGGAAGGAAAGGGAAAGGGAAAGGGAAAGGGAAAGGGAAAGGGAAAGGGAAAGGGAAAGGGAAAGGGAAAGG
>NW_024582056.1:20379698-20543346 GCF_017639235.1 Corvus kubaryi
AAAGGGAAAGGGAAAGGGAAAGGGAAAGGGAAAGGGAAAGGGAAAGGAGTAGATGGCTCTTTTTCAGACAGAGAATGTCCAAGCAGGCTGTGAAATTAGGACCTAGGACATACTTGCTCCCTCCAAAGGGATCAGGAATCAGGAGAGATTCCACACCTCAGCATGTCTGACTGGTCAGCTCTGGGTGGCTCTGGGTGCACATCAACCTTGGCATGTAGTGCAGCATTGAGGGATTTGTGTCCTGAAGGATGCTGCAAGTTGGGAGCCATGACATTGACCAGCACTGGGGCCACAGTAAGATTCAAACAAATGGTAGGGTTTCTTTGGTTTTTTAAATAACTTCATCAATGTTTTCAGTAAAAATATTTTAAATATACATTCTCAGGCAACTTTCTTTGAAGTTTCAAGTTTGAGTAGTGTTAGACAGTAGTCAGACTGCTTTGGTTCTCACTAGCTCTTTGCTGTATATTGATTTGTGAGCATGTATGTTGGACTATGTTCTATAAGATATGTGACTGTCTTTAAGTCTGTAAGTGTCACTTGCAAGCTTATTTTGCAAATGCCATTACATTATTAGACAATAATATGTGCATATATGTGGATATATGCATATGTAAAACACCCAATTCACTATTGAATTTCTTGGTTTGTGGCATATCTATAACATTCAGCCTAAGTGGTACTAATGTCTTATTTATTTTATGTATGCCATTACTCACTAATTTCAGACACACAGCTTTTCATAACCACCAGTGAAATACACACTTTTTATTACTCCAGTGCCCTCTTAACACACAAATCGCTACATATTAAAAAGGAAGATACTCATCTGAATCATTTAAATAATTGCTATGATGAGTGAATGAGTGATATGAGGACAACAGAATTGATGCATTTTATCTCATCACCAAAAACATTCTGTACACCACACATACTTTGCCTTCAGAACAAAAAACAGAACCTCTCATGTTACTGTATCATTTTATAAAGGTTTAGCTAGTACAAAATTCTGTGATTTGTAATAATAAAACATAGATCTAATTTAACATGCTATATACTAAAGAGCTAGTATTGCTTATTACAGTACAATGCAATATTTAAGGTAAAATGGCTTTACTCAGGCCAAAATGGTTTACCGTGACCTCTTGTCTCAAAATAGGAATACAAAAAATGGGGTTAACCTAAAAAAGTTCTTTTCTTTTTTGTCTTGGAGTAAAAGCAATACTGTCCATTCTGATGTCTTAAATGAACTGATGCAGTGAATAAATCACTCAGGGTAGGGCAGAGCACAGAAGGGAAGGCAAGGTATGGCAAAATAAGGGAAGGCATTACATGACAGGATACATTGGTTCCCTCTAAATTAAAGTAAGCAAACTTTAAAAATCAGATTCACAATTCTTCAATTGCCTCTGAAGGGATGTGAGGAAATCCTTACTTACTTCATGAAGGCTTCTCAGTTATTAGATTCAGATTCCTCAGGACTCATGACTAGAGAATAACAGGAAAATGACCATCCTACATTTTGCCTTTACCACTTTATTAATTTTCTTAATGAACAGTGTATTAGTCTTCTCCAGTTGCTCCATACTTAGAGGATTCAGTGTTTTCTCCCTTCTCAAGTTCAGCTCCTAAAAGGCTGCAGACAAGTTCAAGGTCTGTCTATGTGTACATGTTGACCATTGCAGAATAACAGAATCAGTTAGGCTGAAAAAGACTTCTGAGATTGAGAATATTCTGGATCAGTTGCACCTCAACTAGTCAGTTGCAGTATTTTGATTTTTGATGAGGCACACATTGAAAAGCACCTTTATTTCATATATTCCAAAGGATGACAGAAAACACACCATCTTTACCTTGCTGGTGATGCGTTATTAGGGAGCGCACTAACATTTTTCTGAGGGGTATGAATTATTTTTCTCATCTCAGCCAGAACAATACCAGACTGGACTCTTAGAATGCTTTGCTTATTAGTCACACACACATTAGTCTTGTCTACTGTTTGATCCCTCTCTTCCTGATAATGCTTTAAGTTAACATTAGATTCAAGGTGTACATATGTTGGAAGTTTCATTGTGTCCCTGACATGTTATTACAGATACCTGTTATTCAGCTACTGAGAAACAGGCTTTTGAGGCAAAACTATATTTTGAGCTTGACTGTTGCTCTCTGTATGAAATTCTACTTTTTCCCCGTGTTAATTGAGGGGGTTTTAAGCCATAACCAATAATATTGACCACTTCCCATACACCATTTTTAACAGATCATCCTTAGCTAAGAATGCCAAGAATGCCAAGAATGAAAATATCGGTATGGTTATCAGTATCTCATGACTGAGATAGGAAAAAAAAAAAGCATATGCACCATGCAACTTGATAAAAGTCCATAAGAATAAGAAATTTATTTTCTTCTAATGATTCATTTTCCGGCATTCCACTATAGTTGATATACTGCACAACACAATTCTGTAATTGATTTATGAAGCCAAAGAAAACATTAATTCAACTAATACATATCCTTGGGATAATGTTCAATATTAATTTCAAGACTGAAAGAATCCTCTGCTTCCTAAGGCTCTCTAATTGCTAAGCTGAATTTGTCTTATTCCAAACCTTGAACTTTGTTGGCTCTTGCTTATATGTTATCCCTCTTTCTCTAAAATGGCCTGATGTCTTTATTTCTAGGAAAATTTTCTTGCATTTGGCCAAAGTTCTGGGATTTTTCTAAAAATCTTGCTGTGAGTTGTCTACCATTCTTCGCCTTTGCTTCCTTTGCATCATTTTCAGCCATGTTATTATAGTCTCCTCCAAGCCCATGTACATGTATGGGACAGCTTAAGTTAGAATTTTTTTAAAAACTATCCTTTTTTTTCAGTAACTTTTCTTTAATAGCTACGTTGAGATTTATCACATAGATTTCAATCAGTTTAAATTTGTTGTATTGATTTTATAGCATTCAGTATTTAAATAATGATACTGTGCACTGAGAAATCTACTACTGAGAAATCTACATAATCTGCATGAATGTAATTGCCTTTATTCAGTCTTGCAAAATAATAGCATGTTGAATTATATTTCTATCCTTTTTTTTTTTTTGTTCCCCACTTACTGGATGAGTTCATGTGTCAGCCATTTCATTAATTTGCTTAGGAGAGAAATTACAGTAATAGCTCTGTAATCACTGGGGGTGTTCCACTTTCTCTTTTCCCATATGGCCTCTTTGCATCTTAAGTGGAGCTTTGCCAGAATTCCAATAAATATCAACAAATATCCAACAAATCTTTGCTATATATAAATATCAAATTAAACCCAGTAGTCCAGACAACTTCTAAATCAATTCTTAAAACTCCTGCATGTAAATTACAGGATCTCTGTGATTAAAACAGCTTGTCTTGACAGAGTTTTCAAGAGGTCTCTTACTTCTGGAATAAGCTGCACTTCACTGTTTTGGCAAGATGTGAATGGACTGTTCCATCTCTATGTAAATATAGGGCAAAATCCCTTGTTAAGCAATCTTATGGTGTACCATTGCTATTGAATTTTTCATCTTCCAAGGAATTAATCATTATTACAATTCATTTTTCTCAACTTACATTTTTATAAATCCTTATAAATTCTGTTAATGCTGCTAGCCATTCATTTACTACCATACATTTAACTTACCTTTCCTCTATCTCTATTTTAGATCTTTAATTCATAATCATTGTTATGAATTTCCTCTTTTTAATTTTTGTTACATTCTGTCTAGTCTTTGGCCATTTTACTGCCTGTTTATTTTACATTCCACAACAACCAAAATAATTTTTAAGGTAATAGCTTTTTTACACATGTGAAGCTTAGGACAGGTCATTCACAGCACATACCCAAACATCTTTCAGTTGCTGTTTGTAAATATCCCTGTTGCTTCCCCTTCCCCCTTCTCCAATGGTTTCTTTTGCTTTGTTGGCTAATTCATAAACATTACTTTTCCATTTTTTTTTATGCACTTGGGAGTAGATTTTAAAAAAAGGAGTTAGGTACCATGGTTTAGAGCTTGAGTTCCAGTCATGGCCAGAAGCCCACTCTTCAGTCAGGACTTTGTGCTCTTGCCCCTACAGGCAGGAGGGGAAGCAGATGCTTGTTGTGTGACAACCAGTCACCAGTTAGCAAATATCCAGCAGAAAATTTGGTCACTGACAGCATTTAGATACCTACAGATGGTACTGAGGGATGGTCTGGCTGTCCTTGCTGGATGTTGGATGTAGCTTCTCTCTGCTACTTCAGGTGCTTAAGCCCTCTGTGTGTGTCAAGCCCAGGAGCTGCATATGAACCGTACAGCTGTGGTGTGCAACATGTGCTACTCCTTTTATTATTTTACTATTATTTTATATTTACTCAATGAAGGATGTAAAGAAATTTTTTTTTTTTTTTTTTTTCTGTCACTGAGGAAAGGGAAGCAGTGGAGCAGTCACCCAGAGAGTCTGACCAGCTTTTGTCCTAAAAAGGTTACAAAACCAGACTGGATAAAATTATGAACTGCCTGGACTGAACTCACATCTGAGCCTGCTTTTTGAGCAGGAGGTTGCACTACATGATTTCCTCAAGTCCCTCCCAATTATCTTATGAGACTATATCAACCATATTATTAATTCATTCATTTATCAAATTAATCAATTTGACGTGTAGAAAAAATGAATAGTTTTCAGATTAGGTTAAAATTCCCAATTGTTTTCTGATAATACCTTTGATTTTTAACACATATACTTGCATTCTTTCCTAATTCCCTTCATGATCAAAAAGAGTACTCAGAAGAAGGAACTGCCTCTTTGTCAATTAACTTGCATGATTCCAACTCATATATATGGTGGGTTTAGCACCAACCCATCTGTCCCATCTTGCAGTGATCAGAGAGGAAGGTAGTTAAGTTTTGCAGTGGGGGAAAGTAGTTTATAGTGGTACCAGATATTTATTATATCTTTTATAAAACATGGACAGTATTTTAGCATCCAAAACCACATTTCCATATGGTTTTGTTGGATAAATTTTTCCCTAATATGACCATAAGGAAACTTCAAATATATTTTTGAAATGTTGCAAATAGTGCAGTATTCCCTTACATGTCTCTTGGCATCAATTTTTGCACAGCAGAAATAGATTTAAACTGTAGCACACACTGGTTTTTAGCAGAGGTGCTTCACCTCTTTACAGAGCTGTGATTGTGGTAATCTTATGCCAGAGACAATATAATGCTATTCCAAATGGATATTTGCTAATGACCCGTTGTGTATTTGTTTAAACTTAGTTACTAGAATGTGTTTCATGACTAAGCAGAATTTTCATGGAAAAAAGCCAAATATAGTCTCAATGGAAAGAGGGGAAAATATTTTATTGACCTGTTGATTTGGGAGGCTGGAGTATAAAGTGAAATCTGGATGCCTGTTAGTGTTTGTAGCTTTGTACCGCTGCCTTTCTGTCCTGCACTGGGAATAAAGGATTTTGCCAAGAAGAAAGTCCTTCGGCTGAGTAGCTGAATATCATATCTTGCAATTAAAAATAATATTTAGCTCTTGTCCTAATGCTCAATAGAAATATTAAGCTTCCAGAGCAGCTCTGTGAAAATGAACTAAATACACAGCTGACTCAGATCAGGGGAGTGAGCAATGGTTTAACATCAGATTGTACTGACTGTGAAGGTAAGAGACCTACAAGGGCAAAGTTTGTCTTTCAGTTTTCTAACCTTACTTATTGTACTGCTAATTAAAAAAAAAAAAAAAGGTCACTTTTATATGCATCTTATTTTTATATGCATAAAAATATCTCAGTATTTTTACTGCACAATTCTCCAGTGAAAACATGAAAACCAAAAATCCTTTTTTTTTTTTTTTTTTAAGTTCTGAGAAACCTCATTGAAAAATATCTGCAGCCATTTCACTGAAATAAAAATGTGCCTATGTCTGTGATGATCTGGATTTAATGAATGAACCTGAGTAAACAACACACAAGTCAAGCTTCACAGGTACTCCAGGCTGAAAGGTCTTTACAGGCCAGAGTCCAGAACTGCCTTGGTTTAAGGTGGCCAGGAGGGGAAATCTCACACTAATCTAGCTAGAAAAAAACAAAACCAAAACAAACTAAAATCTCCCAATGTTAAATCTTTAAAGAAAAGGCTTCATTTTATTTTTTTATATGGCAGAGCAGGGCTACAATCCACAAGTGAGCAGGGTCAGTGCTACTACAATACAGCAACTAGCTGCAAAGCTGCAGCCTGGTCCAATATATAATCTTTCCAAAACCATATTCCCTCCCTAGTTATTGGCAAGCATGACTTCTGACAAGATTGGAGATTTTTCCTCTGGTATTTCTTTGCTCTTCTCAGATATCTTCAGTATAAGTTTCTTTATCTTTCTTTCCTAAGTTTCTTTATCTTTCTTTCCTAACCTAAGCTGACATGACTTTGAAATGAAACATATAAAAAATGGTTTAAAGGCAGTACCATGGAGGTGAATAAATAATTTCCTTCCTGTCATGTGACAGTCTGTGCAATCCAGTAGCAAATTAGGCACTTGGTTGTATCTATTTATGTTGTGGATCTAAGAAATTGTTACTGTGTTTAGCAGTAATTCTCATGAATAAGATTTAAAATTAACTAGCTGGTAGAGTTTTAAAAAAAAGTGTTAAATGTTTTCCAATACTTCAGCTACAAACAGCTATCAAAATTTGGTCAGTATAAGTTTCTTTAAAATTAAAGTTTGCCTGCAAAACTCTGAAAACACAAGTATTATATTCTCCATACACCTGTTATGCTTCTAACATGATAATACAGATTTCTCCTAGTGACCACTATTCTATCTTTAATCACAGTGATACAATCCTGTTGTCTTCAGACACTGTTTTTCCCAATGTATGCAGTGGTTTTCTCACAGCCTTTTTGGGTGCACTGACAACACAACCTAAACCTACCATACCAACAGTTGCAAAGACACTCTAAATCAGTGTCAAATGGAAGCTGCCTACCCTCAAACAAAACGCAAAACAAACCAACCCTGCTTGTACAGCTGCCCATATCTTCTGAGAAAATCCAAACCAATATTTTATGGCACTTTATACATCAAGAAGATGTGTGTATTTATTAGACCACCAAAATTGAAGAAGGCTTTACGTTCATGACTGACAGTGTAGGAACTATACTGCAGTTCCTAGCTGCATTCACAGTGTCATTGGTCGAGATCCAAAAAAGACTAAAATTAGTCCATTAGACTTGTTAGTAGGCTGTGTCCTTAAATTTTATACAACTGTTTCCTATAGGAGAACATGTAGCCCCGAGTTATTTGGAGATGCGTGGGGTCCATCAGAAGCCTCGGGATGGGAATTGTAACTGCCCGCAAGGAGCTGCCTAAGTGAGCTGGTATAAAACAGTGGGGACAGATGTGTCCTACACCTCTCCAAATCCAGCACATTAGCACTGCTAAGAGCTGCCTGCCTCCATCCCAATGCGTATTCATGCATGCCTTCTCTAAAGACTGGTTAATCAAAATTCTCAGCAGAGATCAGAACTAACATCCCATGCAAGTGCCCAATTAATTAAGACAGTCACTTTCTCATTACATAAAATTCGACAGCTCTGAAAGAAGTTCAGGTGCTCCTTCTGGAGCCAGACTATGCTCTGGAGTTAGGGAGCACATCTCAGGCAAAACTTAGAATTGCGCCGTGTCCTCCAAACATGAAGCTACACAATGGTCATCACCAGCATCAATGTCTTGAATGAAGATGGCTGCTGCTGTATTCTGTGTGGGGCCCAAGCCAGTAGACAGTCTGAGAAGCCTTTACCAGCTTGAGCCCTGGAGGAGGAAAGACAGCTGCATTGCAAATCCCGGCAGGCAGTCTTAAATATCAAATAGTCCTTAAATTCCACAGCAGTCTCCAGAATTAGGGGCCCCCAAGCATAATTTGAAATGTAATTTTCTTATCTGGGGAAGATGAATGTTTAAAGTTTAGGTACCAGGAGTAAAGAGGAGCTGAACTAGGTACTATGAGTCTGTGTTTTTAACTGTAGCTCCCAAGTTTCATATTCGAAAGTTGTCAAGGAATCACAGAAATCTGGACCCTTCACTAGCAATATCTGCACCCCATTCCTCAACTGAGACATTTTACAGGATTTTACCAAGGGATTTACAGAATTTTTACTGTCATAAAACTGAATCTTTCATGTGTGCATATTGTCTGAGCCTCAGGAAGGAGGAAAATAAGAAGGGCAGATGGAGGGAAACCAAAGCATCGTGTTCCCTCAGGAAGTCTTTATCTCAGAGGAGAAACCTTACCAACCCCATGGAGCCCTGCAGGCATCTGTACCAGGCAAACAAGGAGCACCTCTGCAATCACCACTGCACTGGCAGCAGGATGCAGAAAACTCTCAGCTTTTATCCATGTTTGAGTCTCAGAGATGAGCTGTGACTTCTAGAAAAGGAGATCTCTCTTCCTGAGGCAAGCATTTTACCCCAAATGCTAACAAAAATTTAAAAAAATGCTCTCAGATTTACAGTGCTTAATTCTGGGGAAACCCACTTGCTGGAAGAGTCTCTCCCTTTCTTTAGTTATTGTATAAATAAGTACATATCTTCCTTTCATCTGAAAGATATTTAACAGTTTCCCATGCTGTTCTCAATTATAAATGAGAATGGGCCAAACTTTAACCACCACAACACTCCAAACGATCTTTTTTCCATTATAATTGATATTTTAGATCATTTTATAACCACCTCAGCTATAAATTCATCCCCATTATTTGTAATAAGTGCTCATGTAAGTATGTTGGCTGTATTCCCAGAATAATTCTTTTGGAATGGAATCTGTTCATACTGGGGGAAGTGGACGAGAGTGAGGGATGACCTACAGCCCTAAAAATCTCATTAATAATTAATCATAGTCGGAGAAGATAGAAATCTTCTCCATCGTTAATCAGGGTCTCATGCCTTTAAAAATGCGATGCAGAAATACAGACAAGGATTCCTTCTACCCCTCAAAACAGGCCCAGACCAGCCTGTTTGTCAGTTCATGGACTGGCAAAATGTAAATTTTCAACAGAACTGAGCTGTGCAGCACCAAGAGTGCAGGGAGTGGACAACAGGCAACCCCTGAGATGATGGGGTGTCTGGAAGGAACAGGTGTGTACCCTAAAAAAAGGTACCACCACTGTATGTCCCCCCAACACATCCAGGTGACTATAGTGACAATTTGCTTCTGCTGAGCCTGTAATGGAGTCTGTACATTCCTGCTCTGCCTGTGCACATGCCAGACCCAACAGCAAAGGAGTGCTGCCTGCACCCTTCCCTATTGGAGGTACTGCCTTGTTTAGCAGAAGGGCTCTGAAAATGTATCAGAGGATGAGCTGTTGCTCTGGCACAAAGCCTGATAATGGGCTCACACACCTCGGCTGCCCTCCCTGAATGGCCAAGACCCCTTGCTGACCCAGGTAGCTGTCTACAGACCCCTTAAGAGCATCCCCTTGCTGTGCTCTGCCTGCAGCAGCCACTACTGCTCTTCCTGCAAATCTTAGGCTGCTGGGAAGGTGAGGAGAAGAGGCAATGGGCCAGAGTGAGGTGTGGGCTCTAGTCCTACTAAAGGAGATGAGTTAAACTGAAGAGGCAGGACTCCAACAATGAGGCAATGGAGTGCCCTAGGAGAGGACCATCTCCTGAAGTAGTGTGTAGAGAAATAAGGTGGGAATGTTGCTGAAAAGGACTTGGGTAAGGATTGCCAGGGCAACTACTGCTGCTGTTGCTGGGAAGGGCCACCTGTGTCAGTGTATCTTGACAGGGATTGCAGCAGTGATGGCAGCACTGGAAAGTGGGTGAGCAAGTGATTCTACATCCCGTGCCTGGACTGGGCAGCCCCTGTAGCCTGCCACACTCCATGGGCTGAGAGTAGATGCCTAATCTGCCAAAGCCTCCCAGCCAGCGCTGCGCATGAACATGTGGCAGGGTGACATGTGCTGCAGGCAAGAGAATGAAATAAGCCAGCAGACAAGCTCAGGGAGGGCAGGGCTGGCAGTTCAGCAGCAAGTCCTGATTGGAAGTGCCTGGGTGAGTGGGTAGGTGGCTACAGCCTGCAAGTGCCTGTGGGAGTGCAAAATAGCTGAATCACAAGTGGTTGGCTTTGCTGCCATTGTTATTTGAGATAAAAACTGAGCAAATAATCAAGGAAATTTGCAGTTACTGGTGTCCAGGTGTTACTACAGTTGAAACCCAAGTCTGTAGAACAAACATCACTCTGTCACTTGCCTGCTCTCTTTTGTTTGTCTGGCAGCACTGTTCTTCTAGCCCAGGTTATTTGCCATAGGAAAAAAAAACCCAGAAAAAGAGAAGGTAAATTATACTAGACAACTGCAATTAATCCCCCAAATGGCATCATCATTGACCTCCAATTTCCTGGATTGCACATAAATTGAAGTTATATGAAAGAGAATATTATCTTCATGATATGGCAGTGGACAAATGTGATGGTCTGGGAGGAAGGCTACTAAGGTCAATGGGAATGCACCTTTGCTCTTTCTCCTTCTTGTCTGTCCCTGCACTGTGATCAGAAAAAAAGCTAGAAAACATAGAAACCATGCCTTGGACCTTAGTGATAGTTCTTCTCTCTGTCTTTTCCTTTCATCCAATACCATCTGCTCTCTGTCATGCTTCCCAAGGCACCATACAATCCTACGGGGCTTTGCCTAGACTGTAGGCTGGGTTACCTATTTACAACATCTTGAGTTCGTTTAGGGTTTTACTGCATTGCCAGGACTTCTCTGAGGAATGCAAGAGGAAGAAAATAATTGTTTGCAGCAGTTCACGTTGCAGAAAAATCTAATTAAATTTCGAGGGATGGAGATGGCTTCCTTCCACTAAAGGCTTTCCCCTGCTGAATTGCAAAAGCATCTTGCAAATAACAAAGGGGCTAAAGCTTAAAAATACACCGAAGGAAAAAAGCAAACAAAAAATTGCCACAAGAATGTTTCATGCCAGAAATCATTCGACAACTGCAATTGAAAGGCCATTACCAACTCCCACTATAATAAAAGACATTATAATTGTAATCTGAACAACTCGGGTGACACTTTCTGCATTGTATATTTATCTCTCATGGGACACATCTTGGCACTGCTGCTTATTAATGTAGGTGATAATCATGTAATGAATGGCTGGATTGATAAGAGTATATTGAGAACAGCTGCTAAAAATAGCTAAAAGAACAATGCACATTATATCTTTACTGGAATCCTTGAAAAGAAACAGAAGGACTGTCTTTAAAATTATTAAAAATATAAAATAAAGATAACCATACCATTTAGAGAAATTTGTTTCAATCAGGACTAATTTTAAGTTTCACATTTTTCTTGTTAGAGTGGGAATCTGTCCTAGTGAGCAAAACAAATCCCACAGGTAATTAGATATTAAGCAAAAGGTAGGTGTATATCTCTGAATTGTAATATAACCCATAGTTGTCAAGTTGGAAAACACATCTGTTTTAAACAAGTGCTTTTTCTGGATGACAGCCAATTCCTCTTATAATTATCATGTTTTCTCCTTCTTTTACCATTTCAGTTATTCGGGTGTTTCCTCGCCTGGGAGACACGGAATGTCAGCATTCCTGCTTTGAATGACAGCAAGTATATCGGAATGAGTGTGTACAACGTGGGGATCATGTGCATTATTGGTGCTGCTGTTTCATTCCTTACTCGGGACCAACCCAATGTGCAGTTCTGCATCGTTGCTTTAGTCATAATATTCTGCAGCACCATTACTCTCTGCCTTGTGTTTGTACCTAAGGTAGGTGAATTTGTTTTGCATGAATATGGATTTTTTTTCCTGCTGTTTTGTAATTATGATGTAATATGTAGGTGTTTATTACCTTTTCAAGTTCAGGAGATATGTATGAATTCTTGACCAAGCCCATCTATAAACTCTTGTCTCCGGACCCTGAAGGAGAAACAAATCTTCATGACATTTTGGAGAAAGTGTGAATACATCAGCTTCTAATGTCTATATTTTTACTGAAATTGTGGCTGGGGAAACAAAAGTTGTTTTCTGTAGTTTCAATGGAATAGTCTCTCTTTCCAGCTTTCAGGAAATTTTTGGAAAGAGTGGGAATATAAGTGGAGATTCAGGGGGAACAGGTCCTGTTGTCTACTCTGCCACATTTTGTCTTTTCTCTCTTCTCTTTGGTGACCATTTACAGCTACCAAAGGAATGGCATAATGCTGTCCCTGGGGAGTTTTAGGTTGGATACTAGGAAAAGGTTCTTCACCCAGAGGGTAGTTGGGCACTGGAAAGGGATACCCAGGGAAGTGGTCACAGCACCAGCCTGACAGAATTCAAGAAGCATTTGGACAATGCTCTCGGCACTCTGTGTGACTCTTGGGGTGTTCCTGTGCAGGGCCAGGAGCTGGACTTCAATGATCCCAATGGGTCCCTTCCCAGGATATTCTAAGATTCTTACATACCCTAAGCAAGATAATCAAGATCTCTGTTTCTATACCTACAAAATAGTGAGATCTTTTTTAGTTCACTAGCATGATATGAGATAAATTGCGTTTAAATCTCTAAGTATTTGTTTATGGTGGTACAATAGGCTTTGTCAGCACCTCAGAGGAAAACTGTATGTATGCTGCAAATGCTGACACTGAAGTTATATTTGTTAATGAGTATATTAAAGGACTAAGTGAAGCACAGACTGGGAGGCACGTGCTTTCATTTCCTTTTGCTCTTTTGGGCTCTGAGGACAGGTTCATTGTGCCTTGTTGGAAGAATCGAGAAGATACTTACCTGCAGAAGGGTGGAACTTAATCAGTTCCCTTGTAGAGTTAGGCTTTAGACATGAATAAGACAGATCTTGAATGAAGGGAAAACTGATTTTTACATAAACTTACTTTAGCAAAGCCTCAAGTACTAGGGAATGCATTTGATGTTTTGAAGTAAAATGTTCAATTGTGTTCATTTTAAGTGGCTTGTGTAAACATAGCTTATTACCCCAAATTAGATGCATATGCAGTTGGATGTCTGAAACATTTGCAAGGCAAAATGTAGGTCTTTTTGCCTCTCAAATCTGTTTTTAGATTTTTCAAGTGAGTATTTATAAGAAGTTTGTGGCTCTTTATTGGACCATATTCAATCAATGTATTGAGCAAATTTTAGTCAGTAGATTCTGGTGCTTAGGGGCATCTCATCTACTGGGGGGCCAAGAACTGTGTGTGCAAAAGAAACAAGCTGATGAACTTATCTCAAAGCGCAATCACTGGAAGAAATTAGAGGCACAGACTAGCAACAGAAGCTGATTTATGATCTGCAAACAAAAGAAAAGTAATTTGTTCTCCAGGACTGACTAAACAGGATGTTTTTGCAAGTTCTGCAATTCATTTCTCAAATATTAAAAAGCCATACAGACATGTATAGTCATATTTTTGTTCTGTATCTTAGGGAAGAATCACAACTTTGTTCTAAATTGAGGGAACATTCACAAACACAGCAATAGAGTGTACTTTGAAACACACTAGATTTAAGTGGGTAAGCTCTATGAAAATGCATATTAAAACTCTGGTGCCAAAAATACCTCTACAGAATGTCAGAACTCTCTTCAAAGAGAATCATTAATGCTGTCCATGCTCTTTGCCCCTTTGCTTTCATGCTCCTTTGCCCATCCTTCTCTTCTCTTCTCTTGTCACAGGCTCTGAAATGACTTTTCTGATTCCTTTTTTAACCCCTTCCTCTGATCTTCTTCTAAACCCCAATTACCCTACCCTCATTTTTCCTCTCAGTTCTTTTTTACTCAAAATACAAACATGAACCATAGCCTCCTAGCATGAAGTACTTAAATTCTTTTCACATAGTGTCAGGTTTCCAAATGCTTAGCTATTTAGCAATAAAATTCATCACTGGATAAGGTACAAAAGAAAGATGTTGAAGCAGGGGCTGGAATGCAGCACTTCCAATGCCCATGTGACTGCTTTCACAGCTGGAGAGTTCTTCTAGCACTCATATATATTGTCCTACATCACCTCTCGCCGTGCTGTGCCACAGTCACAGCAGGATGGCTGGCAAGCACTCTCCCCTCAGCCTGCTCCAGCACAGGTTGCACAATAGCTTGTCTGGACCCCACAGACAATTATATCCAGCACTACCTAGTTTGTACATGTAGGTAAGATGTCAGTGTGAGACAGGCACCAAATCTCTCCCCTTAATCAAGTGTGTCGTAAATTAGTACAATCTTAGTGACACAGGAGGATTGTTGGTGAATACTAAAGCCTGTTGCTCATCAGGCACAGGGGATGATAATGAAGACCTGGACGACTGCACTTTCTCATTTATTAAACTGACCAGACAGATGCAAGCAGTAATGTGGTTCTGAGCCAGGTGAGTGCCACTACTTCTCTGCTATACCGAGTAAAGTGCATTCCTTTTAACTAATCTTCAGCAGTCTCCTGGGTCAACAGTGCTGAAATTCAATTTTACTCCACAGCTTTTTTATGAATCTGAATAGGCAACTACTCAATGATGTAGACACACTAGGGAATGAAACATGACATTTTCCCCTTCCTTCTTGTCAGCTCTACTAATCTTATTTACTTATAACACAGCAATTACTATACTTCTCCAGTTAAATGTCCATTTCGTCCACTGCTATTTTGTTCAGTAGCAAGTGCCCTAGAAAAAAACATGAGGAAAATCCCATAGCAGAGTGAGACAGATCAGGGGAAAAAATGCTCATTACCCTTTCGGTTTAAAGGTACAAATGTTGATAGCATTATACTGCATCGTTATACTGCATTAACTGCAGACATTCTTGTTATCTGATCAAAAACTTTCCAAATATTGTTACAACTATTGTAGATTTCCACAATCAAGCATATCTTGTAGAAGTTATCTGCAGAATTCAAACATGTATTATACGTATTTTTCCTGCTAGAAATTAACAGCTATGTCTAATTACCTTTTTAAGGACCAAGATATCTATAGTACTTTTCAGCATATTCTTCACTTCTTTAAAAGAAGAAATCCTAATATGCATTGTCTCTTCATGAAGTAATTGTCACAAGCTTATCCATATTTATGAAGCTTCCATGTCCTTTCATTTTTTCTACTCCATCCATTTTGAGACAGAACACTGAGCTCACTTGTAGTCACCCAGCAATTGCATACCATTTCTGGCTGCAATGGCATTAACACACTAATTCTTATCCAGTTTCCTTCAGAGCAGCAAGGCAAAACCAATTCTAGGGATTAAAACATTCATCTTCTGTGTTGGTAGCATTTGATGCCTATTTGGAACTGGCTCTGTGGATACTCAACGTTGACCGTTTGTGAAAATTGAAACTGCACAGATGTAAGACAGAAAGATATAAGCTCCACTGACTTTATGGTCAGAAAAAAAAATTTAAAAGCTCATCTAACCCCATTCTTTGTACCGCATGAGCCAACAATATTTCTCATGGACTTTTCAATCTAATCCACACCATGTGAATGAATTCATTACAGCATGTCCCTGTTTCAAAACATGCAATCTTTAGCTGTAAAATCCCAGGTGAAGATGATTCAGAGGCAGTACTTCTATCTTATATTCAGTTTGAACTTAGACCACATCAAATTGCAGAACTTTTAACACTTCGGCCTGCTGCTTTCAGAAGCTTTGTAATTAACATTTTTCACCTTTAACTTTATTTTCATGTAGTTTTTTTGTCTGGGACTTAGACACAGCAGTCATTACAACCAGCCTAATTTGAAACAAGGAATTGTGAGACTGAAGACACTTCCTTCTGAGAAGGCTCAGCTACAGCAAGATACCCAGGGCCTTAAGCAGTTGGCTCTTGGTTATCTCCAGAGGAATACTTCCCAACTCCTCTGAGTATCTCTACCAGCATTTGACCACACTCACAATAGGAAAAGTTTTTCTGATGTTTAAGTGAAAATTCTGGTTTTTCAGCTTGTGTCCCCCTCCCTTTCACTGGACATCATTGAGAAGAGTCTGGCTCCATCCTCCTTACTCTCTTCCATCATATATTGGATACACATGAATAATGTCACCCCCCAATGTCTTCCATCTCAAGGCTAAATAATCAGTCTCTACTTCTATCCTAAGGGCTGTGATCATCTTCAGCACCTTTGTGGCCCTTCTCTGGGCTTTCTTTACTACACCTATCTCTCTCTTGCTCTGGGGACTCCAAACTTGGACACAACATCCCAGGTGTGCTCTTGCCAGGCCGAGTAGAAAGGAAGGATCACCTCCGTTGGCCCAGGGTAGTGTTGGCTTATGTTCCACCACAATTCCCATTGCCTTTACTGGAAAACTACTTTCCAGGCAAACACCCCTCATGCTGTTTGGGTAGGTGCTTGGGGTTTATTTCTCCTCAAGAGCAGGACTTAGTATTTCCCTTTGCCTAGCTTCAGGAGATTCTTGTTGGCCCAGACCCATTTCCTTCCAGACTGAGGAACAGCACTAGTGACTGGCTACCACAATCCTCTGAGCCTGTCAGTTCAGCCTAATTTGAATCCACTTCAGTGGCCTCTTGTCCAATCACTATTTTGTCAGTTTAACCATGAGGATGCTCTGGGAGACAGTGTTAAATCTTTGCTTAAGTCAAGAAAAATAACTCTCTACTCTCATCTACCAGCCCAGACATCTCACTGAAGAAAGCTGTAAGTCAGGTTGGTCAGGCAGCATTTTCTTTCAGGTGAAGGTGGCAAGGAGGCATTTCCCCAAATTCTTCTCTCACATCTCCTGAGCACAGCTGTGACTTTTCTTTCTTCCAATCCTCAAAAACTGCTCCAAATCAACATCATCTTCCAAAAGACTGAGAGTGGCCTCATGATGACATGGACCAGTTCCCTTAATCCTCAGGCATACAATTTATCAGGCTGGCTGAACTTGATGTATTCAATTACTTTTGAGGTGTGGAATTTCTGAGGGCAAGTTTTACCAGAAAAGACTAAGGTGAAGAAGACACAGAGCACCTTAGCCTTCTCCATCTACTTTACCACCTGAAAAATTAAGTATATTATCTGCAAGCATCATCCCAATCTGCAGCCTTGGTCTGTAAATACATGCCAGGGACCACATTCTTCAGAGTCTAAGCAGTCATACCTCTCTCAATCAGAAGGGAGGGCCTTACTTCATGCCACCAGAGCTGCAGAACAATGCCATGCTCTTTAAAACAAGAGGAATCAATTCCGAAATGCAGTTATACCACAAAATCTGGGTGAGCTGTACATACAGAATGATTGCCCGTTCTCTCTTTTCAGATAATTCAACACCTCTGGATTTATGATTCCATGTCTATCCTCTCAGGGCAGGGAGCTCCTTCAGCTTTGTCTGTATACAAATATATATGTATGCTGCTTGGCAAGTAACATAAATTTTGTATTCTCCAGAGTAATCTGAGAATCTCTCTCCCCCTTGCCAAACAGCAGTAGCTTTCTCTCCTCATGTCGAGGTGATATTTTCACATTGTCACCGAGTGTTAAATTTTACTTACATTTGCTTAAATTAAATACGTTTAAGGTTAACTTTTTTTTTTAACTGGCTTATTTAATTTGTTTGAACAGATTTGGTTTATTTTGGGTCACTAAAAACTAATTAAGTTTCTGTTATCTCCAGAGTGCAATCTCCCATGAGTTCTCTCTGTTAATACTCCTGCTTCATGTCTCTCTCTGCTTGAGTGTTATTTGTAACAGTAGGAAAGGAGAAATTTCAGATGGAACTGTACTTGGGAAGGGAAGGGGTTGGTGGATTGTTTTTTTCTTGAAGAAGGAACATATTCTTTTAAAGTATAAACATGTCAGTGAAGGAGAAAAATACATTTTATAGAATATTAAAATATATTTTAATATATTTAAAATACAGATAAATATATTTTGAATGAGTTTTTTTCCTAATTTTTTTAACACTTCCCTTCTCATAATCATTTTCATTCAACCTATTCTATAAAGTTATTCAGAAATCATCTCAAGTAGTGCACATGGCAAGCAGAGCTCACTTTCCAGAGTTTTATACTTGAAAGTCAAAAAGGAGCTCTTGGTTTGCCTTTCAGTATTTTGAGATACAAAATAAATAGCTGCAAAAATAAAACAGGATTTCTTAAGGCTTTTCAACCTTTCAGCTCATCACACTGCGAACAAATCCAGATGCAGCCACACAGAACAGACGGTTTCAGTTCACTCAAAATCAAAAGAAAGAAGATTCAAAAACATCAACATCAGTCACCAGCGTCAATCAGGCCAGCACATCTCGACTAGAAGGATTGCAGTCAGAGAATCACCGCTTGAGAATGAAAATTACAGAGGTATTTTTTACTGCATGTACTGCCTAGGCACTTTATTTTTCATTGTTTTTTGTTGCAATTCTGCAATCTCCTTAATGCTGACTACTTTTTAGAGAAAAAAGTTAACTTTCCCCATAGTAATAATAGGAAAGAGACAATTTATATGGTTTGCTAACTAGTACAGCAAATGTGTAGCAGGTGTGATAAAATGAAAATGTGCCTTAGCAAAATGAAACTTGCCCTATTTTTTTGTGACAGGCCAATTGCCCTCTTGTTTCACATGGACATGCTGAGCTCCACAGCTCCAGAAGTATAACCTTTACAAACAAGCATAAGAGCGATCCGCAGCCCCAGGGGCTCTTAAGGGCTGTCTTTGTTCCTGTTTATGGCTGAGTTCTGAGAGTGCTTTTGCTGTTATTTCTCAGCCTCTTTGAGAGTTTGCTCCAAAACTTGCTAGACAGATTTTTACATCTTCCATGAAACAGAATTACGTATTTTCTTAAGGTAGAAAAAGACTTTTATGAAAGTGTGAGCTGACCCTTTTGGCACAAAGGTGGTGAAGTTTCTTCAGTACCTACTGAGGGAAAGGCTGAGTACTTGGAGGACATGAATTCCATCAGAGCTATAGCAGGTACAGTTATAGTTATGTCCATCCTTGCTCAGTAGACCTGAAACGATGACAAACCAGTCTTGAAAAATTTTTGAGACAAGATAACCATCACTGATCATATCTTAAAGAAATTAACCTGTTCTTGTCCAGTCTGTATTCTTATACCTTGAAGAAAAAGTATTTTATTACAACAGTTATTTCTTTGTCCAGATCTTAAGTAATGACAATTGCCTAGGTAACTAAAAGGTATTTACTCAGGCTACCAGAGAGTCCAAAAGTAAAAGTTATCTCTGCCTTGTTAAAGAAATTTAGTTCAGCTTTGCCAGCTTTGGCCCTTTCATGTGAGAGCCTTGACATTTTTAATGAAGGCCCTGCTGGCTATCTCTGTTCCTGTATTCTACTGTAGTTTTTTCTACTAAGCCTCCTAACACAAGATCTCAGCCTGTGCTTCACAAGGTTCATGATGGTGAGCAGAGGTAAGGCTAGTCAGAGCAGCCACATTAGTGCTCGCAGGGCCCTGCCTATTTCTTTTGGACTTTGCTTAAATAGATTAAATTCCCAGAACCAGTAGGCCCAAATCCGTTTCATTGTCAAGGGGATTTGGAACATGCCTTACCATGGCAAGCAGCTACATCTCTGTCTCATCTAGTTTGAGTTGCTATGCCCCAGTTCCATAAGGAGCAACATAAAGTTAATTCAGCACTTTAAAAATTCGGTTAAGCTGGTAGTGAGTGGGACATACTCTGGCACCACATCCTGCACAACTGTTCACAAAGAGGGTTATGAAGCTTGTTTCCTGTAATTTTCAATTGGGGCTATAGACAACTTGTAGAACAAGTTACCCCTTGAGGAGAGCACTCTGTGCTCTGCTCAGTGCTAAAAGTAAAGCATTCTTGGTAGAGTTGACTGCAGTCACTCACATGACTGGACATGCCATAGTTCCCTTATATCCTGCTGTGTGTTCGATAATTTGATGGATGAAGTGGTTACAGCTATGTATGCCACAATTTTACATGTAGATAATAAATAGTTGAGAGGTTTTCAGACTGGGCTTTCTAATGCTCATATCTTTCTCATTTGTCAGTACACCTGAATTGCTTCTACTGTCAACTACTAAAGCTTATTTCTCTCCTATGCCCTGTGTGCAATACCACAGTTGAACAAAATTTGTTACTTGTAGCATTATTTTTAGAGGTAGTGTAGTAGTGCTATGAGAAGACTGTATTTGCCACAGTGTAGTAATTGCATTACCACCTGCCTTCCAGTCTAATTATAGAAAGCTACGCCTCAGTGCACATACCTGAAGCAAGGACTCTTGAATTTTGAAGGATTTGTACTCTCTTTGTTTTGCAGCTGGACAAAGACTTGGAAGAGGTCACAATGCAACTTCAGGACACTCCTGAGAAAACAACGTACATTAAGCAGAACCACTATCAGGACCTCAATGACATTCTTAGTATACGGAACTTCACAGACAGCAAAGGTGAGTGTTAGTAAAATCCATTAGTAGCTTAACCTGCCAAACTTTAGAACAGCAATCTCATTGAAATGGTTTCAGAGCACTCAGACCTTGGTAAGACAGAGCTTTAAATATTTTGGTTTAATTACACAGAGTATGCAGATTCACATAATAAGCTACATAGTACCCACTGAGTAGTTATTTCTATATGTATGTCTTCTATTTTAATACACATGGTGAAGTGGGAAAATTTTAGAAGTGTACTTGTGTTCAGAAGTCAAGTTTTCTGTGCTGCATGGAGAGAGGAAAGTCACAGAATTTTAAGCCCAGTTTAATATGTGCTTGCCTGACTAGGATGCTGAAATCCTGCTTTTGGACACTGCTATCAAGCATGTAAAAGAGAAGCATGTAAATATTTCAGTGCTGATTTGGATTCTAAATGCAGAACTGAAGGCACTCATGTATGAAAATTCTTCCCTAGGAACTGATAAAAAAGGATTTCATGACAACTATAATATTCCTAAGTTGTTTCTCCTGTGTCTCTTGCATGGCTCCCTGAAGAACTACATGCAAGAGAATTGCTTCCATTAGAGCCATTTTGCTTTTTGGGAAGCAATAAAATCTGGTGCATAGTGCAATAAAAGTGGAAGCCAGGACACCCACCTTCCATTTCTGACCTGGAATGGATGTACTTTGTGACTTCTGGCAAATAGCTTTGTACAGCTGAATATTACTGTAGTGTGTGAAAAACTATCTGCTCTGTGTTTGTAAGTTGTAGATTTGTGTGTTTGTTACACTGCAAGGCTCCAGCTTCTTATTGATGTGGCACCATAAGCTTGGTTAAGTGGGACAGAAGTTACCCCTGTGAATAAACTTGAAGAATAATTTTAGAACAACAGCAACAGACCACATATGTCTTTGAAGTGTATTGAAATTTTGGTGGGATAAGGTTACATTTTCTTGCGCCTTTTGTTTTAGGCTGGGTATACACTGGGTTGTATAACTTGTGGCAAAAAGAAAAAAGAAGGAGAGTTCCCAGTGTCCTTTCTAAAAGTAAAAAAAAAAAAAACAGAAGAGGGGAAAGGAGGAAAAGGAAAACGTAAATAGCTGCTGGAGGCGTGTGATTATTGGGCTGAGATCAGGAGCAAGAACTAACATCAGTGAGTGGGATGAGCAGTTTGAAAGGAACACATAGAATGTTCCTCTCATGTCAGATGCTCCAGGAAAAATGATAAATCATGAATAATATTTCAAGCAGAAAAGATACATTGCATTGTGCCAAATGCCCATCTGAGTTTGGGTATGAGGAACAAAAAATGATTCTCAAGAAATACACTGGGTATAAATTTAGGATGGATGCTTCCCACAGCAAGATGCACTCCATTAGCAGTAGGAGGCTGGCAAAGAAATCAAGGATAAAATATAGCCTTTCTGCATTCACTTGTGTCTATGTATACAAAAGATATCGATGCCTAACTGCTGCTTGAAGCAGCAGCATCCAAGATTGTCTCTGTTCCTAATTTTCCCCCAGTGCAGTTCCCTAGCTTTTACACTTCTGCTGTGGGGTGCATATTTAAAATCATCTGTATGGAGGCTAAGTATGGAGTATTAATATGCAGAGTAGCTTGGCACTATGTATTATTGGGATTAACAGGGTAGATATTCGGCATACTGAAATTTCTGGACACAATTTTCTCAATAGACCTACCACATAAAGCTCCACACAAAAGTTGGGACAGGTGGAGAAAGATGTTCTTCCTTGGCCAACTTTATATGGAAAGATTAGAGCATCCATTCACTGGGAATGAGGAAGACCTGGCTCCTAATTTGCAGCAGGTGTTTGAAGCTTGGTCCCACACCTGGTGGCAAATACTCCACACATGTACATTACAGTGTATCCTGATTCTGACACAAGTGACATTAAATATTCATACTTCCAGGCTCTGAGCCACCGTGATCAACAACCCTTGCTAGCCTTTTCTGTCCCTCCAATTCCATTTCTTCTGCTCCTTCTCTTTCCACATTTCCCTGTCCCTTAGCTACATGTCTGAATCTCTTGTCTGTTTGTCTCACTGCATCCATTCCCAATAGTCAACCTATGTGCTTAATATAAATTTGCCATTCCAATCAAAATAACAAGGCTTTGGAGAATTCATGCTGCTGAGTCACTGCTGCTTCTGTGCAGATTCAAACAAACATCGCTTAAATGGTACTTAAAAAAATTCTGGCCCTTACAGCTACAGGAAAGCTAACTCTGAATGACATGACTATGCTTTCTGTAGCTGTGCATTTCATGAACTTTCAGGAAAGGACAGTACAGAACCGTGAAAGTATGCATCCCTGGTGGTACTTGAGTGAAGAAGTTTCAGAATTGTAAATAATCTATTAGCATGACCTAGAAGTGACCATCTCTCTCATCCCCACTGTGCAACTGGGGAAGCCCGGCCAACATTGGTTTTGAGGTGATGATGAGGTTTCCTTAATCTTGTGAAAAATGTGAGCTGGGAGAGTAGGAATGGGACAGTAAAGAGAGAGGCTCAAAACAGCAGCTGACTTGGAGCTAAAAATCATAGGAGCTAATGTGCCACATTCGCTTTGTGGTTCATTTCTATGTCACTTGTTTTTATAAAATACCTTGCTGTTCTGGAAGAGCTCGCACAGAGAATGCCATGTAGTGTAACCCCATTGCTATTGCTTACACAAACTCAGGGCACTGCTCTTCACAGAACAGATCATAATGTGGGATTTAGGCAATGCATCTCAAGCAAGCCCTAATCAAACTTTAATGTCATAGTACACTTCAGTAGGTTTCTGATCTGTAAAAATTGCCCAGAGTTAAAAATCCTAACTCCTATAACCAAGTGCCAAAGGACGTTATTTGATTCATCTTTTCCTTCCCCACCCCCCTCATTTACATCAAACATATGGATTTAGGATACAAAAGTTAAATTACTTTAGCCAAAATAGGTAGAGGCAGCTGTGAACTCCTATATCTGCCTGACCTCAGGCAGTGTTTCATAACTTTGGGATTCTTGGTTAGTTATTAACAGCAATAGCTCCTGGTGTATTCCAGGAGCCCTTTGCTGGCACAGGGACTCCTTCTTTACAGCACATTTCAGTACACCTCATTTAAAGAGAGATATTATCTGAGACACTCATCTCTTGTTCACAAATGCATAATGTTCCTGAGACATCTACAGCAATTGGCTATGTAAGAAAAGCAATTAGGAAAATGTGATTTGTGGTTTATGGCTTAATTGCTTTCTTTTAATGCAGGCTTTTTAGCTGCACTGCTACAGAACTTTGTGTGGTCAAGCACTTTTCAGCATGCTCCACAGGCTGTGGCTCTGGGACTTCGAATGGTTTCCCCAGCCGCATTTAAAAGGGCATACCATTAACTTCATTTGATACATTCCTCACATGACTGAGTCACTGTGCCTGCTAGTGACCTCAGCTCTGTGCCCAGGGCAACATTAACTTCTCCCCTGGCATTTGTGAGATCTGGTGGCCTTGCTGGAGCGGCAGAGCCACACTCTAGGCTGGGTTTGAGGCAGGGATGGGGTGTGGGGGAGGCCAGGCTTGGCTCGGGCCGTCTCTGTCACTGACAGAGCCGTTCAGCAGGAACAGTCAGGCTTGGAGGCACAGCAGCGTTTTCCAGGCTGGCATTTGGAAAAAAGGAGGACAAGTGCTTCAAGTGTAATGCTGTGTAAAGAGGAAGTTCCAGGAAAGTTCCACACAGTTCCAGGGAAGAAATGTCCTAAAATGGACACAAACCAGAGCTTCCCAAAAGGGCTCCTTGCACCCATGTCAGTGTGTCAGACAGGAGAGAGTTTGTGAAGGTGGAATTTATTTCTGCTGTGCAAGTTCCTGCAGAGTTAAAAGCTCCTGAAGAGACAAATAGACAGAGGAAAGATATTGTGTGGTTTGGGGGTGGGGGGCTGGATAATTTTGCTACACTTGGAATCTTACTATCTTACTCTACTTGACTTCTTTTTGATGTTTTAATACATGAAATTATTTCCATGTGAAATAATTCACAAAATCATGGATTACAAGTGTTTCTTATAAAGCAAAGCTCAGAAGAAATCCTGGAGAACAACCTCCCTCAATTTCTACCTTGGCTAGTACATTTCAGAGTAGCATATTAGGGAAATTAGGCCATTCTATGGGAAGTACATGAGAAGAAAGAGACAGCCTTGCCGCAGTCGCCCCTTATGAACAAACCCTTTTTGCAGGTTCTTTCTCTACAGGCGCCCTTCCTTGCTCAGAAAACTTTGTTTTAAGCCAGAAAGCAGTCTTTACTCATTGCTGTAAACAGGCTGGGAGCATTCATTTACGTGTCAAATATGCCTACCACTTGTCACCCCACTCCGATGTTTCCTAGTGTTAGTTTTTTCCCCATGTAAAAGCAGCTCAAAGGAAAACAGATTTCAAAGGCATGTTGCTCACAAATGCGAAGCAAAACAGAATTCATCTGTGATAGATGGGGGAAATATCATTTCTATGAAGTTCATGCGATTCAAGCATTAAGCTTGAGATTGAAAAATAGATTCAAAGGTAAGGGCTTTCAGAAATAACTCCTTTAAAGGGATGCTGTTTTGAAGCAAGGATATAGTTCCTTTCTTTATAGAGGTGTATAGCGATATGTATGCTAGTTTCTATGAAGCCTAACAAATTGATTCAGTCCTGGAGCTTGTTTCTATTTCAAAAGGGAGACCAAGCTGTCAGAGGTTCAGTACCTGCCCTTTCTTGCACAGAAATGAATTTGTAGTAAAGGTAATTTCTTCTGATTTAAAGTAGTATAAATCAGAGCAGAATCTTGCTGGCTTTTCTTTTTAAAAAATCTTCCTCTCTCAAAACATAACTATTAGAAGTTATCATTTAGATTGCCAGTGCAGTGTGCTTCCTTTAGGAGAAGTTTTTTTCTGATTACCCAGCAGACGATGTGATCATTTTAATTTTTCCTTTCAGCTTACTTTCTTCACATCCTATTCACATGAAAAACAGAGACTGCCTAGTCATGTTTCACAGTCCAAACAACAGAACTGGGGAAAATTACAGCAGGTTTTAAAAATCTACCTCTAGATTTAAAGTTTCCTAAGCTCCTTAGTAAATCAGCAAAATTATCTCTGCCAGATCTTATAAGTCTTTATTAAACCACACTTGCTTCTTTGTGGAGCACAAAATATGCTTTCTAGCAAAGAGAAACAACAATAGAATTGGAAGATATTGGATAAAGAGTAGTTCTGCCATCCAGTTCTAAGCCATCAGAGGAATATTGCCAGTAAAGGGTAATGATGAAGATGTTCAATAAAGCTGCAGTGTACAAACATCAACAAAACAATCTTCTAGTTAAAAAAATATGTTTTCTAAACTCCATGGAAAAAAACTGAAGCATCATCAGTGCTTCAGAAACCTGGTGCTTTCTGCCTGCAGCTGAATGAGAGTTGTTAAAACGCACGGTGCGTTTAAGCCTGCCCAGGTAATTTTGGCAGCACGAGGTTGCAGAGTGATTATAGGTGACCCCTGACAGAGGGAGAGGAGAGCAGCTGGGAGCAGTGACCTCCTCGCTGAGCCCCTCAGCAGCCTGCGTGGGTGTGCTTTTGCAGCTCAGAGCTTTGTAAACGGAAGCTGTTTCTTTGCTACAGGTAGACAAAGGTCCTGAGCTAAAACCTTCTGTCTCTCACCGACCACCGGCAGCAAGCTTTGTTTTATAATGAGCCCACTGCTGAGTGCTGTGTGCGGCCCTTGAGATGTATTTGTCTTTTTTCCCGACAGCTTTCTGAATGGAAAGTGCTCAGGCATCACTTATCCAGATTTCTGAGTTCCGGTTTGAGGTCTACAAAGGTGAAAATTATTTAGAAGGTGCTTCTGGCTAATGTAATTTCAGTTTAGAAGGTCGTTACATCATCCCGGTGCAACTTACTGGGTAGGATCTGCAGTGGCAGACAGTACCCTGAGAATGAAGGGCATTTTCCATGCAGCATACTTAATGGACAGAGGAGAAGATGGGAAAGTATCAAAAACACTGCTACACGCTACAGGGGAAACTGGGAAATCAAATGTTTACCACTGCCCTTAATTTATTTTCTTTCAGTTGCTCAGGTATATAAAACTAGTTTTCTAAACCCTTAAGTTTTTTAAGTGCATATGGCAATAGTGTTTTTTCTTTAAGATCCAGCTCCCAGAAGCATATGACTAAGTGAGAATCTTGCTCTACATTATTTAAATGAAAGGTAAATAAAAAATAAAGATATTCTAGTTTCCATAGCTGCAAAATAGAAATCTAACAACTCCTCTCCCAAAATGCCTAACAAATAAGAATTACTTAACTTTTTTTTTTTTAATTTTGAAAGAAGCAAAGGAAAAAGGAAAAAAAGCAACAATTTAATGTGCATTTTGTCTGTATTTTATACATATACAATAAAAGTTGCACTTGGTAGCCTTGTATACAGAAATTTATTCAGTGTATTAAGGGCAAGTCATCTGCAAGAGTGGTAGAAAAGAGTCTATTAAGAATAACACACGGTGATACATGGGCAGTTGGTGTTGAGAGGCGAGTAGGAAGAGAATATATGATTTCTGCTCTACTCTAAACTAAATCCCCCACCTTTTTGACAAGGACCACCTCCTTCTCTCTCCCTCTCACAGCACATCTGAAAGTGCATGAAACTCCTTTAGCGTGTACAACACAGATTATTCTATTAAATAACATACTCCCAAACAGCAACAGTTGCATTTTCCAATCATTTGATGAAGAATTATGTCTTTACTGGCTTTGTAAAATGTTAAAATGCTTATCTTGTCCAAAGGAGTTGGAACCCTAAAATAATTAAATCATAGAGTTTTTCCATCCCTAATTACAAGGGTTACTCAAATTTTTACTTTGGTCTATATCAAAAAGTCAGCAGTTTCCATTGTCAGCTTACATCAGCTCAGGACTGAATGTTGGTTTTAATCACAGAAGTAAAAAGTATTCTTTTCTACATGTCTGTTTATAGACATCACAAGACTTTTATACAAATGTCAAACTTGATATACAAAGAAATGCAATGTACGGAAAGTAAAAACTGAACGCTTGTGACAGCAAATGCCACACCAGCAAACTTCAGGCTGCCCTGAGATGATAGACCTTATTGCTTATCTTAGCCACTGCCAGATTTGACTCTTTACTCTACTCCCTTCACATCTAAACCATCACTGACTCCTGCCATCTCTTAAACACTCTTCTTGCTACAACTGAATTCCTTTGCTCTCTTCTACTGACATTTTCCTGCCCCAGCCGAAGCAGCTTCATGTGTTCTGGTCACCTCCTTTCTCAGCCAGATCCTTCTCTTCAATGCAACATAAGTGAAAAATCTTGTCTCCTTCTGAGCTGTAGTGATCCCCATGTCTGTGCATTGTTGCCTCCTCACCTACACACTTGGTTGTTGCTTGCTTTTTTAGGTTTTTCACAGCAGGAAGTGCATGCTATCAAATAATGCCAGGGATGAGCTTACTGGGAGGGTAATTATAGATGTTGGAGTTTGCCCTCAAAATATTTGTGCTTCTAGCTTCTTTCTTCACTCTGTGTTTCTGCTGCTTGTTTTGTACACCCGGTGCCTGTTGATAACATAGATATTCCTAGCATGCTGGGAGCTGAGCATTATTTGGGGCTCCTAAACAAGTACAACAGAAAAGCAGCTTAACCCTTCAAAATGTACCAGATTTTTCATGCTGTTTTCCTTTTTTCTTCACTCTTTTCCTGTTTTTCCCCCTCATACCCACTTTTATGTTCAAATCCTCCAGTACCCTCTTCAAGAATTTACCTCAGACTCCTCTTCCATGCTGCCTCAATGCCTGCGGCAATCACTGCTTCTCTGTTTGTGTGGCAAACAACTGCTGGTGATGGTTTTGGAGCTCTCTGTAATTATTTATGAAAACTGTGAACTGCCCTCATTATTCAGACGCTTTCCATATGATTTTATTTGGCTTAACACAGAAAGACACTTTGAAAAAGCAGGCAGGCACAGAAAGGATCTTCTTAAAATGGCTGTGTTTGCCTGTGTTTCTCAGGGGGAATGATGCCATGGGCATCAGCACAGCTAGCCAGGGACTCCCAGGACACCCAGGGGAATCAAGAATTATGATCTGTTTTGTTATCACTGTGCAGAAAAGAAAAAAGAATAATGACATCATTAGCTGTCCATGCTGCAGACAACCTATGGACCAGTGAAACTGATATGAATCATATTTCCATGCTAAAAATGATAGCAGTGGCAGATAGGCAAATGACAGCACTTAATTGCCTGTGTGATCATAAGAGTATCAAGGGTCTATATATCAATGAGGTTATAGTTCTTTCAGGAAAAGTCTTAAGAAAGAGGGTTTATGAAAAGGTTACAATTTCTAACTGCAAGAACAGTATAGTTACATTAATTTTTCACATAGCCTAAGCCTAGATGAGAGAGAGTGATACAGCTGCATAGAGGTGGGACGACAAGGGTTGGTTTGTGGGGTTTTTTTAAAGGTGGGGGGAAGCAAAGGGAGGACAAAGAGGTTTTGTATCTTTTCTCTTTCTTCATGGTAGTTCCTATGGAGGAACACATCAACCAAAACATAAGAGTACCAAACTGTCACAGCAAAACTTGAGACTATATTGGAATATAGGTAGTATGAGTTTACTTTGTGGCATTATGGATATCTGGGAAAATTTAAAATGAAACAATTTTGAAATGGTCACCTGGTCACAGTAAAGTAAAACTGAATGTGTTGTCCATCCAGATGGTGAGAAAGCCATTTTGAAAAATCATCTTGATCAAAATCCACCAGCACAGTGGGGCTCATCAGACCCTTCCAGAACAAACAAAGATCCCATAGAAGACATCAACTCTCCAGAACAGTAAGTATACATCATTATCTTACTGACAAGATGGTAATTTAAATTATTACATTTCATCAAAGCCCATACTTCCCTTCCATGCATTTTTTTATGGGAAGACCTTCACTGTAACCCCCTTTCATGCAGCCCCAGCTACAGAGAGAACCTGAAACATCAGCAATGGGGAATGTGAATGGCACCTCCTAAAGCACCAGTAGGCAGCAACATTGTACTGTGATACCTCCCTGCCACCAGCTCACCACCCCAATGAAACTCAAAGGATAACAGGGACTTTAGATCCTAAGGTGCCCCGAAGGCAAACAAATGTTTCTTTTCTCTTGTTGGAGACATCCGCAGCATGATGTCTAAAGTTTCTGTAGAGAGTTGCAGGATGAGCTGTGCCCAACCACCAGTGTGTGGAGGAGAGAAGAGGATGTACATATGTGCACAAGTGTCTTATGACTCTTGTCAAATGTCCAAGTCCTTCCACACACCAGCCAGAGGGGTTCATGGTGTATGTAGACATTTTGTTCTTTTACATTCTTAAGCTAGATGAGAAATAAAAAGTGTCCTGAGGGCTTCTCAACGTTGCCATAGCAGCTGGACCTGATTTTTGGCACAGGAAAGCCTGCACTAAGTAGTTTCCCTTAGAAACAATGCTGCAGATACAAGGAGAGGATGGCACAAAACCCTGGCTGGATTTACAGAGGGGAAGGAGTCTTTGGGTGTTCGCTTTCCTCTCTAGGAACCGATACAATAAACTGGTGTCCTACCCTCCACTCTCTGAGCAGGACCTGCCATGGGCCAGAGCTCAGGGAAGCAGCATTCTCATGTGTGCCTGCATCAGCCATTTCCCCAAGGCAGCCTGGTTACACGAGCATCGCTTCATCAGTGTCTGAGCTAATAGCTGTCAGACTCCTGGGCAATTTAAAAACTTATTTAAAAACAGAATAAATTAAACAGATTACTAGAATGAGTCACGTTACATCAGCAACAGCAGCCCTGATTGCAGATAGTAGCTACTGTCTTGTACTACCTGGTGCAGGAAAACACGTGGATTTCTAATTCTGTCCTTGCACTCAAAGAGAAAACCCAACCCAAACCTGCAAAGAAGCTAATCCACACACACACACACACCCCTCAAAAAAAGGGAAAAAGTCCCACAGTAGACGAAATATCTTGTTATTTCACAAAAGCAGGACTCTTGCTGAGAGCGCTCTCCTGACTTCGTGGGGTCAGCAGAGTGCTTTAATGCATAGCTATTAGAGGCCTGTGTTTTTCTCAGCACCATTTGTCAGAAATAATGTAGTGTGAATGCAGCCTCATCCACATGTGGCTCCCTTACATTAAGAAAGATGCTAAGAAAAACACAGACTTTCAGATAATCCAATTGTCTCGATACAGATTTAATACAGACAAAGAAAAACATTTGGTGATGACAGAACTTCCTCTAGGCTAGTGATAACTGATGAGAAGACTGAGATTTCCTAAAGGTCCTGGAGAGTGGGTCAGTACAAATCTGAACAGTCATTTATGGAAGGCAATTAATACAGTCCTGCTAAATCTAAACAGTGCCATTCAGCATTTGCAGAGCTGTGACTGTGCCAGGTCCAAGGGCCAGTGTCTTCCCTGGGAATGAGGCGGTGGTTTGGATACCAGAGCCACACTGCCCAGGCACAGTGGATCTGCCAGAGAGGAGAGGTATAGCTGTCTTCAGGACTTCCCTCTTTTTGATAAGAGATTGACTCTCTTCACAAGTTTGTGCTCTTGAAGATATCCTTCTGCACCCCTGGGCTTGTTTCTCAGCTTGTCTGGCAGCACTTCTGTCCTTTGATGGTTGCTAAATATATAATTTTTGTCCAAAAAAAAAAAAAAAGGATTTAAAGGTAAGCTGTAGTTTCTGTCTTTCTAATTTCACTTCATACATAGGGCATCTGACAGGTAGTCACAGTCTGAGAAACTTATTTCTTATTCAAGAACACGAATCTCAAGGACATTAGTCTGAAAAAGATTTCCTCTTGGTCACAAACCTGTGAAAGGAGGATGTTAATTCAATCACTTGCCTGCAGAAATTTTAACTCTTTAGTGACTGTGGGGAAAAAAATCTTCCCAGCTTCCTGTGCTTGTCAGCACTCATGAAAACTGACATCTTCCAGTATGAAAGCTCTTAGAGAGTCCAGAAAAGAGCTGATTTGGGATTTTTTCATTCTTTCTTACCATTAGTACTACATTTGACTCATTGCAAGTAGGATCCCTTATTCTACAGTTGTGCCCAAAGTGAACCCAGAACAGTATACATGCACTTCAGGCAGTAGTGCAGGAAGTTGTTTCACATTTTTCAATGGGGTGATATTTACATTGTCTCAATCAGAATGTGAAAAACAATTTTTTTGTGCTTGGCTCAGATTTAGAACGCTGCACCTAGGGAAAATGTAGTCTGTATGACTGTAAAGCAGCCTTAGAGCATGAATATAGATGATTCTCAGTTCTCTTGGCATCTTACTCCTTTTCCCGCTGGACAGGACCCAGTAGGTTTTCCATACTGCCATGTAAAATTTTCCATACCCAATCAGGCCATCAGATAAGAGGAGCAAAAAGTGGATGCCAACTGCTTTCTTTCCTGTGTACACTGTCTACACAGTATAAATTAACACCTCCTATAGTAAAAGCACTGGCGAAGCAGTACCAGTGCACAGGCACAAGCCCTGCACTTTGATTTCCCATTGTGCTTTTTAGCATACTCCCTAGCACAGCTGTACCTGCTTGTGCTCTCCCAGGAAATGCTCAGCAGCAATCTTGGGGGCTGCTTAGCTGTGTGGATAGACACTGCACTGTGCCAGCTCATCTCAGGTCCAAAAAGCAGCCTGAACCGGTTTAGAATAGATATCATTCATTTCCCAGTAGGATGAGTTGTCTCTCAGGCAAAGTCATCTGCTTTGATGAGCATCAAACTGCTCATCTTTCCTGATGGGCAGTACTGCTTGCTTATCTAAAGATCATATCAGTCAGCTTATGTGCACAAAGGCTACGTTCAATGGTTTACCTTCTGTGACCCTTAAGGACATCCATCTATGCTCCTTCATTCCTGTGCGTGTCCCTTCTCATCAGTGACCTACATCCAGCAGGTCATTAGCTTTTGGCACCATTAAAATTTATACCATTCTCATTTTAACAGCAACAATATGTAACAGTCTTCCAGATCTCTAAGTAGAGGTGATGACAGATTTCTGGGGGACCCCACTAAAACTTGTGATCTTAATAGACTATTCCTATATGCAGGGTTTTTTGTAACCTTCAAAGCATAACTGGAGCCAGTTATGTTAATTTAAGTAACAAAAAATTCTCAATCAAAAAACTTGGTTGTGACTGGATTATTGCATTGCAGCCATTTGCCTCAGCAGGAACAGGCCTTTGTTTCTTCACTGAGAGTGATTTATATTAGTCTATCTATGATCTAACTCAAATCTATCATTAAAATAAGGTGGGTTTAGAACAGTTAGTTTACAGAATCACTAGGTTGGAAGCGACCTCTAAGATCATCGAGTCCAACCGATGGCCTAACACCTCAACTAAACCATGGCACCAAGTGCCACATCCAATCTTTTTTTAAACACATCCAGGGATGGTGATTCCACCACCTCCCCGGGCAGACAATTCCAGTATTTAACCACTCTTTCCATAAAAAACTTTTTCCTAATATCCAACCTACATTTCCCTTGGCACAGCTTAACACTGTGTCCTCTCTTTCTGTCAGTTGCTGCCTGGAGAAAGAGACCAAACCCACCTGACTACAACCACCCTTCTGGAAGTTGTAGAGAGGGAAAAGGTCACCTCTAAGTCTCCTTTTCTTTTACTTGCTAGTAGAACATCTTGCTTTACTGTAGTCTTTTAGAGTTTCTCCAGCTTCCCTGCAGTTGATAAAAATCAACATTAATGTGCTGCAGAATTAACTGAAATAATCCCTGAGTGCTCAGACACAGTTTACACACTCCCACAGAACTTCAGATGTTTGACTGTTGCAGCAATTTGTTTCAGTCCCCCCACTTACCAATGGATCTTATTAGTGATTTTCTATAACAAAACCAAAATATATTTCAAATGCCTCGGCCCCCCTTGTGGTATCGTGCATTCCCATGTGCACTGCATTGTATTTCTGTGTGCATTGACATTGGAAGTCAAGGTTTTACTTGATTTTATGTTTTCCTAATAAATGGTATTTCTGTATAGAGCTGAGGACACTTCCCCTGTCACAGAATCCTGATGAGTGGATGCTCTGTGTGTGGAATTATCTTTCCATCTCCTTCAGTGGTTGCCTATGATTTTAGACCCAGTACTACCAACCATTCCCTCTCCAAAATACTTGACCATATATATGTTTTCACATATATATATATATATACACCTATATAGTATGCACAGCTTGAAATAAATTAATAGGATCACATAATGGTTTGGGCTGGAAGGGATCTTTCAAAGTTAACCAGTCCAATACCCCTGCAATAAGCAGAGACAACTTCAAGTAGATCAGCTAGTTCAAATCCCCATCAAGTTTGGCCCTGAATGTTTCCAGGGATGGGGCATCTGAGCCACCTGTGGCAGTGTTTCACCACCCTCATCATAAAAATTCATTCCTTATATGTAGTCTAAATCTACCCTCTTTTATTTAAAACCTCACACAGCATCCTCTTACTCCATGACCTTGTAAAAAGTCCCCCTCCAGCTACCTTGTAAGCTCCCTTTAGGTACTGGAAAGCAGCTTCAAGGTCTCACTGGAGCTTTCTCTTCTCCAAGATGGAAAACACCAGTTGTCTCGGCCTCTTTTCATGGGAGACATCCTCCAGCCCTCTGATTTTCTTTGTGGCCGTCCTCTGGACTTGCTCCAGCAGGTCCACACTCTTCTTATGAGAAGAGCTGAATGCAATATTCCCTGTGGGGTCTCACCAGAGCAGAGCAGAGGGGCAGCATCTCTTCCCTCACACTGCTGGCCACGCTGCTTTTGATGCAGCCCAGGATATGATTAACTTTCTGGGCTGCAAGTGCACATAGCCTGGTCATGTCCAGTTTTCATCCACCATCACCCTCAATTTCCTCTTGGCAGGGCTGTTCTCCATCCCTTCATCCCCCAGCCTGTATTGATACCAAGGGCTCTCCCCAAAAGCATAGGCAAAATGTGTAAGGACTGGGAGAAGGGAAAATCACACATATTGTGAGAAAAGGAGCCCTAAACAGAGTGAGGCAAGGCACAAGTTCTACTTTCACTTCAGGTGAAAATAGCAAGTTTGTTTGGATTTTGCTACTTGTTTTGTTTTGTTTCACGTTTCACCCTAGGAGTTTTGTCTACACTCTTAATTGTGTGCAAGTCTCCAGGCTACAGTTCTCTGCCCCAATTCCAGGAACCAAATTTTCAAGTGAAAGTAAACTTTTAAGTACAGTTAAAGCAAAATTCGCCACCCACTGCAGCCACTGTTGGCATAGCTAAATAAACATGCTTTGTCCGTGGTATGGCTAACAGTGAAATGGATGGAAAAAAAAAATCCTATTCACTTGATTATGCAACTGGATTCTCTTGGAGTAGCTTCAAAAAGCCCTTTAATGAGAAGTCTATAACAGTTGAACAAAGTAAGCATTTCCACTGGTGGGAAAATAAGTGCAGGCAATTCTGCATTTGACCCCTCAACAAGAGACAGAATGACAATCCATGGCATCGGGCTCATAAGGATTCAGCACAGGGAAAGAGTGAGCCATGCCACCTCTGCACTCCTTGGGAACAAGGCATGACTTCATTGATAGCACCAGAAAGAATCAAGCACAGTAGCAAAATAACAATGAATGGATTTTGTTCAGTTCCAGGAGTGCATTGCCAGCACTAGAATGGTCATCACTGAGGACTAACATTGCATGAAAGTTTTAAAGGGAGTTTGAGGGGAAGACAACGAGAAAGAGTTTCCTGGGTAGGCAGACAACAGCTATTTCTACTGCACCTCTGTATAAATAAGCCAAAGTTTGTAGTGGAGAAACTAAAGAGAAGAACACTACATTTCTTTCTGTTTGAGTTTAAAAGCTATATTGCCTGGTTCCCAAGCAGTGCAATGGATGCCTTGGTATCTGTGTCTGCTACCTAACACAAGCAATTAAATGTCATTTGAATCAGAAAGTCTGTTCAAAGGGCTAGCTGTCAAACATGCACCCCTTGTAAAGGCCTGTCTATACACTGTCATTATATCAGATAATGGGCAAACATAAATTTAAAACTCTGTTATACAGTTACAATGCTTTCTATGGGCATTTTTGTTCTGAAATCCAAAAGCCAGTCTTCAGTTCAGCTCAGTCACTTTGACATCTTTCTTCTCTTTAGAAAGTTCCACTGTGTTTCAAGGGTGAATGTCTCCAAATGCAAAGCCATCCTGAGGATAAAATGACTGAAATCATCTTTTACACTAGCAAACCTCAACAGGATTTCGATTTTGTGGAAGGTGCTAGTATATCCACAGCACAGGGGTAGCAGAGGCCTTTTCTAATGGCACCATGCTCTCCAAGGAAAGGGCTTAGATGGGATACCTGTGAGCAGGATTTAGTATCCATTTTTAAAAAAATTACACCAGTTATTATGATGTCAATCTGCTTGGAAAAATGGATACAGAATGTTGGGTTTAGGAACACTGAATTTTGGTATGGGTGTTGGACAGGACTGCTTTTAGAGTGCCAGTTCCTCAGTCCCATAGCACTGACTGAAACATCTATCACCTCAAATGCACAGACCCAAACTTTAAAGAGGAGCTACTTAAAAGAGGAAAAAGCCATCAGTCCCAATCACCATGCACCTGTGTTTGCTTCAGCTGGAGTTGCAAAAATGCCATCCTTAGTACTAACATCCTTGTGCTAAGTGATGCATGGCTTGAAACTCAGTCTGTGACCTCGTGCATGTCTACACAGTTGGTCAGGGCTCTGAAGGCAGCTGGTTGCTTTGCAGGGGGTGGGGGGTCACCAAGCCATACGGCCTCTTTGCAAACTTAAGGTTTTCCCTTTTCCTGGTATCAGCAGTCTAACAATTAACCTGAATGTGCCTGGGAATTTCAGAAGGTTGTGGGATGCTGAGAAAGCACGCTTATTTTCCTTTGCCATGTCTAACCTGCCAGAAGAATTCCCCAAGGGGAAAATAACATCACGGTGGCACAGTTCAACATCAGCAAGGGCCATGCTCTTGGCATTAACCCTGTCGGTCACAGCGGCAGGCACAGAGAACTCCCTCGCAGCACCCTGGGAGCACACCAGCCATGTAATGTATTCCATTTGGCCCTTGGCTAACGCTGCTCTCCCTGTCTCTCCCGCAGCATACAGCGCCGGCTGTCCTTGCAGCTGCCCATCCTCCATCACGCCTACCTGCCGTCCATAGGAGGAGTCGATGCCAGCTGTGCCAGCCCATGCGTAAGCCCCAGTGCCAGTCCTCGGCACAGACACGTGCCACCCTCCTTCCGAGTGATGGTTTCAGGGCTGTAGGAGAGGGAGATCAGTGCTTCCTGAACTGCTTTTAAGTACTCAATGACTGGACTAAACATCTGACCTAGAACTCTGCTACAAACATGTAACATTGGCTCTTAATGCAGAGGAACTTCTGCTGAGGCCCTCGTCACAGGAGTGCCCACGTAACTCATGTGAAAAAGCAAAGGAGGACACAAGGAGTTTGATCTGTAGCCTTATTCATGGAGTTTTTATTTCTTCACCTAGAAGTCACTGAAAAATGTTTCTTCCAAAATTTCTACTAGCAACAAGGAGGCTGGGATATATGGATCTTGCAAAAAAGACACTAGGGAAAAAAAAAAACAAACACTCAAATGTCACTGAGCTTTATGTGGCTGCTGAGAACATGCAATTCTATACTGTATCCATGTAAGGAAAATGCAGTGGTTGAGCTATACCATGTTGGAATAGATACACTCATTTTTACAAGAGTTGTGTTAAATCGCTGGAAACATTCTGCACTGGTTAGTCTTGCTTTTTTTCATTTCAGGAATGATGTTTAGTAGGAAAGAAGAATTGTGAGAAATGATTCCTCGGGTGTCATTGAGACTCTGCAGTGCTGTGAGCAGGGTCACCTTTACCTTGCAGCTGTATGTGTAACCCAAGCTCCAGCTCTGAGTTGCCACCAGCTGGAGAGCTGCTGATTGCAAGCAGAGCACTTCACCCATCTTCAGGGGCATTGGTAGTGACTGCTGACCATCTGCAGCTTCATTTTTAGCAAAGTTTCTGCACCTATTTCAGAATAAATAGCACCAACCATAACACACTAAACTGTCTGAAAAAGTCCTAGGGCTGATAACTCAGGACACTGAGGACAGATGGGTAGTAAAGTCTTAATGCCACAGGATGAATTGTTTTTCCTAGTTTGTTTGAACTGTGTCACACATAATTACAGTAAAATTAATTTAGTGGACTTGGGGGGGAGGGATTAGGGCACAGCACTTTGCTGCTGCAGGCAAAGCCTGCAGGGCACATAGATGTGAATATACACAATGTTTGCTTCGTACCTGCGTACGTGTGACAGTTGTAGCGGATATTAGAGAGGACAAATCAAATTTACCAATAGAATATTTTATCTGAATCCTGAAAGGACTGTGAAAAAACAATTGGTTTTATACTTTAGCTCCTTTCCCTGAACCAAAGTAATTAGGAGGAATGATAGTGGTGTACCATCTGGACCAACTCTGGAGCCAAACCCTCAGGCACAGGTGAGACACACATGCAGCTTCTTTTTTCAAAGGACTGGAAATGTGTCCTCTCACTGCCAGGGCTGTTTGCTAAAAGTAGGGGGAAAAAACCACATGAAGCACCCACTAGGCTCTCAGTTTTCTTCGATCAACACCTGTGCCCCTCAGACCAAACCTTTGGAATGATATTTGTACAAAGGTTTACAAATCAGCAATGACTGAAGCACAGCTGAAGGGGTTCATTACCTGAGGGAATTAACTGCAGCTTTGACAAGCTAGCATAAATCTCCATTAAAAATAAAACACACCTCATAGTGGCCAAAACCAACACGAATATGTATCTGAATCTTGCAATCAGGAGCATCACAAAATATTTCACTTGGCACATACAGTAAGAGAGGTTATGGAAATATCTGTAGCTTTTAGAACAAAAAACCATGTAAGTATAAACACAGATAAACTAGAACTCATTACTCTGTTTAAGCACTAAACACTGATGTCGTCACTCAATGTGTGTTGACAGTATTCTCTTGCTTTATTAATATCATCAGGGCCTGGTTTATTTTAAAAGGAATGTTAATTTTTAAAAAGAGAAAATTACAATATTGTATATAATGTATACACAAAGATCTCTGTAGAAATATTATTCCAACTTAGCAGGAAAAAAAAATAATTCAGAAGTATCGGACCATTGGAGGTGAGTGTGTGTGTGTGTGTGTGTGTCTGTAACTTCGTGAATACTGACTGTGTGACGTTTATTAGGTTTAAACCATGCAGTACATTCTTTGTCTCAATGATACTGTAGTTTCTCCCATAACATTTTTTTTTTTACTTTACTGCAGATAACAAGACCAACCAAGTGAATATAGCTATTTAATGTTTCTGTTCTTTTATACTGCAGCAAAAATGTACTGTAAATTTATGAAGAGGCTGTGCCCCAATGGCATTTTCCAATGATGTTAGTGCACAAATGCTTTAAACTAGACTGGAACTGCCAGAAGAAAATGTAAATGAAGAATTTCTTGTATAACCTTATACTGCATGAGATCAATTTTTAATAAATTGTTGCAAATCTGTTTTTATGAATAAAATATATAAAACTTAGCTTTTTGCACTCAATGCCCTCTTCCCCCATAGCAAAATCATTTTTAATGAGTATGTGTGTATATATATAAACATAGGTATATATATAAAAGCCTCCTCAGAGAAAGAGGAATCCTATTACAACACTACATTTTAATAAAAATGTAATATGTAATAAAAATACACATCCTAGTAGTTGAACAGTTTGCATTTGGAGATAATAGATAGAAGAGCCTCTGCCCCGGAATACAATTACTGCAGTACCCAAGAGTGAAGTCTAAGACCTTTTTCAAATGGAAAACTAATCAAAACATGTACTGAACATTTATATCCAAACCACACTTAGCCCACACACTGTTCTCTCTTGCCCCACAGTGAATGTGAATTCAGAAGAAAAGGAAACATTTTACTATTTCACACGAATTATTGAAATTGAGCCAATCTTCCAGCTCAATAGTAAAATCTCTGCATTAACAAATGAGACATTTCTGAGAATAAACACCAAATCCTTCATGAAGGCAAACATTAAGCCTCTCCGTCTAGTTTTGTGCATGTGGTGGGGTTTGTGTCTTAAAGCAGGTTCTTCCACATGGCAGAACAGGAGGAGGGTGGGAATGTAGGGCAATGAGACAGTGACAGGAAAGAACATTTTGAGTTGTTTGCTTTTCAACAGGGGAGCATCCTCAAGCCAGCCCAAAATGTCATAAAGCCCAAGATGTGGGAATTAGAACCACCACAAATGGTTTTGCAGCAGGTTTCTGATGCAGCTTAGGAGTCCCTCCGAACATATTTAAAAAGAGAAAATACCAAGGAGGAGTTAACAGTGAGGATCATGTCTCTCAGTGCAGAATACCAGATGGCAGGAGAAACTCAAACAGATACATCAAAGCTCATTCAAGAAAGGAAAAAAGTACAGAACAACTTCAATGCGAAACCTACATTCAACCAGAAATTGTGGGAGGATGTGAAGAATTTAGAATTGCTCATGAATAATAGGAAACCAGAACAAAGAGAAATATTACTTTAAAGGGTCATGAAAAAAAAAAAAAGAGGGAAATGTCAGGGGAGCAGCTTTATTTGAACCATTGAGTTTCCACAGGCACAACAAATATGCTTCCTATACAATCATAAAGTTGCTACTGGATTCATGGAAGATTGCTAATCTTGCAGCCCTACTTTCAAATAAATAAAATCAAGGAAGGTAATGAAAGATCATTTTTCTCTCTTTTTTTCTTTTTTTGAGATATAATACCTTTCCTTAAAGGTTGATAGTCAAATCTTTTCTGTTCTTTTCAGAACTTGTTTGTTCATTACAAGTCTCAGTACAGTGTGCCTGTTCTCCCTAAGACCAGATTAGTGTTTCTGCTGATCTCTGGTCAGGATTGCTTAGGTGCTGGTAGCCAGCCCAGCAAGGCTTGTGCAAGCACTTCCACAGCACCCTACTGGATATCAGCAGGGCTTTACTGTGCTCTCAAACCACAGTCCAAAGGATGGGCTGGTTTGCCTGTTCAGCAAGCTGACTCTCCCTGTCGCTGACCTGTTTAATAGGGATTTTCTGCTCACTGTCTGAGAAGACTGACAGATTTATTACAATGGTTTAAGCATCATGATTTTAATTGGAGTTCAGTTCTCAGTTACTGACTGCCTTTTCCATCTCTTGACATGGTGAATAGTACTTACAGCCATTACTTTGATATGTGTGAATGTTATTCATGAGTGCACTTTCAAGAGCACTCTGCCTCTTGAGTCGATCAGGACTCTAAAAGCACTACTGTGCTTGTCACTTCTCACTCAATGACATTGCAGAGGATCAATAGAGGGTCTAGAGATGCATTGGAAGAGGAGGGGCAAGGACAACTCTGGGTGACAGTACCACCACATCAGTGTTGCCACAGACAACCTGCATTTTGAGCCACTAGCTTTGCAAACTGCAGCTGGTTTAAACCACATCCCTTGATGATGAAGTGCTGAAATAGGCCAAATGAAGGCAAAGAGGGAAGGACATGTGGGAGGAGAAAGGTGGAAGAGGCATCTTCAAACACTCCTTCACTGCCCCAAAGAAAGTGGCTGCTACTTTCTTTTTTTGATGGATGCCCATCAAAGCTAAGCATCGCACAAGGATTAAACAAATTACTGAACTTCAGAGGTTAATTCAGTAAAGGTCAAATAGATCTGAGGACAGGAGTTGTAGGTACCAGCAGCTAGCAGCCTCTGGGCTGGCTCATTAACAGAAAGGAGCATAGTAAAAAGGAGCTCACATCACCTTGAGCTTCAGGAGGAAGGACACCTTCATGAGTCAGCAAACACAGGCTTTGACCAGAACGGATCCTGTGCCCACATGCAATGGGTGCAACATAAGCTAAGAAAAGTATCAATTACATTTACAACCCACAGCTGCAACGACCTCAGGGACCACATCACCCACCTACCCACCTACGTACCACTGTCCTCAGTAATGTGGGATGCACGCTTGACCAGAGGAGCTGCCACAGGCAGCAAATCACCCCACAGATCTGAATTTGTCCATTCTGGCAAATAAAATTGACTGCAAGACGGGGCAGGTGTGGAGCAGAGAGTGTGTTATGTGTGTGTGTTGCACAGAGCACTGGCAGGACATGGAGAAAGTATAAGCAGCTCAGCATTAATGGCCTGGAAAACACCACAAATGCCAAGGCAGAGACACCCATGGTACCTCCTGCTTTGGGAATTTGTCAAGCATTTAAAAGCAAAAATCATTCCAAACACATAAACACACAAGATCCCCAGCTCAGAATTAATTCTCCTCAGCCCTGGCCTACTCTGCCACAAAATCCTGAGCCTTTGCAGCTGAACGTTCCCTGTTTGAAAGGAAAATGGAGCCTAATGCAGAAACAAAAAACTGGAAAAGAGCAGGTAAGAAAACATGCACATGGCTTTGTCTTCATAAAATGCTCTGCTGTACTGTTACCCAAGTGGCTCCTACTCTTCCCTGTCTAAGGATACTCCAGTATCCCCAAACACCAGGGACCCCTCCCAGCAGGCAGAGGGATGGATACACCTCTTCTACAGGACAGAGGAACCTCACATCCTCACCAAAAGCTAGATGGCATAAAACTACTCCACATGATTAAGCAGTCTATCAGCTGCTGATATCCAGCTGGTGATATCAAACCAGGATGAGGTTTGTAAGAGCAAAGTGTTCTCCAGAACACAAACATCCCTCTTTGGGAAACATTGTGTTCCTTTTACTTTGGACACATCATGTACAACACGCCACAAGGATATCTCTTACTACTCCAGAGAAAAAAACTCTTCCTCCAGTCTGAGAAACCCTTCACTTTTTCCCCTACTAGGCCTGTGTCTGAAGTGGAGAGACACAGAAAAAACAGTAGAGGTAAAAGTCATCTCTTGAGCAGTTCAGGAGATAAAGGCAACATCTCCTGAAAAGGTGCAAGGACCACCTGCCTGACTGACAAGGTCATCTGCAAATAGAGGTGCCACTAAAAGACCTGCTGAGGAAAGCAAATTGCTGAGCTTCTCCTCAAGAAGGGTAAAAGGGATGTGTTAGTTGCTCGTCCTAAAGGCAGCCACATTTCCAAATACATTGACTGTCTTCGTGATGAGTGGTGGGTGAAGGACACTAATAACAAGGGGAGCAAGGACAGTAACTTCACTCTGGGGTTGCAGAGGGAGCGTGATGAGATAAGGGTTAAATCTTTAAGTTAAGAATTCAATAAGCCCCACAACTCATCCTGACTGAACACTGGAAAGAAATCCTCCTTGGTTTGCCTTGGCTCATACCTATGTCACTGGAAGACACTATTTGAGAAAAGCGAAAGAGTTAATGGGAGAAAAGGGGAAAAATATCAAAACAACCAACACACACGTACAAGAAGATGGCTTGAGAGTCATAAAGATGAAAATGAACAAGGGATTCAGCTGCAATCACTTCTGAGGAAGATACATCAATGTCAGCATCAGATATGAGCACCCCTAGCAAAAGATAGTAGTCACTGTCATCCCAGAAAGCTGGCTGTACAAATAAAGCTGTTAAAATTGTCAGAAACTAAGCCAACACCGTCACTAACTGCCTCGGTGTTGCTAGTAACTAAAATGGGAGTGACTTTCCTCCAAATTTTGACCTCAGATTCTAGTAAGCTCAAAGTTTGAAATTCAGTTCGGTATCTCTATACCTTAGGCTGTTTCCAGGCTTTCATTATTACTGAAAGGCTGCAGGAGTGTGAAGCCTGCAAATTACCAATCCTTATGAAAATTTTACACACACTGGTTCTTACAGACAAAGAAACAGTTTTTTTAACCAGACTGCCTTATTCAGGGGGTGGGAAGAGGGCATTTTTCATTATTCTTTCTATGTACATATGGTTTATTGTTTTCAGAGGCCTCCTTTGAAATTTCCTTTGAGATTATGAACTCTCCAAGCTGCAAGTACAGCTGAACATCTGTCATACTGCTGTGTGATAAAGAATATTTCTCTTATAAGTGTCCCCATTATTTGAGAACCTTTCAGTCCTTTCTCTCCCAAAATATTCTATGTTTTCTGCTTTGTTTTAATTTTGAAATACAAGAATCTATTTACCTAAGAATTAACTGACATTTGAACTTAAATAAGCAATTTATGATGAGAGTGGAGCTCAGCAAAGTGGAAAAAATGCATGAGTTGTTCCAGCATAATCCATGCAAACAAATAAGAGCAGTACTTGCTACAGATCAAAACTTTCAGGCATATCTCACTGAGACAAATGAAAATAATTTCAAAACAAAATCAAGTAAACACATCCCAGATTTAATGGACCATTGAGTTAGAGGACAGCTTTCAGTTATCTTGGAGCAGCTGATTTGGATTGCCACAACCTGGGATCCAGCCTGCCTGCTCCACCCACTGGGGCCCATTTTCTCACTGCTAATTAAAGCCGCCTTCATCTCCGCAGAAGCTGGCGTGTAACTTTTTGAAGGTGAAGAATTAGCTTTGAAATTCAGGCTTGTACATGTGAATTTTCCATAGACCTTTTATTGCCTTGTGTTAACCTGCCCTTCCGTCCATCCCGTTTTGCTCCATACGATACTGTCATTTTATATAAAACTGTTCCTATTAGGGACAAGAAAAATTTTAATGAGGATGGAAAGACATATAAAGACATTCATCTAATTGGTCTGTAGCACAGCATTGCAGTAGTAGGAGTGACAAACTGATCAACCCAAAGGCATCTGAAACTACCTGAAAGGAGCTTGTAGCAAAGTGAGGGTCAGCCTCATTTCCCAGGCAACCAGTGACAGAACAAGATGAGAGCCTCAAGCTGTGCCAGGGAAGGTTCGGGTTGGACATCAGGAGGAATTTCTTCATGGAAAGGGTTGTTAAGCATTGGAGCAGACTGCCCAGGGAGATGGTGGAGTCACCATCCCTGGAGGTGTTCAAGGTGAGACTGGACATGGCACTCAGTGCCATGGTCTAGTTGATACGGTGGTGTTCAGTCAAAGGTTGGACTCAATACTCTCAGAGGTCTTCTCCAACCTAAATGTTTCTGTGATTCTGTGATCTCCCCCCACTGAGCAGCAAGTTACTTGTTTTGCTGTGGGACAGAAGCAATGGTGTCAGCTGCCCATCCATTCCTCTCAAAAGAAGTTTGCTTTGAATTGTTATGCTAACCTGATCCTATGGCAGGAAGACTAACTACTCCTCTCTTCTTCCAGACCTTAGCAAAGTCTCCTGACTGAGTCTTTTCAAAACAGCCAAGAAGGTGAAAATTCTCCTTCATCCTCCTGGACCTGCCCAACCCTGCTCCAGCACCCTGTGCTCCTGCAGGTAGGCAGAGTGGCTGGGACATTCAGCAGCCAGACAGACCCACTCCGAACCACATTTCTCCACAGTGCAACATCCAGAAAAGCTGCACGGTTTCACACTTCATCTTTATTTTCTTTTTTTTCTTTTCATCTACTTTACCATCTTAACTCCACCTGCCATTTCCATTGTTCTTAGTGCAGTTGTTACTGATGCTGGAACATCTGAGATGTTCAAATCTTTCTGAAAAGGCTGTCAGTCCTTACTTGAGAAATCATGAGAAGCGAACACTTCAGGAGACCCAAATGTGATAAAAATAATTTCAAGAATCAAAGAGTGACTGTTTTAATACAGCCTCCTTTCAAATAAGCTCTATTTTTTTCCCAGTGTACATCAGCAATCATCAAACATCATTGTCTTCTAGAATGAAAAACGTGAACACCCAGCTCTGTTTCAGACCTCGCAGGCATGCTTGCATTTCTTTTCATACCCCTTGTTTTTTGCCTTTTTTTTTCCTATGTTTCTGATTTATTGTTTGTTTGTTTTCAAGCAAGACAGAAATAAAATTAACTTTCCCATATGGAGAACACCAACCACAGAGCACTCGTGTCTGTGCAGTACAAATGCTCGAGAATAAACTGCTTCTCCTCATCCAGCATGCAGAGTGCGTATCCCAGGCTGTGCGGGTAGGAGCTTAGAGCTTCAGTCAGATGAAAGATAATAAAATGAGCTTGGGCCTCATTAACTACCCTGTTGATGTTAATATTAACATAGATTAAAATCCAAGCTCCAAAAAGAAAATGCAGTCCCAGCTCTCATCACAGGCAAACTGCAAGCAATAATAACTTCCTTGAATTAATTTACTTCATCATACTCTGAAGCTACTGTAAGACACTCCACATAAAGGCCTTCTTCACGTGGCTTTGGAAGTTTTGTAGCCAAGTGCAATTTCAAGAATTAAATCTCTGGTTATGCACTTTGTTTATGGCTTTGATGAATACCCTGCTGCTCTGGCTGCATATGGAGAAAGAGTCTAGGAAGGCATTTTTCTTTCTTTCAGGACCTAGTTCAGCTTGGTATGCACAAAAACATTTATGAACATATCAGAATTTAGACAACCTTGCTCAAATTAATTTAATGGGGTGTATTCAAAATGATGAAAAGATGTTTCTCATTAATTTCTCTCTCTTCTGGAATAATGTTTTCTTTTTACTGATGCTCAGTTCTTTTACTCTGTTCTAAATAGATGTTGTATTACCTTCATTACGGTTACATTATTGGTACTACACTAGTTATGCAAATAAGGACACTTCATCTTATTTTTCCTCTCTGCTATTCCTACAGCGGTCTGTGTTTACAGTGTAGTCTTTATACTTATGTAAGAAAACCTAAGGTGGAGAGAAGAAAGGAACTTCTGGGTTTTTTACTTACACTACAAACTTCATGTTTATCACAGAAGTTAAAAAATGTGTTTAACAACTTAACAAAGGGAAAGACATTTATTGATATCATCCATTCCTCCTAAAGTTCTGTCCAGTCTTGAACTGTCCCTTAGGAAAGCATCACCCTCTCCCTGGGGTAAGAATTTTGATGTACTAAGCAGCCATCAGCAACCCTCATTCAAAATCTTTGGGCCATCTTTTAGCTTTGTTAATCCCAGTCACCAGCTTATTGTTTAAAAAGTGCTTTCCTCAGAATCCGCTGCCTCATTCGTCATGAGATTCGTCTGCTACACCACATGAGACTGCTCTGTGCTTTCCTGACATCGCTGACATGGAAAGACAATGAAGTTGAGTTTGCCCTCACATTCCCCATGCTGAATGGATGGACTCCCTTGGCCAAGGGGATTTTATTCATCACGGAACCTACCCCGCTCTTTAGGATACATCTGCCTATTTGTCCATCTACATTCAGGGTTGTAAGCTGTCCCTTGTGAACTGTAGTGGTCTTAAGATAGGCATCTGTTCCTGCCTCTGTGACAGAGACATCTCCTACCAGTAACTTGTAGCCCTCTGTAAGATAGCATTAATCCAGCAGAAGGGTAGAGCAGCAGTTCATATGACTTTCAGGGATGTGTTTACTTAACTGGCAAAGATTTATTTGGATTTTTGTGGTACATCAAGCTCCATGCTGCTTTATGCACTGTAGTTTTCCTTATATTTAATACACAGATCACTGCCTTAGCATACAATGGATGCTTCTGCTGATGACAGTCCTCTGTCATACCTTTTTTCTGACACTGTTCCCAATGCAACTGCTGTGGGCAGAGCTGCACGTCCCCAACGACTTTCTGCATAAAAAATACCCCACAATCTGCTAAATTGCTTTTGCACCTGTCAGGCAGTCATTTGGGCTACCCATAAATTACATTATTCCTTCTTGCTCTACCTAGCATCCTCCTCATGTTTCTTTAGTTGTCTTGATGAGAGCTTCTGCCTTCAAACTCTAAAAAGTCTCTTCTACTTTTCTCTAACTTCTCAATTTCACCTTTTTGGGTTCCTTTGGTGGCCAAACCTGCTACTCACAACTGCCAAGTGCATCACGCCACCTAATAGTTAGCTAGATTACTGATTGAGTCCTTCTTTCACAGGTGAAATGGCAAGAATGAAATCCAAGAACAAAACCTCTGTCAAAGAAGATGCAAGCCAATAGATCAGTGTTGTTATTGCTATACGGACCATGTTATCCACATTTTCTGAGTGATGATTCTGCTATCAGGACTTACTGGGTTGTGTTTTGGCATCTCTGGGCTTGGTTTTGCTATGGCTGCAGAATCACTAAATAGTTGGGATCAGCTGCTTAACTTGTTCTTTTCTTTAGCCTGAAGCTGACAGGTTTCAGTGTATATGGTAAAGGACTAAGAAAACACAGTGATCATTGTGAAACTACTCTCGTTATCTCGCCAACAAGAAAGACTGGCCAAACAGACTAGGAAGGCACAAAGATAACCTCCCCAAGCCAAGCCAGGGCTAGAGGAAGGGAACCCACTTCCACGACCAGGAGGAAGGGAGTCCACTCCCACTTCTGAACTCCTTCTGGGGAAGAATTTGAGTGACTAACAGCTCACCTCAAAGACTTTCTTCTGAAGGAAATCTGGTTCTCTTGGCCTTCAGGGCTCAGAAGGGCACAGGTAAAGTGTGTACAAAAGCCCACATAAGTTTCATGAGGTCTAATGCAAAAAAAGGGAAAGTGCAATTTTTTCATCTGAAGTCATTCAGTCATTTGGAACATCATGTGTCTGATGGTCTTCTCCCCTCCCCCAGAATTAGCACGAGAGAGAGAGCGAGTATGGACTACACTAGCTCATGTGAGATGCAAGGTAATTTCTGTGCAAAGTCTTTATCCTGAGAGTTACGTAAAGTGAATGATTCAATGCTCCCTGAAATCACCATAGAAAAGGCTGACAATGAGAAGTGTTTTCCTGTTCCTGCCTCAGCACTCACCATTATTTTCCACCATTATATTTATGCCACTTCATCTTAGGTTTACTCTAGTGAAACAAGTTCATCAACAGGGAGTGTAGAGGGATTCCTTATGGAACAGGGGCATATGATACCCCTGGAAAGATTGGACAACCCAGGGTTGCTGAGGAAAAGCCCCTGAACTGGCCCCTGGCTGCAGGCAGCCCTGAGAGTCCTTGGCAAAGTTATACACTGGTCGTCTCCCCCACTGATTAGAGGCTGTCTAGAGGGACTGGGCGTGAATCTTTGCAAAAGTAGATATAAGCTTGCATAGTTGAACAATAAAGGGAGAACGATGCTCAAAATGTATCGGTGTACGTGTCATTTATTCGGCCAGCTCTCCGGACTCGGTCCCTTTCAGGGGAGCAGGCTGTTAACTTACGATGATCATTTTTCATCAACATTCTAGACATGAACAAGTATCTGGAAACCAAAGTGTATAAAAAAAGAGACCTAGGAATACATGAAGAAGGGAGAAGAATGATTTTCTTGCTCTTTCTTCTTGAGAGAAAATATTTTTACACGTGGTTTTTAGATCAACCTGAGCAACATCTCAAAAAGCATAGAAATAAACAAACAAAATAAGAAAACAAAACAAAAACAAACACAAAGAAACTACATACATACACATTACAAAAAAAAAAGATAACATGCCGTTTTCCAGCACTTGCCTACTCCTATTCCCCCAGTGGTTATGGTGGTCAAACCTGTCACTGGGATAAACACATTACTAGCAGAGGGAGAAGACAATTCAATATTGAATCACGGTTATTTCATATGGTTTCCCAGATGGAAAAACATAAATCAGGGTAAGGGTTTACAGCAAAACAGAACAATCTGGAGAAGGAAAAAAACATATGCATGGATGCATATATTAAAAGCAGTTTGAGAAAATCAGTTAGACATTTAGAAAATGATAGGCAATGAAGAATAAGTTTCCGCATTTTTCCAATCAAAACTTTGCATTAGAAACCATTCTCTGGATGTATTGACAATCTGAGTACATGTAAGTACATTGATTTTATACTGCAGAATTAAACCTCCCTGCTGCCAAGTTTGGAACATTAGGGTCCTATGTGCAAAATTAATACGGAATCATAAAATCACTAAGGTTGGAAAAGACCTCCAAGATCATCGAGTCCAACCTCTGAGTGACCACCACCATTTCAACTAAACCATGGCACTGAGTGCCACGTCCAGGCATTTCTGAACACCTCCAGGGACAGTGACTCCACCACCTTCCTGGGCAGTCTGTTCCAATGCTTAACAATCCTTTCTGTGAAGAAACTCTTCCCGATGTCCAACTTGAATCTCCCCTGGCACAAGTTGAGGCCATTTGCTCTTGTCCTTTCACTAGTTCCTTGGGAGAAGAGGCCAACCCCCACCTTGCTACAACCTCCTTTCAGGGAGTTGTGGAGAGTGATAAGGTCTCCCCAGAGCCTCTTTATCTCCAAGCTACATAATCCCAGCTCCCTCAGCTGCTCCTTATAGGACTTTACTCTCCAGACCCTTCACCAGCTCAGTTACCCTTCTCTGGACCTACTCCAGTACCTCAACGTCCTTCTTGTAGTGAGGGCCCAGAACTGGACATGGGATTTGAGGTGTGGCCTCACAACTGTTGAATACATGGGGATGATCACTGCCCTGGTCCTGCTGGCCACACTACTCCTGCTACAGGCCAGGATGCCATTGGCCTCCTTGGCCACCTGGCCACCCACTGGCTCAGGTTCACCCACTGTCAATCAGCAGGCCCAGATCTTTTTCCCTCAGCAGCTGTCCAGCCACTCTGTCCCCAGCCTGTAGCGCTGCCTGGGGTTATTGTGACACAAGTGCAGGACCAGGCACTTCACCTTGCTGAACCTCACAGTGTTGGCCTCAGCCCATCAACCCAGCCTGTCCAGATCCCTCTGCAGAGCCTTTCCACCCTCCAGCATATCAACACTCGGTGTTATCTGCACTTACTGACTTGATCTCCTCATCCAGATCATTGATAAAGCTATTAGGCAGGACTGGCCCAAATATTGAGCCTTGGTAAACCCCACCAGTGACCAGCCTCCAACTGGATATGGCATCATTCACCACAGCTCTCTGTCCTGGCCATCCAGGCAGTTTTTCACCAAGCAAAGAGTGCCCTCATCCAAGCCATGGATTTTCAGCTTTCTCAGAAGAATGCTGTGGGACACAGCAACCAAGGCTTTACTGAAGTCTAGGTAGACACATCCACAGCCTTACCTTCATCCACTACAGGGGTCATATGCTCATATAAGTGGATCAAATTGGTCAAGCAGGCACCTCCTTTCCTAAACCTGTGCTAGCTGGGCCTCATCCCCTGGTTGTCCTGTCCATGTGATTGCACTCAAGATGGTCTGCTCCACAACCTTCCCCAGGCCTGTACTTCTCTGGATCCTGCTTCCGACCCTTCCTGCAGATGGGTGTCACATTTGCTAATCTCCAGCTGTCTGGGATCTCCCTAGTTAACCAGGACTGATGATTAACGATGCAGTGTGGCAATTCTGCCAGCTCCCTCAGATGCTCAGATGAATGTCATCTGGTCCCATAGACTTATGAGTGTCAAAGTGGCTCAACAGGTCACTAACTACTTCCCCATGAATTTCAGGGCATCTATTTTGCTCCCTGTCTCTGTCTAGAAGTTCAGGGGTCTGGTTGCCCTGAGGATAAGCAGTCTTTCTGTTAAAGACTGAGACAAAGGAGGTGTTAGACACCTCAGGCTTTTCATCATCCTTGGTGACAATGTTCCTCCCTGCATCCAATAAATGATGGAGATTTTCCTTGGCTCTTTATTTATTGTTAAAGTACTTATAAAAAAACTTTTATTATCATCTTAGCAGTGTCCAGATTGAGTTCTAGCTAAGCTTTCACCTGGTTTTTTCTGTACATCCTCTGACAACATCCTTGTATTCTTCCTGAGTGCCTGATCTTTCTCCCAAAGGTCATAAATTCTGGCTTTTCCCTGAGTTGCAGCAAAAGCTCCCTGTTAAACCAGGCTGATTTTCTTCCCCACTGGCTCATCTTTCAGGACAAAGGGACAGCTTGCTGCTGCGCCTTTAATATTTTCTTCCAAAAATATGTCCAGCCTTCCTGGACCTCTTTGTTATTAAGGACTGTTTCCCAATGGACTCTCTAAACCAGTGTCCTTAACAGCCCAAAGTCTGCTCTTAGGAAGTTCAGGGTAGGGGTTTTGTTGATGCCCCTTCCTTACTTCACCTAGGATTGAAAACTCTGTCATTTCATGGTCACTGTGCCCAGGATGTCCTCTGACCGCCACATCTCCCACCAGTCCTTCTCTGTGTGTAAACAGGAGGTGTAGCAGGACTTCATCCCTGTAGGCTCACTTACCAGCCGCAATAGGAATTCATCTTCCACACAGTCCAGAAATCTCCTAGGCTGTCTCCTCTTCACTGTGTTCAGTTTCCATCAGAAGATGCAGCAAGTTAAAACCTCCCATCACCCATATTCTTGAGCTGATAAGACATTTTTGCATAAATATTATTTTAGTTTATCATGTAAGAATATTTTGACAGGATATTCTGGGCTCATATATTTTTTATAAATTGTTGCCTTTTTGATAAAGCAGAAATGTGGGGTAAACAACAGTAGCAAGTAGTTACAATTTCCCATCTTGCTACTACACAGCATACCAGGATTTATATCTAACTTCACCAATAGTTTTCATTATCCTGCTTTTTAACATTTTCCTTAATCTGTTGTTGTTGGGGGGTTTTTAATCATTAACTTCAAATTGACATCCTTGGGCCAACTCAGTCTTAATTTTGGAGTATGAAACAAAAATAGCTTCATGAGACAAGAATTAAACAAATGAGAAATGAGCAGATGGCAAAACCCAAGCCCTTTTAGCTGCTCTTTGAATGTAATATGATTTATAACAGTGAGGTTATGTGGTAGAGTTTAGAGTGCAAAGCTTACTAAATAATGAATACAGTGCTTCCATGTAATTTTGTTGGCAATAGCCCTGAGCAATTTTAATTAGCTTCACCTCCCATTAACAGCAAGGACAGCTGTGGATGTGCAGCCTTCCTACAAGAGTTCTGCAAGTTGACTTATCTAGATTTAATTTTTTTGCTATCCAAACTTCTCCACCAACACAAAGGAGCACGGAGGATGACAAGCAGCCAAACACCAATATCCTAATCAGGCAGAGAGGCTGGCTATTCCCAGGCTCAGTCCACTGTCCTGGTATGAAACCCATTATCAAGATGAGTTTTGGTGGGAGAGACCTTCTGGATTACCTTACAGACTGAGGGGGTGTTACTGCCTTAAGGGATGTGGCATGTGGGGATTTTGCAAGACTAACTACAGGTTTTAAGGGAGGAACAGTGAGGGATCAAAGAGGTTTCAGAGAAATAAGCATGGCAAAAGCCCCGAAGAAATAGGATTAAAGCAGCTGATTGTGTGCAAACAGGTAATTGATCAGCACACTTCTCTGGTCATGCCCTGTGACTGATTGCAATAGCCTGTCCTGTCTTCTCATTTAACTCCATTTCTACTTTCCTGGGTGAGGGGCTCTCTACTCTGTGTGCATGGAGGCCCAAGTACCAGTGATCAGGCTACCAGACCGTGAAGAACAGAACACCTTTGTCTGGGATGCCAGCAGCTGGAGAAACCAGCAGACCCTCAGGCATGCCTGGATGTGTAGAGTGCTGTGTAATCACTGGCAAACATGGAGTGAGACTCAGCAGGGTGAGAGTCCTGGGAGCCAGGTCTTGCAGCAGCCAGAAGTATGGGCTGGACAGCACAGAGACCAGGAGGTCTGAGAGCTGACTACTGGAGAGATTAGGAACCCAAAACCAGCTATTGGAGAGATTGTGGCACCTGCAGGTTGGCTCAGACATATCTTTGCATGTTGTGTGCTGGAGGCACTGGAGAGCAGAGGATCCAAGGAGCATTTACTGGGTAGGCTGTGGGTCTAAGGCCAGTGGGTGGAGAGATCCTAGAGTGCCTCTGTGTGTCTGAGCACCAGCATTGGATGGTTGCAGATGCCATCTGTCCCATAACTTGGTGTGATCTTGGTTTGTCTGGTGATAAGCATACAAGCAGTTGCTTCTTTACATAGTTTGCCAACAGTGGGAATTTTTGATTGGATGCATTTCCCAGGATGTTTAACCAGACAAACCAGATCTTGTCTCTGCCAGGCCTGGAGTTAGTGACATCCTGTTGTTCCCTTCTGTGCTTATCTCATGGCAAAATTCTTCTGTGGCCTTAAAAGTGTTTGAGACAGGGAACTGTGCTCTCTAAGTCCTTACAATTCCCTGTGTGCCTGCAGGACATACCTGCTCAACCTGGCTGCTGGGGACATGGGGCTGCAGAAGAAATCTCGCCTCCATCTGGCTACCAGATTTGGCAGCTCCCAATAATTTCCTTCTGAGACTGCAGCTGAAGGGTGCAAACAGCCCCCCACATCATTTCCCCAAGGAAAGGTCAACAGGACATCTTGCTGCTAACTCAAGGTCAGACAGCAACTGTCCCCTGACACTCTGACACTTGCCTGCCCTGGTGGAATCAGTGACACCTGTGTCTCTTGCTATTGTCTGAAGCCTGGAGTTCCTCTGCAACATTGGCCTCAGGTGCATTCCAAAAAGGCATGGCTTAAGGAATGGGTTTAGTACTCTTTGTCCTTAACCACTTAGCTGCTGCCACATGAAGAAATTGCATCATTTATGTTCTTCTGCCCATTTTCCTCCTCTGTCCCACTAGCCAGCTTCCAGCTTGATTTGTTTTCCCTTCACTGCAGAAGCCTTCTGGCAAATCACTACAATGAACTCAAGAAATTGCTGTAACACCCAGAGAACAGTGTGCCCCAGGAGCCCCTCTCCTCTTTGCTGCCTCTGCCTGCCATGCTGGTGGCTGGAGAGCAGACCTCCTGCTCAATTGTGAGGCACAGATCCCTATCTACTTCCTAACACCAGGGAAATTTGGAAAGACAGCTGTAAGCAGAGGAAACTCGCCTCAGGACCAGAGATCTGCTGATTTGAAGATGACTGTGGCTAGGTGTGCCCAAAGAGTTTTTACCCTGCCTTTCTTCTGAGCTCAAGTCCTTTTGTGCCTCAGCACCAGATATAAAAACTTTCTCTAGCGAGTGTGGATAACCCAGCAAACAAACATAGCCCAAACTGCAAGATGGACAATCTGTTCCTTGCATATCCCAATTTTCACTTATCTTAAAGGAGGAAGAAATGAACAGAGGTGGGTTTGTTATGTTTTTTAATAAAATCTAATGTCATTTCCGTATTATTACCAGAGATGTGTTACAAGGACCTTAAATCCGACCTCACAGTTCTCATTACCTTCTGTTAAAGGTAGCACTTCTTCGGGGGTTTTTGTTTCATCACTAAGGGAATAAGAAAATTGGACCTATTTTGTTTCACTACACCAATTTGCTACAAAAGGTTGATATTCTTGGATAGCAGATGCTTGGAGACTTGCCAAATGGGAGAAGAAAATCAAAATAGCTTTTCTGTTGTTATTACAAAAAGTACTGTGTACTTATAGGTCTATAACATATCCTCACCTCTTTAACAGTCTGTCAGACAGCTGGAAGTTTTCTAAATTACACAAAAATACCAGTTTTAGGTTTTGTCACTACAGATACTTAAAGCGGCCAAATCCAGAGAACAGAGCAGAAGTCTACACCAAAAGGATAAGCCAGATGGGAGGGCTCTACATGATGGCAGACTCCACAAAACAGTCTGACTGCTCAGAGAAAGCTGAATGAATTACTGAAAGTTTTTCCTTAGACATCCATTCATGTTTGATGTGGAATTTGTGAGCCCAGATGTTTTCTCCTGTTGTATTTTAACAGAACTCTTACTGCAGTGGATAAAACAGCATATATGTGTAATTCCTTCCACTGGTGCTGGTGAAGGGTGCAATGGCTCCAGCTACTTTGTTGAGGAGGAGAAACAGCCAGTGAAACTAATCAAGGAGAAATAGCAAATGGGAAAGTGACTTAGAGATCAATTAGTGTCTTGTACCCTTTGTTTTCCAAAACATTTTTTCCCGCAACCCGACCCACCATCAAATCAATAAGTGTTAGCTAGCAGGAGATGCTTGGGTGATGTCCGTACAGCCAACACTTTCTTCCCATTATTACAATGCTGCTGGAGCTCATGTGCACGAGGCTGCTTTGGCAGCACTAGAGATCCTCAGAGCAAGAGGCAGCTTTACAGGACTGGGAGCCATGCCTTACAGCTGCTAACACTGATTTATTTGATTGTGTCTCCACTGTTATTTCACTGCTGACTGTAAAGCAGGTTGCCTGAGCCTTTAGAGAAGTAGTTTTCTGGAGGGAGCAGGCTAGCTTTTGCAATATTACAGGGGCTGTTTTAATTTTGGGTACTTTTCAAACCTGAGGTAAGAAGTAGACTCTTCCCCAGTAGATAGAACTAGCAACAAGAACAGAGCACACACCTGGAGCAAGTTAATTACTCAGTACAAGACAAAAACTAATAGCTATGAAAAAGAAGCTGGGGGGCTGATCAAAGTGTATTTAAGGGATTTCACTTTTTAAAACCATTTGGCCCTCAAAGAAGTCTGTCATCAGGTATATAAAACAGAGTTAACAAAAAACATCACTGAGTTTATGAAATTTTAAGTCAGGAGGTTTTCCTCTCAAGAAAGGGAGGATGTTCTGTCCCTAGATAGCTTTCTAATTTAGTAAAATAAGTTCTCTCTATACAAAGATGTTGGCAGGCCTACCTAGCTCTTATCAACTCTGTTTAGGCTTCCTAGCAAATCACCACATGGTGTCTTTAACTACAGAGTTAAAGAAAGCTTCTAGCTAAATGGCTTACTGACAAAGATATCTGCTTTTAAACTACACATAAAATAGGTATTTAAAAAGTCATCCAAACCTCTGGCCTCAGAGGTAAAATATACTAGAAGAAGAAAACAACCACACATATGCTAATGTCAACCATTATCAACCATTCATGAACCCCATGTCTTACCCATCGGCCTCTCCTGATCCACCCCACTCTTGTCACCCGGGAAATTTTGCACCAAAACCTTCAGATGCACAACTACAGTTCCTGGAGGACAAGCACAAAAGCTGTTTCCAAGGTCAAGGTCTGTTTGTTGAAAACACTGTGCATCTCAGCTTTCTTCAGCTAAGCTGTGACATGTCAGCTTTAATGCTTCAAGCAATTGTAGCTGTCACCAAATGACTTAAGAGAAAGTTGGCCTTTAAGATATTTCAGAACTTTAACCATTTTCTGGGGTATTCAATTTGTAATAACAAGAAGCGAACTCAAGATCAATCTGTAACTCAGAACATGGGTTAATCACAATTTTACTGACAGGCTCATTCACACAGGGAAAACCAGTGCATTTGGAGAAACAAAGTAAGGAATTACTTTTAGAAAGACTAAAGCTCTTCTATTGGGTACTGATTAGCAGAAACAGGGCTGGTCCTATTCCAAGACGTTCTCACTAAAAGCTTGCACTTAGAAATTTGGAAGTTAAAATGTACTTTCTGGGGGCTGAAGAAAAAGCTGGATGCAAGAAGTGGCATTATATAAAAGAGTTTTAAGCTATCAGAAAGACAGAATAGGAGAGACAACACACTGGTATGGAAAATCAATCCTAAAACCCAGAACCATTGTTATCCTCTTCCCATTGCTTCTTCACAAGCAAACAGTAGCCCCATCCTCCTCTTCACAAAACAGCCCAAGTGGAAAGTGATCTCTGGAGGTCATCTACTCCAACCTGCCTGCTCAGGCACCGCCATCTAGAGCCATTCGCCCAGAACCTGTCCAGATGGCTTCTGAATACTCCACAACCTCTCTGGGTCCTCTGTGCCTGTGTTTGGTCACCCTTACCCATAAAGAAGAACCTTTTGACATATAAATGGCATTTCCCCTATTTCAGTTTGTGCCCATTGCCTCTCATCCTTCCACTAGAAAGCAGTGTCCTACCTCCAGAGATCACGTCAAGCCAAGGCCTCTGCTGTGCCAAGGGCACTTGTTTGAGTCACTGCAAGGGACCATGTCTCGAGTGACATCTGCCCATGGCCCCCAAGCAGCCTTTCTTGGCTGCCTCCATCAGTGCCTCTCCTACAGCACCCTGCATTCTCATCTTCTAGTTAGAAAGCAAAAACCAGTATACAGCTGCCTCCCCACATCTGTTTTCCTTTCCCCAGTCTCCTTCCCTGTCCTGCTGCCTGGATTATTCCCACTCAGTGCCTGCTCTGCTATGCTTTCCTCCCACACCCACCGCTTGCACCTCTGCACAGTCTCTTCTCCTTTACTAGCTGCACCCTCACATCTGCCCCACCATCTCTTACCAACTCTTCAAGGCAACCAGAGGTGGAGGTGTTCATGGCAACCTCACTCCCAGGCAACCCAGGTCCTCACAAGTCTTTAGGAAATTCAAGAACATTATACCAAGCAGTCCAGCCTAAACCACCACTCTGATACATTTATAAGACAGGATTGGGCACAAAGTCACACCAATATCTCTGTCATTTTTACTCCCTGTCCACTAATTCCCCCATCCTCCCTTCTGTTTTCCTTTTGAATTGAATACCCCCCATCTGTCTGTACTCCACATAATCCCACTGTCTTTTATCGAGGAGGACTGATATGGATTTCCATTGTTTCATTAGGCAAAAACAATATATAATTTTATATTTCCTATTAGGTTTCCCAGCACAAGTGTCAAATTTAGCACCCTACATTTTCCTCTGTCTCCACTGGAAACCTTTCTAAAAAACTCGTGTCATGGTTGTAACAACCTTATAACATCAAACTGGTTTTAGACAAGAGTTTGCAAGCTGCTGTAGGCAGATCAGCTCTTGCATACTTACATTCACCTTTGGAAGACTTGGGTGAATGTCTTCCAGTCTTGGTGATCTGGTGATATTAATTTAGTCTATTCCTTCCATAACCTGTTCTGCAGTCACTTAGAAATGGGCAATACAATGTGTGACTTCTTTATGATGTGCTAATCAAAGATGAGCACTGCAGTCAGGATCCTTTCCCCTGAAACATCTACCCTTTTTGAGATGGTGGGAAAGGAGTGCAAACACTTTGCTCTCTCACACACCCACTCCCTGCCTACTGAAAATGTATTTTTTAATGCCCACACTCAGAAGAAAGAAGTAGGAGTGCTGTAATTTTAGTATACTCGTCTTGTTGAGAATTTATACAACCTGCTTGCTTTCTGCTTCCCGCACCCCAAAAGGCTCAGAGAGCCAAGCGAGATGCTTTCAGCTGCTCCCGGCAGATGCCCCCAGTGGTCAAGGCATACAGGCTTCACTCCCGCATTCCCCTGACACTGCAAAGCCTGGACCAACCCTGACGTGGGCTGGTGGTACAGTGCAGCCAAGTCCTCTTGTACCAAAGAGTAAACCTAAGCTGTTACATAAAATACACGGATTCCCTCTCCCATGCTGAAGAGGTCTTTGTTTAGCTCCAATCCCTGCCCTGGAGGATGGCACAGATGAGATGTAAATCCATTCTTGTTCCACCAGCAGAAGAGGTGGATCCTGCCAGCTCTCTGCTTCTGAGTACCAGCTCTCACATGCACTTACACACTTGCACTTGGGGGTGGGCGGAGGTGGGGTGTCTGCCTCCCTCACGTCACTGTCGTTTACATCTCTCTCCTTCCTCAGAGGGCTATTACAGATTTGAAAAGACCTAGCTCCACTCTACTGGTTTTGACAAGAGGAAAAAGGCTCCCTTCCCAAGCCTCATCTTACAGGAAAGCCCATGCAGACTATTAAAACATACATAGTGTTTATAATATAATACAGTATAATACCACTGTCTTTTATCGAGGAGGACTGATATGGATTTCCATTGTTTCATTATGCAAAAAAATATATAATCTAATATTCTGCCAACCAAACTGACTATGAAAATTAAATGTTACAAGTGACCCAAATAAAATTTAACCACTATGTTTCTCATTCTCTCCCAGTGAAGGTACAGCCATCTCCAGCTCTGATTCCTGACTACAGATTACGGAAGCCAAATTCCCCACGTACTTCAGCTGTTTCTACATTTTAAAATAAAAACAAAGCAATTAATTTGGTATAGAGTGGTTCAGATACAGGATTCTAATCTTTATTCCTATAATCTTTGAGGAAAACACTTGTTCCTGCCTAAATGATCATAAGTTTGCTGCCTGGATGATAATCCTGATGCAATTTCACACTGTTTACCAAGGATTTTTACTGTGGCATAGCTGATCAGAGAAGTAGGCTCATAGGTGATTCTGTAGCAGTCTAGGTGATCTGTAAAGCCATCTTACTTCCTTACTTCTTCATTTTTAATACTAACCAAAAGTGTTACATATAACACAGCAAAATAGAATAAAGAAGTAAGAATACTAAAAATTGTTTTAAGCAGTGCAAGCAGAAAGGTAGTGAAGGGGGTGACGAGACCTGAGAGGAGCCTGATGATGGATTTTGTTGTCAGAGAGCAAGACAATTTCATTGCCAAGAAGCACTTCTGAGGAGGGGGGGAATTGCTAATAGAGAGCAGCTCCACATAATAGCCACACTTCTCCTTAACTGTGTGTTTGGGCAGCAGTACAGGCAGTGAAGCACAGAGATATTACCCAAGAGCAGCTGATGGTTAAACTCAGTACATCCACAAGAACCATGAGGGATCACTCTCAGGTAAAGGATTTAAATTACACAAAGAACAAAATGCCATCAGAAAACCCTTATTTTGAAAAGGGCTGTGGTTGCTAGACCTGACCCCTCAACACACTGCTTCTGCTACCGACAGGGCATCCGCGCTCAGCTTCGTGCCAGCCTGCTGTGGTCAGATTTGGGTGTTCTAAACTCTCACTTTGAGCTGATCTCTGTCAGCACTGACCCCACCACAAGTGGAGAGTTTAAGAGATGATCACAGCCAGTTCCCACCAGCCATTAACCTCTGCTTCCCTCAGACCTTCCCCCTTGCTCAGAGTGCTGGTGCACAGCCACTCCTGCTGCTCCTCTCTCTTGTCAGCAGTTGTCCCAGCAAGAGGCATGTTTCTTTTGCTTTCCCTTCCCTCCCAGGCTGGGATCCAGGACAGCTTCTCCTCTGTCTAAACTCACAGGAACAAGCAAAGACCTCTCCTGAGCAGCCTGGAAACACAGCTGATGATTTTCACCCTGCATGCCCAGGACTTTTGCTTCACATCTAACGTTATCTGCTAGGACTTACAAGTGCACAGCCAATGGATCTCTTTAAGTCAAATAAAATACTTGTTCCATCCTTCAAATGGAAATATTTTTATACTTTCCTACAAACCATCAGCTGTTTCATAACCTTAATATTCAGCTCCTTTCCTCAACTAGTTAACAGTGTTTCCAGAAATGCTCATTCATAAAATCATGGAATCATCAAATTGGAGAAGACCTCCAAGATCACTGAGTCCAGCCATTAGCCAGCACTGCCAAGTTCACCATTGAGCCGTGCCCCTAGGTGCCACATCTACACATCTTTTAAATACCTCCAGAGATGGTGACTCCACCACTTCCATGAGCAGCCTCTTCCAATGCTTGACAATCCCTTCAGGGAAGAAATTCTTACTAATATCTACTCTAAACCTCCCCGGTGCTATTTACACTTGTCCTGCTGCATTTTACTTGGGAGAAGAGACTGATACCCATCCTGCTTCATCCTCTGTCTGCTGGTTTTGAAGGACAGCAAGAACACACAGCAGCAACAGCAGTCAGGGTGAGTCAATTTTTGAGCCAAAAATAGGACATTCTCCTAGCAGTAAATTTTGTCACTTAATTTTGCAATTACATTGATTTAAAAAAAACCAGTTTGGGCCACTGTTTGCATAAAAGATGATTTGGAAATGTATACTGTATTGGTTTTCAAATTATTTGCCAATGTATCCCATAAAAATTTCTGTTCTCTTTGCTGTCTGTGCCCCTGCGTTAGGAAGGGACTTTAAAAACTATCCTAATTCCAGAGCAAGTAAGGTAACAGTACCAAGATGTATTCCTTCTGTCCAGTCTTTCCATGCTCAAAATCACTGAGTTGTCCTAGAGCATTGCTGCATTTTTTTTTCAAAATCCCATTTCAGTTTCCATTGGATTTCTTAGATGCACAAGTGACTTTCCGGCCAATGCTCAGGCACAGAAAATGATTCAGCAAGTACACCCTACTCATCCTGTACTCCTAATGAACACAGAAATTTTACCTGCCCTCTGGAAGCTTTACTCAGTGGATAAACAAAACTTCTCCTCTTTCAAAGCCTGTTGCAGCCCCAAGAGCCTCCCCAGAAAAGCAGCACCTCCACAGCCACCCTGCAGCCAGGTAATTCCAACTCCGTGCAGAAATGCAGGATAATTGCAGCTGAATTTCCACAGCAGGTGCACTCAGCCCACAAACCTTGCCATCTCCTGGGGAGCAGAGACAGCTCCGTGAGAGAGAGAGGCCCTGTGGGGACAGCTCTGTGAAAAACTGAGCCCAGGGAACATGTTTCAGCCACACATCAGGTTTTGTTGCCTCTACATCTGCTCTCTTTCCCATGCAGTCTGTCTTTCCCCATAGGCAGGGATCCTCAGAGCTGTGCCTGGATGCAGTTCCCCAAGGCAGGTGTGCAGGCAGACACTGCTGGCCAGACAGGGCCAGGCTGCCCCGTGCCCGACCCACAGCTCCTTACGCGTGCCCTGCATGGCAGCCAGATCCTGCTGCCGACCACCCTGTGCTGCATTGAAGGGTCTGCCACGCTCCGCGTGCCGCTCATCTGCCGGGCACGCACACCTGGCCCTTTCCAGAGTTATCCCACATGTCAAGGATCCTCAGCAGCAAATTATGGTGGGTATGTTGCTGCCAGCCTGGGCTGGGTCCCTTTGTTTTCATACATCTGCTGCCATTAGCATTGTTCTGCCCGTGACAGAAACCTGACATTGTCCCCTGTAGTTTTATGATCAGTTTAGATTTTAGTTACTAATGAAACCAAGCCAGGCTTGAAAATACACCTTTTCACATGTCTGAGAATTGAATGGAGACTAGCTGCTTCATCAGCAAGAAAGCTGTTTTACTCTTTCAGGTGCTTTTTCCTTAGCCTAATTGCTAAGGTCTCTTTTGTACTTAAATTATTGCTACTCAGTTTGTTCAGGCAGTTTTAACTTGCTTATTCCTCACTCTGTGGGTTGGAGGTGTCCTTTGCGAATACAATCCAGTCTGTTTGTAAGAGAAGCAGAAGGAAAAGTCATCTTTTCAATAAAGCATCTTGTGGTCATTTAGAAAATAAATTTTGAAAATGTTTTCAGTTTGTCCTTTTACTGAGGCAGAAATCTGAACAGGGAGGAACAGGGAAATTGTCAGAGAAAAACTGTGGAGCAGAAGTTTACTGACATGCCAAAAATTTCTGATGGAAAAAAAGACAAAGCAAAGTTGTGATCTGTATTCTATTCAGCTTAGTGGAGGTCTGCATGTGTTACCCTCTGCATGTCCTTCCCTCTTTAATTATCTTGCCAGCTTTAGTGGCTCCCAATCTCAGGGTCACCAAAGCTACTTGCTGGTAACCTGATTGCCAACAACAACAAAAGACTCAGAATTGCCTGTTTTGATTATTGTTTAATTTTCATTCAATTCACAGTCAGTCCATGGTGAAAAGGGCTTCTTACTGTCTATCTCATTATCTGGAAACTCTCACCAGTGAGTGAAAATAGCTGCCCCTCAGAAGAGAATACAAGTCCAGAGCTACTGGTCACTCAAGGACACCCAAATGCCAGTGGTAGCTACTTCCTCCTAAAAGAGCCTGTCCCAGACATGCACTTATTCCCCCATCTCCATCACCCTTAGGTGATACTTCAGCTTCTTCTGGTGAAGTCAACTGAAAAATACTTGCTGTGCAAAGATCAAAGTAAAGCAACAATTAAAACTGGGTGAGGGCTGAAGTTTAAAGGAGAAATGCTGGAAGACATTCACAGAGAGAAATGTGGAGATGATGGGCATGTCATTTTGCAGCACCGGAGCTCTTTCTGATGTGTCATTTCGCACGGCCTTAACTGGCAGAAAATTTTCAGAAGACCTTTTCAAAACAAAGTTTCAGGAATACTCTGAACTTCTTTAGGCACAGCTCAATCAGGCTTGAGTAGGGGGATGAGAAGGGGAAAACTAAAAAATATAATGGAACAAGGACCAGTACCCCTCAGTTTGCTTTCTAGCTTTTCACTACCCACCTGTGAGGTAATAGCAGACTGCTGCTATTGCAAGCAGCCAGTTTTCCCTGGGCCCTCTAGACCTGGGTGAGATGACAGCAAGGAAGCTGCAGGAGCCTTTGAAGAAAACACCGCTAACACTGAATTGGCAGCTCAGTGCAGGAGGCAGAGCTGTCAGGGACTTATTTTGCCTTCCTCACACAGGCACTTCTTCACTGCAGCCACCACTGAGGTCCCTGGAAGCAAGACTGTAAGGGAGGAGAGCATGTGAGAAAAGGTTTTGATAGCTGGCCAGTACCTAATGCTCCTCTTGAAATATTCAGGGAGAGAAAATGGTGTATTCCTTCAACCGCCTCTCCTCTTTTGCTTCTTGAAACTCAGTCTCAGTGGTTTTCCTGTGTGAGAAACCCTAGCTAACTAGGCACAGCTTTAGGATATTTAAGGTCTCATCCTTGTGACATCAACACAAGGACACTGATAGTTCCAAGGTGCTCGGGAGAATGAGGTGGTGGTATACTGTTCACAAGAACTGAGGAGGGCCAGAGAGATGTGCCAGTTCATGAAAAACTGTAATATCAACAGATATCTGTAACACGACTCCAAAGAGTCTCTCAGAGTGGCTTTTAAATAATTGAAGAGGGACTTTAGGTGCTGCTGAATGATGATGCTCTGGGCTTTCAGGCCAAGTTTTCGAAGTTTACTACAGACTCCAAAGAGGGAGTGCATTCTAGCTTGAAAACAGATCTGAGTGAGCATTGAGTTGCCCTGGGATCAAAGTTTGTTAATATTTTAATGCTTCTAACGTGACGTAGAGTGCATGAGAAGTATAAGCCTTGGGGACCATCCTGCTTAATTTATGTAGTGAGTCACTACCAAAAAGCAAGGCTGTAGTTCTGCCTTCCTGATGGCACATTAAATTCTGGCTATTCTCAATAGTCCAATACGGAGGATTAAAACAACCTCTTCTTCCCCTCCTACATTTTCAACAAAGACAATAGAAAATTAAACTGGTTCAGGACAATAATAGGCAATCAGGAAAAGATGTTGGAGCTGACTGTCATTAACTATACCACTTTTCAGTCTAGTATAGTGATAAATCAGATCAGCATTTGGCAAACAAAACAGTCATGCTGATGCTGGAATAATTGCATGCATTGTCTGAAATGCAAGTAAAGGCCTTCAAAGGTTCTGCCTACTTAACATCAACTCTGCTTTATTTTAAATAGTCATCTACAGAGCAAACATGATCTAGGGAAAAGCAACACTGTGAGGCACAAATGGGTAACAGTAATCACAAAAAGCTGAGCAGAGCACATGTGAAGGGCCCCACCATGAGACAAGCAGTAGCAGGCTGGCTGCCCAACAGCAGTACACACAGTGGGGTCAGGGAAAGGACAGACCTCTCAGGGTTCTTCTTTGCCCCTAACAATCCCACATACAACCAAGAAAAGAACTGGTTCTCCAGCTTTGTGGGCAGAGGGGTTAGGACAGGAATCTCCCCAGTGAGAGGGTGATGTAGCACAGATCTCTTCTCTGTGTAGGAAAAAAAATTGACAGCCTTAGCCTGCAAACGTTAGGTGGTGAGCAGACTGAGAGACCCAATCTCGGGATAGCTTTGGATGCTGAAAACCATTGTGCCATCAACAATGCATTTTGGCTCTCCTGCTGTCCCTGCTGCCTCCTGTAATTTTGTTTTGCTCAGAGCAGGATGCCAAGGTGAAACCCTAGACAAGTCATTTGTGGCCACTCGAACAGTAAGGCAGTTGATGAGAAGGGCTGTACCCATCCTCCTGACAACAAACTTCCTGCAAGTCACACGTGTCTTGGGAGGTGTCCCCCACCCAAGGAAGTCCATATGGACCACAGTGCCTTACAACTGCTACTGCTTTCTCCCTTTCTGGCCTCCCAAAGCATTGAGTTATCTCATCCTGTCACCCTAGGGTGGGAGCTTGCAATTTTTTTAAGTGACTTGAATGCAAGCAAAGGCTGTGAATTTGGCTCGGTCACCAGTCCCTGAACCATCTCAATTTTACAGCTTCTGCTGGCAAGAGATATACTGAACTCAGCTATTTTAGGTGAGCTTTAATCCTCAAAGAAAAAAGGGAAAGCAGGTTGATGTTCTTCCCTGATAAAGCAACAGACCTCAATATATCAGGCAGTCTTTTTACCTGACAAACAAAGAAGCAAAAATTGTGCAGTTCCATGTATACTGGTGAGTGGTTTTTACCTCATTATGGAAGTCTGTATACGCTGATACTACATTTTACCTAGTTTGAAAAGACAGAAGAATCTCATTGTTTAGCTACAGCTTTGTTCATCCCATCACAACCTGATTCCTCAGAAGGTTTCACTAAGAATGATGCACTGTTCTGTTTGTGCCACGAAAAACTGGCACGTCTCAGAGATGCTGCAACCTGACATTGGCTTGGTGTTTGTAAAAGGCTCCACAGCAGCCAGACAAGCCAAGGGCTTTAGGAGGCAGAATGACACTGTAGGGGCCAGCTAATCCTGTGGCAACCTGGAGAGCACTGTTGCCTGAAGGTGTTAAAGAAGCACCAATCATTGATCTGGGCCTGCAGTGGATCTCCCAAAAATAGCCTGGTACTGACTATCCTACTGGAAAAGGGAATAGCACAGCCAAAAGCCTGCAAGCATCTGGCACCAACATGCCTCCACATGTCGTGAATGCCTGCTAGCAAAGCTTCATATGGCCATTATCCTGTGAAAGGTTCATTTGCATATCTGTGCCACTTGGGAAGTGAATATTGTTTATATTAGCCAAGAGTTGATGAAAAAAAAGGGAACATCTGCCTGGGACATGGTGTGCTTTCAGAAGCCGAGGTGAATTGGTCATCTGCCGACACGCTGCCATGAGACATGGCAAACAGCTTCACTATTTGAACATGGGAATGGCATCACAGCCAAAGTCATAACTGGCCAGTTTCAGATGTCAACAAAACATTGTACATGTCTAAAACAGAGTTTCCATCTGGCTGCAGCACAAGGTGGGAAGATGTCTGCAAGAAAAAGACCACAAAGAAGAGCAACCCCAGGGCACTGCAGCCCAGCTGTAGGAAGACTGGCCTTGTCACCACTGCCAAGCTGAAGGGATGGTGAAGAATAGGACTCTCAGATCCAAACACACATCGACCTCTACACTGACCTCAGAGCCTACTGCACCTATCAAGAGCTGCTCCTGTCGTAGGGTAAACTATATCCTGGTGACTCAGAGAGCACAGATGGCACCTTTAGAAGGAAACAGGATACAACAGCTTCTTCAAAAGCATATGTTCACCTTTCTCCCACACCTACGTAGAAGCACAAGGTGCAGAACATGCTCCACGCACACATCATCGTCATCACCACGGCAGAGTACAGTCTGCTCCCAGGAAGGGCAGGGGTGTTGCAAACATTGAGCCTTTAGGCAAATCTCAAAACTCTGCAACTTCTGTCTTCATCTGCTGTGGTTCTGCCCATGCTGAAGCTGTGCTTGGGCTGAAATCAAGTATTTTGCCTGCTTTGGGCTGGCTCTTTAGCTGGGTCTGGGGCACCACTTCTCACCCTCAATCAAACAGCTGCTGGGGAAGAAGAGGATAGGGACAATTCTGAGCAACATTTTTCTAACATTTGTTTCCTCTTTGAGGCATATCAAACCCAAATTTTCATTTGCTTCCTCAAGACGTATGGAGAAAAATGAGTACTACATTTTTCACACAACTTCTCTCATTGGTTAAGAGACCACATTTTGGTGTCTCACAGATGACCAGTCAACCCCACCATCACCATAACAGAGCAAGACTCCAAGATCAACAGCACAACCTTACAAGCTCTTTTTTGCTTTTTGAGAACCTGTTTTAGCTGCATTATAGTAAGTGAGTTGTGGAGGAGGAAGGACATGTTTCCAGCTTTTACTTTTACTTTTTTAAAGATCTTCCTGGATAACCTGGTTAACCACAAGTCACTGCACTGCTCAGTAACTCCCCAGAGTACAATATCTCCTCCTACATTATGCAAAAGGACAAGCTGAACAGCAACTACACATTCCTCTAGACTTTAAAAAATCAATTATTTGTTTGTTTTTAAATCTGTAAGATCCTATGGAGACTTTTGCTTCTCTGCTGATTTTGTGGGCAAGGACAGCTGGAAAGGGCTTCTGACATCTGCCACATCTGTGGGGAGGCTTTCCACACAGTGTGAAAGCCCTCTCCTGACACGGCTGCAAAGGCTCTCACCAAATCACAGGAGTCACTCACCAGCCTCCTCTATTTTTACCGAGTTGATAAAGGAAATTCTCACCACTGTGATTGACTGATTCTTTGATGGAGCTGCAGAGACACAGGAGGCATAATATCAGCTGCTGCACAGACGTCCCAAACATATGCTGCCAGTACCTTCAGTCTTGGGTTACAGCTACCCTGTTATTTTAGTACTGGATTTATCCTTTAGCAGCAAATGCTAATCGTTCCACACCGGGCTGCGATGCTGAGGTCTCTGCAACTTGTCACTGCTGACCAGAATGATATTAGAAAAATCAATTTATGACTTAAATAAGGAAAGAACAAAACAGTCCAGAGACAAGATACTACACTGTGTCACAAATACCCAAAAAAGACACCATCATGAGCCTTAAATGCTTCAAATAAAAAAGTTTTGACTTGTTTCAAAACAAAACAAGAAAAGAAAGAAAATTATTTGCCAGTACTTTATATAAACAGTTTGGTTTGTTACACACTCGCAGATAAACATGAATACATAAAAAGATGCAGAACCAGTAATAAATACCTCTTTATTGGTATAAATATTGTAGCGCTGGCGAAGAGGCAATAAGTTCAATGAAAGGAAGAGTACAGCTGCCATAAAAGGGACATTAAATTACAGCAGGACCCTTCAAACTGCAAAAGAAATCCATGAGTAGGGAATATGCTAGAGGTCTATAAAATCAGAAATAACAAGTAGACAGTGAAAAACAACTAATCCTTTTCTTTTCTAATATAATAACAAGGAGCCATTAAATGTTCCAAACAAACAAGAGACACATCTTCTTATTGGCACAGACTTACCCTCAGGATTACGCACTAATCACGGGAGAAATTATGTGTTTGCATGGATTCAAAAAGCAATTAGACAAATCCATGGAAGGAAGAGGAAATTCATCAATAGCTAATAGGCACTAGGACTCTCCCTCTGGCTCAAGATGTTCCTGAAACGTAACTCACTGGCATCTGGGAGAATTTCATCATAAGATCCACTATGGTCATCCATCACTTAAAAATTTAGAATCATAGAATGGTTTGGGTTGGAGGGGACCCTAAAGATCATCACTCCTCAAAGCCCCATCCAACCTGGCCTTGAACACTTCCAAGAATAGGTCATGTACGACTTCTCTGGGCAACTTGTTCCTGTGCCTCACCACCCTCACAGTAAAGAATTTATTCCTAATATTTCAACTAAATCTACCCTTTAATCTAAATCACAGCTGCCATCAGGAGGTGCATGAGACATCATCAGCTTAAACCCCTCCCAGGGCGTCCACATGGTCACACAGCCTTTCAGAATACAAAACACAAACAACAAAACAGACACAAAAAATTAAGTCCCATTTTACACTTCAACAGGATAAAGCAAGAAAACTAAGATTTTTTTTATATCCTCTTCAGATTGATATGTTGGCATGTGATTAGGAAGAGCTCATTATTTTCTGAAGTTTACAAACAGTTTCCCAACTGCAGGACAAAACCAGAAGAATGCTTTCAAAAGCAGTGTTTCATGAGAAATGCTTGTCACTGAAACACTGCATTTAAACAACTCAGAGGAGACCAAATACCTGTGTTTGAGTATATTTGTAATTTATTTTGGTTTTTCGGGTATACATGACAGGTGCTGCAAATTCACATTTATCCTTTTTCTTATATTGCCACCTGGTGGTCCGGGGCACGTGGAAGCAATTAACTCGCTGATTTTTCAGTGAAATGAGCACAGTTCAGGCATTTAAAATAGCATCCATTTCTTTTCCTCTGAGATAGATGGTAAGCAATTTTTTAAATCTCGAATTTTAGGGGTGAGGGGCTGTTTGGGTTTACAACCAATATAACATTCCTGTGTCAGCTCTCGATTATCTAAATAGACAGTTGCACTGACTATCCCAAGTCACAGGGAAACAGTTAATATGGATTGCAGTTCTGCTGTGGGCTCTGGACACCTGATTGGCCTGGGTGCCTTGCTCCCTGAGGGCAGGCACCCCACACTCAAATGGAGGCAGGAGATGAATGGAGCTTCCAGCCAGAGCCAAAACATCTTTTTTCTGCCACTTCCACCTCACCAGTGGTGGAAGCATGGAGTAAGGACATTTAACTAATATGACAGGAGTACTTTTGTTCCCAGAAACAGTGTGCCAAGTGGCCAGAGCAATGCCTGAGTTCCCATCTGGTGGGGATGTTGGACTACACTGCACAGTGGGTATGGGGAAGGTCCCAGCTTTGCAGACACACATTAAAATCTGTCTTGGGATCACATCACCACCACACAGTCCAGTGCATGCAAAGGAATAGTGTAGGAAAGGGACATGATCAGGTTAAAGAAGAGAGAGTTATAGACTTGGACTTCATAAGGAAGGAAACTATACAACAGACTTTAGACACATGGTCGTTAGTAGAGACCATGGGCACTTGTCCAGTTTGGGGTTTCCCAACACAGGAAAGACGATGTTACACTGGAGCAAGTGCAGCAGTAGAGGGAGCTGGATCCGTTGCCCTGTAAGGGAAGGCAGAGGGATGCGCCAGGTTCAGCCTGGGGAAGAGAAGGCTTTGCAGGCACTGGGTAGCAGTCATCTGATACAAAGGAGACTGTGAAGATGATGGAGCCCAGCTCTTCACAACGGTGAGCTGAAGGAAGGCAAGAGAGGGCATAAACCAAGAGAGGTTCAGAACTGAGAGAAGAAGAACAGTTTTCAGCATGAAGACAGTCAGCAGTCGAACAGGTTGCTCAGAGTGACTGTGCAGTCCCCATCCTCTGAGATTTTCAAGAGCAGACTGGCAGTCTGAGAACTGAAGTTCTGAGCAGCCTGGTGTGATTTCACAGTTGACCCTGCCTGGAGCAGGCTGAAAGAGAGACTTCCTGAGTTCCCTTCCATTTTTAATAAACACATGATCCTATTGCTCTGTGGAAATATAATCTGGTTTTATTTCAGCTTTGAGCTAGCAATTTTCAGTTCTAATCTATGGAAACGCACTTTTGAGCAATAAATAAGAATTGCAGAATTTCGCATCAGAGACATAACTCCTGTTTTCAGCTTTTACATGATAAAACACACCAAATTTAATTTTAATGGGTAGAAAAAGTTGAATCTGGCATTTCTCTAGTAGTAGCTAAGGAAACCCAACATTTATACCTTTTTATTAGCTTTAACAGACTACATTCCATGCACCTGTAACTATAGGGGTGGTCTGCTGGCCTGAATCAATGCTCACCAGCTGTAAAGGGGCTCCCACTTCAACTAGTCCCAATGGACTTAGTGACCTGGAGCTGTTACTGAAGGCACAGCGATGTTTGTGATATAAAGAGACTGTGTGCACACACCAAAGAAGCAGAAGTTTGACCAAAGCACCCATTGGAGGCTACATCACACCTTTAGCACCTATGGAGGTCAGACAGACCCGCCCTGAAGACTTACACAGAGCAACCTACAGGCACCTCAGGAGCTTGCCTGCACGGCAGCTTGTTCAACCTCCCTGGCTGAACTTCTTCTGCAGAGAGAGAATAGTGTGTTGCAGCTCAGTGCTCTCTGTGGACAGTGGTGAAAACCTGTAGCATCCAGAGAATTGAATATAGGACTGCCTGTCATGTCAAAGGGAAAAATTTAAACAGCAGAAAGCTTCTACACTCTAAAAAGTCTGTCTGTGGAGTACAGATATTCTCTCAGAGAGGCACATCTTTGTATGATAACTCGCAGGACAGAGACTCTCCAAGATTATGAAACAGAGAGACAAACATAACGATTGCTTTATCTTGAAAAGCACTTGGAAAGCTTCTCTTGGGGAGATTGCAGTCAATTCATTTTGGTACAGGAGAAAAGTTCCCCCCACTGGCAGGTAGACAGCTTATGCTTTAGTAAGGGAGGAGGGCATGCTGCTCACACGTATGCCAGTAATTTGTTGTCAGGAAGAAAGGAGGTAATGAGGCTGGACAGGCTGTGTAAATACCAAAAGCCCAAAACCTAGCAAAGGAAGAATCAGAGGCACAGAAGACAGAACAGAAAATACCAAGAGGATGTTATACTTGATACACATGAATTCTCCTATGATCGTGTATTAGAAAGCATAAGATTATTTTACAAGAACAACTAGAAGAGAGAGGAGGCTGTTGAGAAAATAAGGATTGGTTACAGGAGTATTTAGGGGCCTGAAGGAATGGAGAAGGGACCAAGGTGGCAAATCACCTTCTTAGAAGAAGAGGGGGTGAGTAAAGACAGAAAAGCACTTAGAAAAAACAAAATGAGGCAGGACAAGACCGGTGTTTGCACAAGCTTTTGAGGCAAGGGGAACAGCCCTCTGCAGTAAAAAGTCTGTTTGCTGCAACCCTTTTATTTCAGCTGGGATCTGCTGGAGTCTATATAAGGGTAACACCACTGTAACACGGCAATTACCTCAGGCACACCACCTCCCCTCATCTGTTCAGCCAGAATGTTGGCCGAGCCCTGCAAAAACCAATTACATGGAGCAGCTCTCCTCGAGGACTTCAAGTCCAGGGCACATCTGGTTGGTAGAGCTACCCCAGGATACTGGAGTAATAACTGGAGTTATTACTCTCTGGAGTAATAACTGTACCTGTTAGTGTGGTACAGCATTGCGATTTGTCACATGGTCTTCCCTAAATTCCCTCCAGAAAGAGATCATTTCTAGTTTTATTATTGCATTACAGCATAGGATGAGTCGCTGCAGAAAATGACAATGTTTGGATATGCCACTGAACACAAACTGCTCAAATACAGTCACTAGAGCTGGTCACACAAGGTGATAGCAAGAGCTGTGCTTCAGCAAGAGTACCAGGGGCTGGCAAAGGGAGCCCACAGCCCCCTCGGCTCCCTACCAGCAAACACAGAAGTAGGATAAGAGGAATCTGGTGGTTGGCATGGGAAAAAAAGCAGCTCCTGGCTGTGGGAGAAAACTGTCTGAAGGGATATCCCACAACTGTTTGAGGATGTGCCAGTACACAGGGCAAAAATGGGAATGGTGGAAGGGTCAAGGGCTGGGCAAGTCACGGGGTACACACTCTGCTGCCTCAAAACTACCGCTGCAGAGCCTGACACAGGATTGCTGGTAAAAAAGCAGTAGTGGGGCACTGCTGAACTGTGCTCAACTCCCACCTCTACCAGTTTCCAATGCACAAAAGGCAAAGTCTGATTTTTGTCCTGTCAGTGATTTTGTCTCATCTTTTGTACAGCTCCAGATGCTCCTTAAAACAGAGCAAGTAATATTTTTGCTTCCCATTTCAGTTATTTTAAAGTTTCCTAATTTGTAACAGCCACTTCTTTAAAGTGAGATTTGAGTCTAAATGAGGACACAGCTGCTTCCTCCTCTTCCCTCATCTCTGCATTAGCTGCCATTGGCAGTGAGCCAAGGAGCATTCTCATTTCTTCATGTTAAATATTTTGGAAAACAGAGATTAGTCAGAGTTACCAGAGCGATGTTTTCAATAGCTCAGAGTTCAATAATTTACTTCCTTGAAATTTTCAACTGCTTCTAGTTACTTCTGAAGTCCCAGCCCACAAGATAGACAACTGCAGGAAACAACAGCCTTTTTCTTAAGGCTTAGCATGATGCTCCAGCTCCTTCTTTCCCATTTCATAACTGAAGAAATGAAGACTATCGATAGCTTGGCAGCAGCATTTAGGGAGCCTACCATGTGAAGCCCAGGCAGGAGTTCCTTGGGCTGAATGTCAGCATCCCACATCCTCCCAGTTTACACAAACAGCTCATTTTGTCCTCCTGATCCACCGGACACCACGGCACCCTCACCTCTAATGGCAGTGTTAGCATGGCTTTTTGGTCCAACACAGACTTGAGAGGATGCCTACACCTACATCCTGGACTGAAAGATTTAACATTGCTTTGGATGACCTCAATAACCATTTGATTCTGGTTACAAACAATAAGGCCCATGCCATTTCTTGCTTGTTCACCTCTACTGTAAGACAAAACAATCCTCCTCCTTTAGCTCTGATTACATAAAACAGTTTGTTCATATCTTTGACCACAAAGTCTCTTCAAAAGAAGCATAAAGCCAGTAAATACTGGTAATATGCATCCAAAATCTTCATGGGATGGCTTTACCTCAAATGTACCAAAAGGTATTAAAATATTCTTTACAAAACTTCAGTTTGTCCCATCAATTTTCTCAACTCCATTTTCAGTGGCACGGTACAACAAGCAGAGAATTTCAGAGCACCACCTACATTGACAGCACCTCATTTCTTAGTATTTTTTACATGCTGGTTGGAAAACACATGAGTGGATTTTCTTAGAAGATAAAGGTGTATATAAAAGTCACACCTACTAAATGCATAGCAAAGTGATATGTGATCAAAGATAGTATCATACATAAAATATTAATTGTGTGCCAAGGTGTCTCTTGACAACCTCTAACTTAACTGAAAATTAAAAGTGTCTATTATAAACACTTAGACTTGGGAGACCAACAGACTAATCTGGTTCATTTAAAGCTGGAACAATGAGGTGTAATCTTTAATGTGATTGAGTCACAGAGTCCCAGTGGTAATGGAGTGGATTACTAAATCATCTAGTAGCTGATGCTTGTTTAATGCCAGCATTTCACAAAATAAAAGAGAGCGACAACTAATATGAGGTTTCATTGTCACCTATGCCCAGAAGTGGCCACATGACAAGATGTACTACTACTGGAAAGAATTGTACAGTATTATCAACAAATTGTAAGATACAAGATTACAGTTGTGACACAGAATAAAGTTCCACTTCTGGCAGTTTTTTGAAACTTCATGAGTGGTAAGTTATGTCCTCCTCTTGCCAGGATATGGTTGCTTAAAAACTCCCAGACAAGTGAAATACAATCTTCAAACGCTTGAATGCTAAAGCACACATGTAAGGAAAGCACTGGGTACCACAAGCAAAATGTAGCAAATCATCTTTATTAATAAGTCATTTTTTTATTCCCCTGTCCCCATTTTAAAGAATGATTTTTTTTTAATGGCTGAAAAACAGAACTGAAAATGAAGACCTAAAATACAAAACCTTTCAAGGCATAAACTATAACTGCTCTGAAAAGAGTATTACCCACTCTGAAAGAGCTGCACTCTTAATTTAAATATCCAACACTGTAAAAAGTTAAACACAATTCCAATTACCTCTGCATTGCCATTTACGGGTAGCAAGCGGTTCCGAAATAACAATAATTTCATTCTCAAAGTTTAACTGATTTCTAAATTAGACTTTGGAATCAGATACAGACCTGCTGAGGGAAAGTCTGAAGTACTCTCAGTCTATTAGCATCCTACTTAAATTACACTATGGGACAACTAAGTTAGCTTGTTTTCATCAGAGCAAAGAAGGAGCCCTCAAAAGTCAGGAAGAGCCCAAAGGCAGTGTAAGGAATGGCTGCCTCCTTTTAGCTCCTGCCTAGTGATATCCATAAGCTTTTCCAGTCCAAACTGTAGAGGATAGCCCTCCAACAGTCCAAGATGTGGCTCTTCTGTCTCTGCTCATAGAGGGCTCACAGGGGAGACACCAGAACATTTAGTGGTCTGTGAGTTCAGCTTTAAGCCCCACCTGACCAAGAAGCACAAGCTCAGCCCTGCACAGCAGAATAAAGGAATAAAATCAAAGAAGCAGGCCTGTCCAAGCATGCAAACACAAACTACTCCTTCCAGAGTCAGGTGGCCTCAGACTTGGACCAGGGCTGTAATATAAATTCAAAGGCAACCAGAGAAAGCTGTGTGTTTAACCCTGATCTCTGGCTGCACATGCCTAAACACACTAGCAGCACTGGCAGGCCAACCAATAGTTAAGTTTAGCAGCAAGAGGAGTTAAAAAAAAATTCAGTACTCCATGTGGAATCTCAACCACAAGCAGCTTCCCACCTACCCTTGGAGTCACAGAGAACAAAGCTCTCTCATTATCCTCCCATGCCCTACCCCACCTCCCATCCCTCAGTTTCAGGATATTCACCAAACAAAACATATACTTCATATTCCCAGAACTGCAGCAATAAAAAAATATTTGACATTTCAAACTTCCACCAAAGTTGTTTTAATAAGTTACATGTCAGATATTTCACTTGGCACAGCAGAAAAGAGAAAATTCAATAATCAAAGTGGCTAAAAGTTGAAATAAAATGCTGTGAATCTCTTTGGTGCAAACAGGCATGCTGTCTTTGCTAAAGAGCAAATCTGTTGACATTGAATATTTTAACAGAGTGATCAGCTCCACAACTTGCAAGCTGCAACCACTTGCTGCTGTTCTCATCATTATGTCCAGCTCTGCCTGCATGATGTCTCCAACATAAGCGTTTCACAGCAAGAGCATGACTTTGGCTGCAACAAAAAGAAATCCATACGTAACTGCAAAATGTTAAAACACAGTTGGGCATGTGAGTGTAAACATCAACACTCACGCAATTAGTACTCTTCAGTTTACACTACCGACTGAGGAAAAACTGACTTGTGACAACCAGCAGGTATTAAGTTCTTATTAAGCAGGGTCATTAACACTAATGACATTTTATCCTCTCACTCATCAATAATTCAAGCAGCTATTGATTTTCAGTTTTACCACATTAAGCTGGAGGTCGAGCATCTCAGTTACTTAGATATGACGGATTTCTGGCTCTTAGCCTGCGATTTCCTGTTTTCTGGTGTCTCTTTCCCATTCATTTCAAGCACACACAGGCCAAAGTCACCATCAACTTCCATTTCTGTTACTATCAATGCCAGTGTGTGATAGAGGAACCCAGGAGAGTGCTTCAAGTGAAACATCTGAAGTCTCTCCACAGAGTCTCTCTAGCTGTCACTGCAGCAGCCCTGCACATAGCTTGTCACTCCTTTGGTTTCTCCTGGAAGCTGCTCTTGAAAGCTTGCTGTCATCCACTCCAAAATGTTTTGCTGATGTATATAGACAGTGATCCTTTCCACTCTCTCAAGTGTTTCTATCATCATATATATGACTAAAAGTAAAGCTTTTTTTTTTTTTAAGTAGGGCCAACAAATAATAATACTTCTCAAAGTATCTGCATAGCATGAAGTATTTTGGGGTTTAACTCCCCTCTGGTTTTTGTCTGTATTTTTTGGGAGGTTTTATTAATACATCTAAATAACCAATATTTTTATTTCTGGGTTTTGCTTCAAGACATCTTTAGACTTTCAGGGATCAAACTTTTCATAAAAGGATAACAATTTTTGGTATAGAAATAAACTAGATCAATATATTTTATACTATAAGAACAGAACTCCAGCACTGTTAGTCTGAAGAATAATATTTCATTGCACATAACTCACTTCAAAAGACTTACCTGTTACACATCTCAATGCTTGTGGTCCAATCAGCCTGTGCTGGTTCTTTCCCACTTTGCTTCCATGTGTACAAGATAATCTTCCCATTCTCTAAGCCTACTGCAACAATGTATCTATCAAGAGAATAATTACATTAGTTTAGAGATTACAGTAGACAGCTCAGTGAGGTCAGCTCTAATGCAGCATAGAAAGAACTAGCACTCAAGCACTGTCGTTGTACCTTGCCCTTCAAACCAGTATTTACTTTTCCATGAAAAAAATTAATACATCACAATTTACGTCAAAGCTGCTTCACAAAAAAAAATGAACAAAGCAGAAACCTGCTGCACATATTTGATTAGGAAAAAAAAGAACGTTTTCACAACATCAGATAAATCAATATTGTTGGAAGAATTAATGTACTTCAGGTGTGTTCACACCTGTCTTAGGTTACAATATAAAATGTAACCAAAAGTATGTATTCTATCACCATCTGTTGAAACCAGGAGGGGCAGGGCTCTTTGTCTCTTCATGACACATCCCTGATAATTCCCTCCAGTGGGACACCTTCTGTTAATGGGCCATCCAGCCTCACTGCATGACTCACAGAATTACATCATCCCATTGTGAGATGTTCCGCCCAGGGGGAGGAACCAAGCATTCCTAGCTGGATATAATCTGAGGTTTGGAACACCACTCAGCCCTTACCTACTGGACTCCCAGAGGAGAAGAGCCACATCACCACCACTGGAGCTTCAGAGGAAGACCAGACCCTTCCACAAGATCACTGCTTCAACAGAACCACATCTATCACCTCAAGAGGACTGCAGCCACCTTTTAATCGGACTGCTACCGCCACCCACGGGGTGTCAGGTCATATCCTGACTCTGGCAGTTTAAACCAGTATTTCTGTATTATTGCCTTTATCCTAATTTTCCTATTAAATTGTAAATCTGACTTGGAATCTCTCACTGATTTGCTTTCAAACTAGTACAATGCCTCTCTCCCTTCCCTCTCAAACTTTCTTTTTTTCTTGTTACACTTTTTGGAGAAGTCACCATACACCTGAAAAGGTGGCTAGGAAAGAAAGAAAGAAGAGGTCATTCAGTTAAAGAATGGTCAAAATAATTGACAGGTAGATTTTGGGAGCTGTTTAGCCACAGGAAACTAGTTGACTAAAGGGATAAATACTAATCTCAGATTAAACACAAAATGACCTCACAGAAAACCAGCAATACCTTCCATCAGGAGTAAGCACACGGCTGATACCAACAGCAGTCACAGAATCCCCAGCATCCAGCACTGTTGAACAAGGCTTGATTGAATCCAGCACATTCCCTTCAGTAATCACTGACAGATCACACTGGCCCCAGATAATGACCTGTAAGAAAAAGAGTAATCTAGGAACTTTCATTTTAATCTCCTTGTAAATGCACATACAAAAACATAAGGAATAACTTAATCAAAATAATTCCAGGGCACAGAATTAAGTGGATGACCCTGAAAATAGTAAAAAAATCTCTACCTGCAAAGATCCAACTTTGTAGACAGTCTGTCTGATTTCATTAAAATTACTGACAACAAAACCAGATTCTGTTATGAAAGTTAAACAAAAACTTGAGACCCATAGTATTATGTCATGTATGCTTGTCTTACTGCATGAAAAAAGAAGGGAGAATGTCCAACTGGCAGCCCATAGTCTTGTATATACATATTCTAGCACTTTATTTAGCTTATGAAAGTATCACTGATTTCTGTGCTAATACATGCAATAAGATTTTTGTGTGTATATAAAATATGGGCTCATTAGAACATAGTGTTTGCTATTCTAAAATACATTTAAAATAGCCCTGGGCTTTCTAAATTCCTTTAACATTAATTACCTTTTTGTCCCGACTACCAGTAATAAAATACTTGCTATCTGGTGTCCAATCGCAGGACCAAATGATTCGACTGTGAACAGCTGTATTTTTATCTGTGTAGGCACAGCAAGTGAAGACTGGTCCTGGAATAAAACATATAGAGGAAAAGCCTTCTTTCAACCACTTTACATATTAAACGTGATTGTTACTCTTACTTTACTCTGTGTCAGAACTGCAGGAATACTTGGACATTATTCCGCTCATTATTCCATTATTTTTTTCTTTAAAGCAACTGGGAATACTTAGGACTACATGAATATTTTTTTTCCAGCATTTACCACAGTGGTAACTGTTCAAGACCGTATCAGTCAGCCCTTACAGCCCTAAAACAGTAGGAACAGTTCAATCTTTTACATGTATTTCTTTTTCAGAGGAATTTAAGTCCAAGTATAACACCTTCAGGTTATTTCTATCAAGAACAGTGATTTCAGAAGTTTTTGAATAGTGCAACATTTACCATGTGTTCACGTTTCCCCAGTAATTTCACTGGTACTCTTATTTACCAGTAAAGTCCCAACTGCTCAAATCAAAATGGTCCAATTGTAAAGATTAATGTGTTCCCAAAGAGACAAGCTGCCATTTCAGCATGTATACAATCAGGCACTAAATCTGATCAGCAGATCAGTAAATGGGAATGCTTTTCCTGAGTAGAAAAGGTTGTCATTTTGGAGGATAGACTTTGAATAACCCCTTATTGGGATGCCAATAGCAGCAGTTTTGCTTTACACTGATAATGATGTTATTTGTAGACAGAAGGGTTATTGATGAACAGATGAAAAGAGGATTTCCTCTACTTGCTATGAGTATTCATGATCCTTATCCTGAAACACTGTGTAACTACTGTGGACAATATGCCAGGCTTTAGAATAGAAGTCTGAATAGAACAGAAATTCAAGCCAGGATACAACCGGACACTGTCTGAAGGGGCCAAAACTCACTGCCAAGTCTCTAGGAACATTCTATAGAGCCCAGCAGTGTTTATATGCTATTAAGCCAAGAGTGCAATGATAATTGCTTTCAGCACAAGCATCTGTTCTAGGATTCTATTAAAGTGTTCAATAGCAATCTCCTCATGATTTTGCAAGGCTCAAAGTCTTAATGAGAAAGTCAACTGAATCCTTACTATCAGCTCTTTTTCCAGACATAGCCAGTCCTAGTCAAATTAATCAATTGTGTAGGATTATCAGAAAGCCACACCAAAGACAGAGATTAATCCTGTCAAGAGTCTCAAAGGGTCATGTCCTGCAAGCAGGGACAAGGCAGCCCTATGCAGGATACGGGTGCAGCGCTGGACCTTCGGCTATGCCTGCACAGAACTCTTGAGATGGCTTTCCTTGACAGAATGCCAATATGAAGTTCAGCTAGTATATTTGATTTCAGTAAGTCAAACATACAATCACATGCAGAAGGCAGGAGGACTAGCAGACTTCATTACATCCATCAATTAAACACCATCTAACGCCTGATTATATTCTTCTCTGCATTTTAACTTCCTTTCTATCTTTCCACACATTAACTGCATTTCTTAAATCCACAAGAACCTACAACATTAATAATTCTTCAAAGTCGTACACAAACTGTCCATTAAAATATTTTATCAATTCTCTTTCAAATATTTTGCGGTCAAAAATATTGAACAAACTTCCAAGTCTACAAATTTGTATACCGACTTCACATATCTTACCTGACTCTGAAGAATCTTGTTTCCTCCACAGTGACCAATTCCTGTCTCTAGAAACAGCTAGTAAAAATCTGTCATCAGGAGAAAATGCCAGCTGAGTTACAGTCAGATTGTGAAAAGACAAACTCTGCAGTTTCTTCCAAGAAGCAGTGCTCCACAAAATAATTGCTGCATGTTCTTTTCTGGAAGCCTGTATGGATGGAAAAAAATATCAGTGTGAATTAATGAGAGCAAATATAGAAGTCACACATTTCAAAGTATTATAATACTGGACAGCGTGTTTTAAGGCTTGAAATCAAGTAAGACTCAGCTTTCCTCTGGTAAGTTTCAACATTGTTTCACTCCTTTCTTTTAATGCTGACAGGATATCAGAAAAGATTTCAGATCTGTATTTGTTAGTATTTATCTTACTAATATCTTCAAATGAATCGTATACAATTTAGGAATAATAACATATTTGCAATCACTCTCACCTTTGCAAGGCAACTGTCACTTATACAAAATCTTCCACATTTTTGTGAAAGAACAAAATTCAGGCCTAAAAGTCTGATAGCACTTTTCACTAGGTGGTGCTAGAATCTTGTCTTACCTTACATGCTGAGGCAATTACAGTGTTTGAATTATTGCAAGCAACACAAAAAATTTCATATCCATGTCCATATCTGAAATACATGTGAAAACAAATTCAACACATCACAATCTTTTTTCCAGTATGTATCAAAGTTCTTACATTAATTTAAATCCCTTTTCAAAAATGAAAGGCACCTGCCGGGAACTTCTCACCACTGTTTCAGTGTTACATCCCAAATAATTTATTCAGCACTCGGTTTAAACATCTGCACAAATTCTTCCATTAGAAACTGGCTACAGAAAAATCTCTCCAGCCCATTCCACAGTCTTAAAGCATCAGCACTGTAAAAGCTTATCCTAATGACTAACAAAGCAGATTAAAGCAGCATTTAATGTATCCTTATTTTCTTAAAAAGCAATTTTAACACTACCAAGAAAAATCATAAGTCACATATTTGAAAACCACTGAAAAAATATGCCACAAACATACAGTCAAAGAATGCCTATTCTGTGAAATACTGCAAGAAGATTTCTGAACTAAAGGACAAGAATCATGTTGGAAAAGGAAAACACCTCTGTAAAACCCCCAAAATTTCTAGCCTTCTCCAGAAACACATTTTTTAATCAGTCTTTGCATGATTTCTGCTGAAATTCAGGCTCACATATCCAGATTGGTATTTAACTAATGAGGAGAAATTCCAATCAGACTAATACAAATTAAAATCAGTCACAAAAAAGACTGGAAGTAAAGTAAAATTGGAGATGCAGTCTATAAACAGTAGACAAGTATCAGCTCAATACTAGCAGGGTGGGGTTGTTTCCTATGAGTCTCCTAGCTCTGAAGAGATGGGCAGTTCTCTTAATGAACTCCTTCAGTCAGCAGCGTTAACTTTTTATATGGGATTGATGTTCATGGGATTTCACTTGCAGCCAGAACAGCCACCTACTTAAATGACAAATTACTGTCTGGACCTGTTGGACTGAGTCCAAAGCATCGCTGATGGGGATATCCTGTCAACAGACTTCCACAGTCATGTCTGAAGACTGGGAGTGCACTGGCTTTTCATGAAATGTAACTGTGCCTGGACCATTTAACAGGGAGAGGGACTGGTGTGTACCCCTAACTGGAATGTTAAATTGCAAACTTGGTTGTATCTTATAATGATGAAGGTACTACTGCATGTCTTACTCTTAATTTGCCACCAGCAGGAGTTTTATCATAATGCTTACTTTGAAAGCACATTCCTGGAGACTGTTTTGTAGTGAAAACCATTGCAAGTCAATCTTCTAAAACTAAAAAAATATTTATTGCATCAAAAGTATAAATTTCCTGAAATTCAAGGAAGGAAAAATAACCTGTGAAACAAATCCTTTGTTGCTTCGGTTTTAATCTCCTAAAAGTAGTATTGAAGAGCAGCTGATGGAAACATTTTAGGCTTCTGCATGCAATGCTGCTTTTGCTAAACGCAAGCACCAAAATGTAACCATTCTTATTAAATTAACAGAAAAAACAAAATATTGTCTTTTGCAAAGTCACATGAGCAGGATTATCCTAGGTCAGACCAGCAGCTGGAATAGCCCACTGCTGTCTTCAGGAAAGAGGATTAACCTACTGGCAATAGGAGATGCTGTTTTAAAAGAGCGTATGAGCCTTGACAGCATAGGAGCAACAATCCAACCCCATTCTCTGATCCCATAAACAAAGTCTGATTTCTTCACTGCATAGTACACCACCAAATAAAGGCTCACAATGGAGAGAAGTTAACTGCATGAATGAATAATGAAATTATATTTTCAACCACAAGCAATTTTGCCTCAGCATTGTGAAATTCATAGCATTTTTTTAATGCACAGGTAAACTGACTGGACTTTCACAGTGTCCAGACAAATGAAGGCAGTAATTTTATAGCGTCAAAAAGGATCTCTTCCAACTTCCAAGTGTATTATATGAAATGTACATATATATATATTTATGTCAACACTCAGGCTTTAATCTCAGCATGCTGCATATGAACACTCTATGATAATTTTCCAAGAGGATAAAGATTAGCATATTCTCACAAGATCTACCATATTTTTAAAGTTATTATATTACGTAAAAAATTCACAAGTTCTTCATACTAAAACCTCCTCAAGCAAACACTTTGCAAAACCCAGCACTAATCCTTCAAAATCTGGTGTCAAGTTTGAGCTAGGAATACACAAATGTCAATGACAAACAAGCTATTTATAGCAAGTCAGTGCCTCACAATGTTCTTCTGCTGCTATGGCAACTTGAAATCTACATTATGCGATTTCATGTTACTTCTTTCAAGATTATTCTGAGCAAAAAATCTGAAAGTCTATGAATGCTGTACATCTTGTTGCTCTTGCATAAAATAATCTGTATCATTAGCTGTGTCTCTAAAAACAGAAAAAATTGCTCAGATAAGTCATCTGAAGACCATCATAAAACAGAGTTATTTTAATGAATGCAAGATATAAAGGCAGATAAGCAGTACTCCCATAGCAGCGTATAAAATATTAATGTCCCACTAGACTGTGAAATGTCAAAGGCAAATGAAGAAGAATTTTGGCCTTGGCTCCTTTTCACTACTTAAACATCCCTTATCAACCTACTTATGTGAGTCCATTAGCAGCCATAGCATGCACAGCAGAAACAGTTAAAAGTAACAGTTAGAAATTACAAAATGTGCAGATATGGTCTAACATCCACTGGCTTTCCTCCTAAAACCACTTTCAAGTGCAAACACAGTAACAGAGCTTAAAAGCATTCAAAGCAGATTTACTGGCCAATTCAAGGCAAAGATGAGCTCCCACAGAACTTCACCCTCAGTCAAACAAAAGCAAGCTGCAAAGTGTTTCCCCAAAGCTTTTTATCTCCTCCCTCCCAACTGAAGTCACAAAATTGGTAACGTATAGAGGTAACTGAGATCATCAGCAAAGGCTCAACATTCTTCTTGTTCCAGTCTGAGACCCCTTTCAGGAGATTCAGATAAATAAACCCATAAGAGATTGAGATTATTCAATTTCTTTGGGCTACACTTTGAAGATTGATACTAAAAGTTTGAAGACTGTGAAAGTACAGCCTTGTGTTACTGGGATCATGAGGGAACAAACCAGGTGACAACATTCATGAGAAAATTGTTGTGAATGTCAGAAAAGGAAGAAAATGCAGCTGAAGAATTCTAAAGCCCTGCAACCTCAAAACAATTATGATCACATAACTCCATTATCTTTGCAATTGACAACCACTCTGTCAGCATTCAATACCCAAACTAGGTTTGCAACCATCTCACTCAACATTCATCACTTTGCTCTACCACTAGACACACATCCTGGTTTGGCTGCTGCTTCCATCTACTGCACCTTACAACTCTGATAGGCATTAGGGGCAAGCTCCTCCATCAATGTCTCAGCCTTTACTTCCATACCACATCTGCAGGCCTGTGCCATGAAGTGGAAAGATGCAGAAAACTCCTTAAACAGAGAGACCTTCAATATAGACAAGGTTTTAAGGAGAAACAACCAAGTAAAATAAAATTGTGACACATCAGTTCTAACTGCTATTTTCTGCACTGTTTCCTAATTTTTACATATATATATATATATATATATATAAAATTTATTTATCTTACAAGCAATAGAGAGCACACAAAGTCAAACAAGGTAGCAATATAGGAAGAGTTACAAGACCAGACTATATTAATATGTTGCAACAGCTTTCTGGAAATTTTGTAACTTAAATAAGAAAAGGAAAAAATAAAACTTACAACTTCTGAATTTCAGGCCATAAGGTATTCTGCAGCAAGTGATCCTCTGGTGGAGGTTCTAAAAAAGATTTGTACAGCATATTCAAATTTGATTTTTTCAAATCTGCTAAATAATGCTTCAAGTTTATATCCAATGAACCTCATTCTCTATTTCATACAACAGAAATTAATCTCATACCTGTAAGGATCAGGGGTTGAAAATAAACCTCTGGATACTGATTTGAAATTGTATTAAATGATTCTTCATCCTCATCTGGTTGAACAGCCATATCTCCTATTCAAAGTAAGGACTTCATTAGCTAAAGAACATACTTAAAGGAGGAAAAATATGAGGATTGACTACACAAGTAAAAAATACCTATTTTTTTTACAAGTACTTGAAACGAGGTTTCTCTGCTTGCAGAGTTAAAATAATATAAATACTAGAAGCTTGTTATTCTAATGCATATGAGAATGAAAAGATTTTTAAAAAATAATAATCTAACCTTCATTTTGAAACTGACCTCTCTCCATCAGCACAGTCTTTTAGAGATTCCTAAAAAGAATTTGACTGAGCGAAGCAGTCACCAGAGTTCAACCTGTGTTTCCCCAATGTTAACACTTTCCTTCTGTATTTGACAAAGTTTAAGACAAAAATCTCTGATACAAGTGATGAGTTCCTAAGTTTGATGTAGATGACTAAATGAAAAGCCACACTTGAGCAAGTGTATCTACAACTTGCAAACTTCAGCAAAACTGCAGAGGACTCAGTCCTTAGCTTTAGGCAAAAGTACCAGAGGTAACCGAAACTAGTTAATTATAAGTTAAAATTCAACTCTGTCCTTCACTGTGAAGGTATTAAGAAAAAGGTACAGAGACAGGGAACATTTCCTCTCAGACAGAATCTACCTTTTTGACAATGTACACCTCACGCACAGCAGTTTCAAAAAGCAGGTATACAAAAAGCAAAGCAAAGACTCTTGTCATCAATCCCGTCTTCTCTTTCCTTGAAAATTAAATGAGCACTATTTATCTGAGACCACTGTCTGATCATCGCTCACCATGAAGATTCCTCTTCAGAATAAGTGAGAACATGTCTGTGGTGTTTTACTCTAAGCCATCAGTGCTGACAGCATTGTGTGAGCAGCAGTGGACAATGCGGGGAAGTTCTATTCATGGTGCTCCTTCTGTGTGGGCCACATGACATCAATTGAAATTAGTTATTCTGTGTGTGGCAATAATCTAGAAGAAGGAAATTTTGTTTCCTCTCTCATTCAAAGAACTCATGAGAAAGTAGGGGGAAAAAACTTTGCCAAAATACATTTTACGAGTTATTTGAAGTGTAACAAAGGTGGTTTTTCTCTCACAAATGATTTAGGAAAATCTGTCTTATTGCCATTGAAGACCCTGGAGACAAAGCTTATTAAAATGCTTCCTTTTTTTAGATCATACCTTCTCATAAAGCTTTAAGCAGAGAAAAAACAGGTCTGACCTAATTTGTACATTCCACTGTAGTGCATTTTTACCAGAGACTTTATGAAAAACCAGACTCTAGTCTCAGTCTCAGGAGAATACTTTTATCATTCTAGGGAGATGTTTGTCCCTCCTTCCTTGTCCCCCCATAATGTAATCTCCCCTGCCTCTCCAAGACATTAGTTACTGTTGGCTAACTAATTCTTCTTTACTTGTGCTTTTTCTTTTATTTTTAAGCACAGTATTTAGGTTCTAGCAAAGAAATAAACACTTCGCATTATTTTATTTCTAGATTTGGAACTTGCAGTCAAGCCTACATTTACAGACCTAATATGTACACTAAAACAATCCCTTAAATAAAGTTTCCACATGAAACACCATAACCATTATTTCTCACTAGCAATACCTTCAAAAACAGCTTTATTGGATAATCCCAAAGCTGGCACAGTTGCACCTTCTGGAAGATCAGATGACTGCTGAATTAAAGAAAAAAGAAAGGTTACACACAGATTATCATATAATCTTGGATTTCAAAGGCCACAACTTAAGGAATCCCCAAGAGTTTCTAGAGTTAATTTCCTAGCAAGTGAAGGGGGCACTTCGAAAAACTCTTGGACAAAATAAAAACCAACACTCTGCAAGGAAAAAAAAAAAAAAAACCCAACAACAAAAAAAAGCTTTTCTAAGGCCCCAGCTCAAGGATTTTCTTCAACCTTAATTGCAGCTTTTCTTCCACAATTATATTTATTCTAGCGCATACATGACAATTAATCTATTAACTGCGAGCATTGCAGTTTTTAACACAATAGAACTGGGAAATCATTGTTCTGAAGTGAAATAATAAAGCAGCATTTTGGAAAAGAGAACAGAGGGTGACTGCCTGTGACCACCACTTGAAATACAACTCAGTAAATAGCACAGATATGTGGCTGGAATACGTGTGTGTTCAAAGCAGCACAAGGGAAAGACAAATCACCACACAGAAAATACTTCCATAATGGTATAGAGAAAAGAGTAAAAATTTAGAAAAGGTAAGTGAACTTGGGGACCTTCATGTAGAGATAAAAGAAGATTTAATAGCTGTAAACCCACTTCCTTATGGTATCTGAAAAGTTCAAAGAAACACTGTTTTACAGAATGAAATCAGTAATTTAAGTGACAGCTTAAAATGTATTTAAATGTTCATAATTAGATGAGAAAATTTATCAGACACAGACAAGTATAAGTCCCCTAAAACAAAAATCGTTCCTGATTACAATCCAAAGTATAATACAATACCATGAACTTGAACTGAATATGATCCTATTCAACCCTTTTTGAATATAAAGCTGGGTTTTTTTGGTTTCAGGTACTTTTTTGGGGAAGGCATTTGAGCCAAATTAAGAAAAAGCTTCCCCACTTTAATGATAAAAAGCTTTCACAGAAAACAATTTCAAGAAAGCTATTTAAAAGCAGCTGTATAATTAGAGCTCATAAAGCCTTCCTCTTTAACCAAAGCCCATGTGAAACACTTTGTGATATGAATCAAAAAACAGCACTCAGAGGAAGAGCCGATAAGAAGTCCTCATAAAGTAAAATAATGACATCTGCCAGCCTTATAAAAGCACAATGTTATTTGTACAATGGCCATTAATGCAAATGCTTACGAAGTCTTGTGGAATTAAAGCACTAAACAGCTACTTATGTAACTTCTTGCTATTGAAAATGATTCTATTTCTATCCCAGATATTTCAATTGTTAAATTAAATGGAAAGGCTAATCCATCTATGAGAAACTGCAGAGAAAACCCTGCTTTTGAGTGAGATATCCAAAGAGCATGCAAGGCACTGTACAGAGGCACCTATCTTGAACGAAGTCTGCTCTACAAAATGCAGACAAAATCAGAATTAGAACTTAATGTAAATGGGGACCAAACAAAGACAGCAACACAGGACAGCAGACATACGCACAACTAAGAACTGGAATCTAAGGTCTCAAGAAGATTTCCAATGCCAAGAGGAAATAAAGCCTGAGCAAGTACATATTTATAAATATTTGTATGTAAGAACTAAAAACAGTGCTGAAAGCTTTACGCTATTTCCAAGCATACAATTACAAAAAAAATTAGTAATACCAACACATAACCACACAACAATAATTAGATCTAGACAAGACTAGTACACCCTTAAATTAAGAAGAAACACATTACCAGGCTTTATTGTTTGGTTAATCCCCAAGTGTGTACAGCAACCTATTTTGGTTTGAGTTACTTAAAATTTACCCACACTCTTTTCAATCTTCTGATACAAGGTCTTGTTTGGTTTCAAATAGAACCTGTTTCATATGACAACACCATAAAAATACGTATGAAACAACACACATGGAAACAAGCAGAAGGGAAAGGAAAAGCAAGGTTAAGGTTTCAGTACAACTAAAAGAATTTTTACAGAGTTTAGTGCAATCTGACATTTTCTGAAGCATTAACTTTATTTACATCTAAGAGGGTTCTCTTCACTTAGAATTGCTATAGCACACTTACAGAGGAGCACAGCTTCTCCATTGGGATACCAGTGATGTTACTGAAATTTTCTATAAAATTCTTGGGAGCACGAAAAACTCGAAGCACTTTTTCATCTGCTCCTGACACAAACTCAAACCGGCCGATCATTGCCAGACAGCGCAGATCGTATCCGTGTACTTGAGGCCTGGCAATTTCATGCCACGTTACCTAAAAACAGACACACAGCAAAACCACAACTCTTAAACAGAGAAGCAGCACAATCTAAAGCTCAAAAAAAGTACCACTATTTACTTGCTGAACTTACTAACATAAAGCAAAGTTAAGAGCAACCTTCTACTGATGTGCATAAAACTGGTGCTCACATACATCAGTTGAATCCTATTTTTCCACCAAAACACTCCTTTAATTAGTAAACTGTGTCCCTGCACAGATGTGTTTAAGGCACTTACTGTGACTTCTTTATGCTAGACAGGAATAGAACATAATTTGCCTAAGCAAAAAGACGATTGTATCCTACTACTTTCAAAACTGTAGGTCTGTAAGACCTAAGAAAGGTAGTGATAATTATCTTGTTTCCTTCATCTGTCTTTCACAAAGAAGAGCAGCACTGCAGGCTGCAGGTTCCTACTTCCCTCTTTTCTTTAAATACTTGTCATGGGTTAGCATGATTTGAGACCACTTAGTAGAAGATTTGCAAAAAACTGACAAAATCTTAATAGATTCTTGCAAAAAAAAAAAAAAAAAAATCGGGAAAATCTACATAACTGTAGAAGTGTTTTCTTTCTTCCTACTTTCCTGAAATATTCTATCCGATCGTCAAGTGCTAATCCAAGAAAACAAGAATTAAGTTAACCAAAACAGAGAGACAAGGTAGTTTTATAGTCATACTAAACAAATAATATTAGCAAAAAAGATATTAAATTATTTTAATTGCTTTTCTAAAAATCTGACTTATTCTACACATGGGAAAAATTACTCTTAAAAAAAACCCGTTTGTTTTCTCGCGAATGCACTTTCAGAAGAGATTTTTCCTAAGTGTCATTTGCTACTTCACCTAAATGATACTTCAGTTGGAAAAATCCAGTGTGTACTTTTGAGTTAAGAGCTAGTAGAATCAGAATCAATTAAAATAACTTACACTACTTCACTATTAGAATTCCTACTACTTCAGTATTCCAATGCCTGTAGCCAAGACAGAATTTACTCTGTACTAGGTATCATATGACTATAAGCAAAGGCATTATATTGACTGAACACTGCACATATCACCCTAAAAATTCAATTGAGTTTTGAATGTTGAAGTTTCCGATAGGACCTGAATGGGAATTTGAGACATCCTACAAAACTTCATGATTTCACAAGGGCTTGATTGTTTTCCAATGAGGAAAAAAGCATTCATTCTTAAAAGGATAAAATCAAACAGTGCAACAAGCCCTTCTTACCCTTTACTAGGTACGTTTTTGCATACTTTGGAACATAACACATAGCAGGAATGAAAAAAAAAACAGAACTCAAACCCCAAACAGACAAAGAGAGGGCTGTATAAGTCATGCAATAAGCTTCTTCCAGAAAAATCAGGATGCAAAGTTGCATGACAAATTGAAGCTGATGGTTATCCCTCTTTTCTGATATTCTGATATCAGAACTGAGACTTTAAGAAAGGATATTTATTTGCATTTAACACTTAGTTTCCTTCTTATAGGGAAAAACATAAATACTGACCTGTAATACTAACTTTCCACAGATATCTGAACCATCCATTGTGTCTTGTTAAGACAAACATTGGATGTCTCCTGTTGTAATTTTTCAGATGCTAAACTCAGTGTAATAAGGAAAGTAAGCCATTTTAAAAGCCTATGCTATCCAAGTTCATGAGCAGAAGTAAAAACCTTTCCAGGGTTCAGAAGTCCTGAACAAACCTCTTCAAATGACCCATTTCTACCCCAACTCTCCACTTCACCCATCCAAAAAGGATACTACAGCTTTCTCCCACACCTCATGCAGCAACAAATATTGAAACTACTTAGATTTATACCTGGTCAAATTAGCCAGGTGGCTGCTCTGTGTCAGAACAGGAAGGCAAAGTACATGAATTCAGTTTATGCCAAATTTAGATATGAAGACTGCAATCATTCTGCTAAATAGATTCAAAAGTTTCAGGGAGAGCTGTGCAGGTAAGTCATCCAAAGATCAGTTCTTTCAGAAATAGGATTAAAATTTAGCAAGCAGCATACATAATAAAGAGCGGTACTTCAGTACCACTTCTGTCACAGAGACAGTGATATTGACAACTCTTGAATGCTGCCAACTTACATCACGTGCTAGTCCTGATTTGTTTTGATATATTTAATGTACCCTCCAGAGTGGAGATTAGGGTAAAAAGCAGGGAAGGAAACTGGAAATGTCCTTCCTACAACACAAGGCAAAGCGTAGCTCTTGAACTGGGATTGCCACCACTCCTGTGTGGCCTGGAAGAAAGAAATCAAAGAAACCATGCCAAATTCACTCTCTCAAAAACATCAGACCTCCTGTGCTGGTCTACATTACAGAAGCTTTGATGAGACAGCTATAATAGCCTCCCCCAATCAATGGTACAGAGCCTTATATGACTACAGTCGGTCTAGTTTCTGCCAGTTTCCTGGATGGAACACTGGTACTGTTCTGCCAGAAAAGGCTGTATTTGTAGAGGAGGAAAATGCATGAGAAACAAGAAACAGGAACTTCTGCATTCCTAAACAGACTTTCCCCCAACCCAATGCAGGAGGAGTGAGCAAGCAGCTGTGTGGTCCTTAATTGCTGGCTGGGGGTAAAAACAGGACAGGTACCAGCTGCACTCAGGTAGTTCAAATAATCATTCTAGTAAAACAGAGTCATAAACAAATTAATGTAAAAAAAATACAGTGAGAACTTTGTTTAGATTAAGTTAGTGTAAAAAAGCACAACCAAGTTAAGTTTCTTTATGACTACCTGCAGCAGCGTTTAGCCAATTGTTAAACAAGTGCAATAGGTGCTTATTAGTACCAGTCACGTATTCCTCTTTCTGAATTACTGCAGAGCCTGTTTCCCAAGACTCTGGGAGAACACTAACTGAAGGTAATCTGGAGGTGGACTCAAGAATGAACTGCAATCACACTGAGTGATTGCAAAAACTCTGCCACTAATATTTTTAAAGTGAAAACAGCACAAACTGAATGACCAAACCAAGCAGTTTTAAACAGATCACCAGCTGGGAACTCAGGTGACTCATTCCAAACTCAAGACAGACCAAGCCCCCTTAACCACACTCACAAAATCTTTGAAGATCGTACCTCTGTCTCTTCCTTCCTTTTCCATGGAGCAAAGAGCCTTGTAGTTTGATCGGAGCCCACACTGATGATAAACTCTCCTTCTGGATCCCACTTTACATCCTCTACACTGTTAAAATGTCCTGAAATCACAACTTCTGGAGTCCATTCTTTCTATTAAAAGAGTTCCACAAAGAAGTAAGGAGTTTTTCATTTGACTGATTGGTAAATTATAAGCAAAATAAAAGTATCAATGTACTTATTAAGAAAGTAAGAAAAAGACATTTGTAAACAGCAAATTATTAAAACTCAAGAGAGGCTGAAGAGACACAAATACTGATTTATTGCTCCCATCTAAAAGAAATTTGTGTTATTTGTTCAGCTGTGAACAAAGCACAACCACAAAGGAGTTCAGTCCTTTCAACTGACTTCATGATCACCACAGGCAAGAAACAGCGTTTAAAGCGTGGAAGATTTCAACCTCCCTTCTGTGCAGGACTGAGACCCCTATAGAGTATTATATTCAGGAAAGGACTATTTCAATCACTAATTTTAAACTATACTGTTACACTTTTCTATTAATAACAGAAATTTACCTCAAATGACTTAAAAGTACAATTCTTTTAAGTAATACTACTAACAAAAAAACCAACGTACCTCATTAACTGTAGCCTGTTTCCAAAGGTGGAGCGCTCCATGAAAAGCATGAGCAATGATCATTGAACCATCTGGACTGAACTGGCAGTCAAAAAATCCAAGAGTATTGCCACCCACTTCACCTACCCGTACCTAAATTAATAAACAGAAGGGAAATATCCATGAAAATGGTCTTCCATTCCTACAAAATCATTCATATTTCACAAGATGAAAAACTACCTATAGACAAGAGTTCACGTTACACACACAAATACATTCAAGGAATATTTTAATTGCAAAGTTAAGCACTGAAATATCACGGGTATTAAAGCTGCATGCCATTTGAATGGAACCTCCCTTCATAGACATCTCAAGATAGGATCCCCAAAGGGAAAGAAAACATCACATTAGATGAGATGCAAACCCAAATGTTCTGTGTTTCAGTCCAGCTTGTTGGATGCAACAGTTCCTTATCTGTTGCCTGGCTACTGCTCTGTTGCACAATATGGAAAAATGATTCAAAGAAACAGTAGTTCCCAAGTACATTTTTTTTCCTACTTAATTTTCAATATTCCCTACCATATTTTCACTGCCCTGTTTCCCCATGAACACCTGCAATTTGATCCACACTCCTTCTGTGGCATATTCTGGCCCCCGTTTTGTGCTTCCCTTATGACTTCACATGTATGTACGCATGCATACACACAGGCCTTATAGTTGCTCTAGTGCCCTTCCACTTTTTAAATTTTATTAAAAGATTAATAAAGTTACATTTTCAAGTTTTATTCAATACATAAGACCACAATTTCTTTCAAGCTTTCAACTCCCCCATTCTTATATGGCCTCTTTTAAGATCAAAATGAAATGAACCATTGCCCCATTTTAAATGGCATTGCACTAGTAGCTCCATTTTATTAGCACTCACTCAAAAAAAACCACTCATATTGAAGTGACTTTGATATACCATGCTAGAGGCAGAATTCTAGTCTCACCTCTGAGCAGGGGAATGAATTTCTGAAGGCATCTTGTTCATCATATCATGATGAAAGAGAGAAATTGAGATGTTCCCCTTGTGCCCTTCCTCCCTGCAGGATTCCAGCTCAGATTTCCCTCTCTCGATGCAAAATGGATTGTTGCAGTTAAAATGTCTGATCTGAACTTCAAGCTGCACATTTGTGGTCAAACAAATGCAAAGAGAATGTAAAATTAAAGAATCACAACTTGGAACAAGCTTTACTGCACAACCCATTTTTAGAAGCTTGTGAATTAAGCCACAACTATGTGTTACACCTAGGGACATCAAATGGCATCTCTGTGTGATCACCCTTTTCTGAACTAACTTCTACTTAAAGCACAAAGGCACCACAACTTTTAAATGAAACAGAGGAAAAATTAAATACCCTACTGTAATTCTCTCTTTTGCACCCAAGAGAGGATTGGAACTTTCTTTGTGACAGGAAAGATCACAAACAATGGCTAGCATAACCCAACACAAACAACACCAACTGAACTACTGCAATTTAGAAAAGCAGGTCAGCTGAAAACAAAGACCTCAATCAAAGCACTAGAGAAATCTGGCTGTACTGCTTGTTTATTTAGGATGATCCACATCAGAACAGCTTTCAGAATACTACACAAGTGACACAAGTATTCAGCTCAAATGGAGAAAAACCTAATGACACAAGCCCATGATCAAGTTACTGTGAGTAAAACCAGGCTTATGAATTGCATGTCAGCTGCTCTGCAGTAACTGCTTAGGTCACATTCCCACAAGGATTAACTGCAAACAGTTCAAGAGGGTTTCTTCCTCCTCTTACCAGGAGTATACAGCATATAGTGTTACTATGCAGCAGCTGTCTTGTACACTATGAATGACAGTTGAGCACAAACACCCCTCAAACTCCTCAGTATAGTAACAAGAAAACAAACAAACAATAAAAATCATATTGTATCACCTTTTTTTTAAATACAGTTTTACTGGCAACAGAGCATCAGAATGAGTATTTTTGCAACAAAACAGTTTTGCCTTTCTCTGCCAGAAGTTTATAGAGTTTTTGCTCCCTACAGCACACACATGATGCTGGAAAAACAAATTGAATATGGTACATATTGTGAGAATGACTGACACTTGCCTGTTCTAGCCAGACTCCAGATTCCTTATCAGGTTCCCAGATGATCACAGTTTTGTCCATTGATGCAGACAATATCCTCATTGGTTGTTGCATGCTGCCATCTACAGTACAAGGAAAATTATTACCCTACAACCTAGGAGAATACTTTCTAAAGAAATTAGGTGATACTGAAATACAAACACATTAAGAAAATTGTTCAGCATGAGAGAAACACAATGCAGTTCTTATATGCCAAATTTACAGGCTCTACATTCTTGCCAGGTATTCTTTAGGAGGTATTGTATTCTCAGCATAATCATCCAAAGAAAAAGTAAAACATGTATATGAGAACAACCATATTCCACAGTTTTCGCACTCCAAACTCATATTGGATTAAATATAATTTGGAGGAAAAGCTAGAGCTTCACAAAGAGGATGCACAGCAGTTCTCAGTTCCAGTCCTAAGTAAGTTTTTACTGAGAGATTTACAGTTTAAAATAAAATAATCTCCCAGAATACACTGGTTTTTTCCAAATTGTTAGGTTTGCTACTGACTTCAGCAGACTCTAGAATCCTGTAAAACATACAGTAACTCAGGACTGCTCCCCAGAATGCAGTGAAACACTCCAAAAATGCCCAACACAGAATGGGAAAGAGGGAGCTGGTTCATCACCCAGTTGTGAAACCTGCAGGAAAACAACTGAGGAATTTTTCTTGATAATAGAGATACTGGCGGGCATCTCATGAGGTGATACGTTAGCAAGAGGCCTCCCACCTTACCTTCTCAGGTCTCTCAGATCAGTTTGCCACTAGTGAAAATCTGTTTTGGGGAACCCAGCATTGGGCAGGCCACAGAACACAAGCAGCTTCACGTATGCAGAAGCACCTGGAAGACTTCCTGGTCTAACAGGACAGTTTTCAGATTGCAGTGCAAGGCTGACAGGCCTATATTGTGCCTAAACCTTGCTCTAAAAGGTTAAATCTTTTAGTGGTGTCTAATCTAGAAAAAAAGAAAAGTTTAAGGACCAGATAACTAAACCAATATTTTTAAAGCAAGTCCTGTGTCTTTCACTACATGTATTTTGACATTCTAAAGGCACTCTGCTGTTCAAGTGTTGTATATACACCAGCAAAGCTGTCCTTTGTACTGCTGAAGTCACCTGCCACCAGTAACTCTAAAATATATCACAACAAAAGACATCTTTGCCAGTACAAATATTCAAGGGTGTTCTGATTGTGCAATGTCAAATCAAGAATCTCCTTCCCTTATATGCCAGGCAGGCAAATAACAGCAAATCAGAACTGCAAACAAGGCTGTCAGAATTTAAGGATTTCAAAAGAAAGATACATACTATAGCAAAATGCAAAATTAAACTATAAATAACACTGTTTCAATAGGAGTCTGCATTAATGCCTTAGAGGTTAGAGAAAACTGTTACTCCAGGAATGTGCACCATTAAAAAGAAAGGAGTGCTCTTGAAGTAATGCTCACCTTCTGAAGAACAGACATTTCAAATACATGTGTCAAGGTAACCTATTAGAGCTATTAATTCATACTGATTAATTAAACTAATTTGTACACCATAAGCCACAAATCAATCACAATAAAGTCATTACAGCTCAGTTATTTAATTTCCTTCCTTAAAGAAAACTTGAGTACAAGGCAACATCTGTTTACTCATAAGACATTATTTACAGAATTTAAAGACTGTCATTATCTACAGGAACAACTGAACATGCAAACAATACAAAGACACGTGACTGTGCTCTATGTATATGACACTTAACATTGCTGGTAAGTGTTTAATACCTCTTTACCTTTGGAAAATGAAGGTTGCCAGTGAACTGCATACACCCAGTTTTCATGACCAGCCAACACAGACTCCAAAGAAACTGCATATGATGTGTCAGTATCTATCAAAAATCAAAGAAAAGCACATTTCTTTCTAAAAGCCAAGAAAGACCAGGTCACTTCTGCTATCACTTGTAAAAATAATCAACTGCTTTCAACATCTACAGGTATCTCAAAAGCTTACTGACATTGAACAGCTCCTTGAAATCCTACTTTGCCACAAGCCCTGAGTACCCGATTGATGGTCACAGGTCAGTGTATTGCCTCAGAGCAGTCTCTCAGAATTCCTGGAGAACTCTCAAGCAGCATTGAAGTAAATGCTCTAAATTGGCACTACGCATACTCTTACACATATTTGCATCTCCAAATGACGGAAAACACAAGCATTAAGATACTTCAAACAATGAATCAGGATTTGCAGGAAGTATCATGAGGGCTTTTTACACGTAACATCATACACACTTCATTGTATTACCAAGTTGCCAAATAACTTACCCTACAGTATCAGCAATGCAAGCATCTGACATTACTGTCAGCTAAACGGCTTGTTAAATGACCATAAAGTAAGCCTGTGCACACTTATCTGTTCTTTTCAGTATGTTTCTAATCTTAAAATAATAGCAGCACCTCTTGATTCATTGTATTTGAAAGAAAATGAAAGGTAAGCTATTAAACTGGAGAACTACACTACAGCTTCCCTCCCACAAATAAGTGTCCCATATATCGCATTTGGAATATGCATAACAATAACAGAATGTTGATATTAAGCTCTCTCACTGCTTTACCATTTCTTGTAATACATCATTAACTTTCCATAGCCATGCCTTTAAAACAGTAATTCTGCTTTTTCTAACAGCTAAAAATAATGCAGTCAACAAGAAACAAAACAAACTAGGTAGTAACCACCTTGTTAGCTTCCCTGAAACCATGAAGAGATACACAAGTGAAAAGTTGTGCCAGAGAATTTTGCAGCTGTTACCTACCTTTAACAGTAAAAACATTCTCTTTCAGTTTTATGGAATCATCTTCAGTTTCTGGAAGTTGCTTTGATTTTGTACATACTTTCCAAATTCTTATCAAACAGTCCTGAGCACAGCTTGCTAAGAAAAGGTTTTCACCTATTTGTTTTCAAAAAAAATAAGAAAAAAAAATAGAGCTACATTTTCATTGCAACCACTGCCAGGACTAACCTATCACCTTTCCTTACATGCACCTACAGCATTATTCCAATTTTCCCTATTGTACACAGTATAAAAATATCCAGTTTTATTTCAACATCAACTCACTTTCCCATTCAAATTCTCTATTTTTATAATGCATTGAATATGAATATGTCCCTGCTTGTAACATGTGGAAGACATGGTAAACACTATACATGTTGTACATTTTTATTTCCCTACTATTTATGGCCTTTGCTTTTGGAATTCTATCAGTATCAATACTTGTCAAGAACTCCTTTCCTCCTTTTCTTTCTCCAGGCTTGCAGCATCCTCTAATTCCACTTTTTTTTTTTTTTTTTGGTGCCATGGCAATAACTATTTGCTTAGTTCATGTCTGAAAAGGTTCTCCTCTTAATTTCCCAATTAAAAAAAAAAACATGGGGGGGGGGGGAGCAGGAGAAGAAAAGATAAACATACTATTTCCCCCTACCCTCCCCACTTTGAAAAAGCAGCCAACTCTCCCTCACTCAGATACAGACATTTGTATACTGAAAAGGACAAGTTGCTAAAACCCCAATTTGTTTGCAGTTAAGTACAAGTCAGGTAAACATACCTGAAGCAAGCAAGAAAAATAGGTTTTAAAAGGATACAAAGTTTCATCTTGAGTTTTAATATTAATACCACCATCTCAGGAAAACAAACATCACAACCACAAGAGCTTAGGTGCTACAGTGCCTTAAGGCCATCTGCTGGAGGGGTAAAACACTAGTACTGTCATTAAACCAGAATACAACTTTATTTATCTTTCATACTGACCACAGACTGCCCACTCAACGCCTCTAATCCAATCTTCATGGCCAAGGAGTATTAAAGTTTTCTGAAACTGAATAAAAACTCCTGTTACATCACAGAAATGCACCTAATTACCATGCACATATCAGCAATAAGCTGTATTTTTTCAAATCTTTTATATTTACAGCTTCTATTATTTGAAACTGGAAAAAAAAAAAGCTGCTACTAAGGATTGTAATTTACACATAGATTCTAGATAAGCCTTTTTGGTTTTATCACCACTGGATAAGCACATGTAACATTACAGCATTTCCCAAATACAAGCGGGAAAGGATGTGAATTTAAGGTGCACACCTTCAAAAGGCTACAGTCTCTCTATAATACAGTTGAATTTTTTTTTTAAAGTTTATCAGGGTTACTGTGCTACCCAAAGAATAACATAATGCAGGTGTGATGTGACAAATAATTTCTCGTATTTGTGTGAAGCGGATACAACTGCAGACAATGAAGAAAATGAATACAGGCAAAATCCAGTATAAAAAGAAGAGTAAATCCTTTGAGATTATTTCAAGAATAAGTTTGTAATAGAATATGATTAATAAGAATCAGTTATGGTGCTGGAAATACTCCCTATGTTTCTTAAGTTTATTGACAAAGTTTCTAAGGAAGCTACACATCAAGAACTGCTGATGGAAAACTGCATGAAGATGGGCTCAGGAACACAGGAATGCAAACACAGTCTGGATTCCCTTTTAAGAACTTTCACTAGTAATTTATTTTCATTCATAACATATTAATATTACTGTTTTATTTTGATTCAAGTACAAGTGTTTACTCCTTACTTAGCATTTAAACCATTTCTGCTTTTCTTTGCCCAGAAAAAGCCCTACTTTCATGACATTTTTTTAATCCAAGTTGACTTAAAATACCTGAAGTAACTGTTAGTTAAAATGCTACCATAGTTTAGTATGAATAACTATCACATTATTTCTGGCATTATATTCTACTAAATTCCTTACCTTACCTAGGCCTACTAAGAGCTATGATTAAATGATAGCCTCTGCTATCAGTGCAAGTAAAAAAGCCTTTCTTATTGTGTTACTGCTCTTTCAGAAAATCTGTCTTCAGCTTCAGAAGAGATGGTGAACATTAGTAATTCACTCAAAGGAAAAATCTGTATGAATATGAAAAAACTCATACTCAGAAACTGGCATGTCTCTTTTTGACCCAACATTTCTGATATTCTCCAAAACCACCTTCCCATCAAACAAAGTTACTCTGCTTCTCCTCATCATACAGTTGCAGTCACACAATCATAGAATGGTTTAGTTTGGAAAGGACATTAAAGATCATTTGGATCCACCATCCCCAGCCATGAGCAGGGGCACCTTCCACTAGACCAGGTTACTCAAAGCCCCATCCAACCTGGCCTCAAGCTGTTCCAGCGACGAGGCATCCACAACTTCTCTGGGCAACTTGTTCCAGTGCCTCACCACCCTCACAGTAAAGAATTTCTTCCGAATATCTGACCTAAACCTACCCTCTTTCAGTTTGAAGCCATTGCCCCTTCTCCTGTAGCTACATGCTCTTGTAAAATGTCCCTATAATTACAGAACAATCTGTATATGAGATATGTGGCCAGAAGAGCTGATCAGATACTTCCAAATCAGAAAGTTTAGGTCTTAAGATTGTGTTCTCAGAGCCACCTAAGCCTCATTTGGCTGGTCACTTCTGCACTCACTGGCACTTCCAGATGGGGTGTTCCAGACAGATGTTTATGTTAAACACCCACCAGGTTTAAAGGCAGAAGGGAGCAGTCCAGGAAGTGACATGAAACAGCAACCTAAAGATTCTTCTGAAGGCTACATGCTTCTGGCAATACATAAAAAAAATCTTTAGCAATCAATATTTCAGATAATAGATAAAACACATATTTATTTATTCATTTATATGATCTTTGACAAAATGCTCTGTATTTTATAGCCATCAAGGTTAGCTGGCAAGTTTATTTCTAACTGAAAGACTGGTTCAGGCTGAACTGTTGCTAACATCCTTCTCTTTTATGGTAAATTTTATGCTAAACAGTATGTATAGCTCCTGAAACTTGACGCTAATATTAATCTAAACAGATAGCTAATCGTTTTCCTTGTTCTAATTTCAAGGTGTTGTGGTGTAGGGTTTTTTTAATTACCCTGCTCATCTTACATCAAAGAGATCTATTAAGAAAAGCAGCCATTTGTTTTCCCTTAAAAGAATAAAACTAATTACTTTGAGATTATTAATACTACCCCAGATTTTGAAGTCAGTTCTCAAGCAGGTTTTTAGGTACTACTTAGCTTTAAGTCAAGTATGCAGTTCTTTTGTGCTACAGAACAAGCACTCTTAACCAGTCAGCTAGAAGTCTGTACTAATTTTTATTTTTACATGCTTACATTGAATTTACATGCTTACTATTGAACTATTCACAGGATTTAAGGTAGAGGCTTCTGAACTTAATTACCTCATATTTCATGCACAGCAGTAATATCAGCACCAGATGGTCTGTGAGGCCTCATTGTTGAGGAGAGATACCCCCAAACTTCTGTAAATGCATCCACTCCATTAAATGAGAAATTCATGCTGCTGTCTTTTCCATCCCTATAACATCATCCTCCACTCTGCACCTATCTGAGCAGTGTCAGTACAGTGGCTGGAAAACAGAGATGAACACAAGGGCTGTTACCAAATACAGAAGGATGATGCCGTGAAGCATGAGGACCATCACATTCTTAGTCATATGATTTAGTTTTAGGTGGTCTGTGAGGACCAAGGAGTTGGACCCAGCAATCCTAATGGATCTCCTCAAACTTGAGATGGTCTGTGGTTCTGTGATTCAAGGTTTTCAAGATATTGTTTCCCATAAAAATAAAAATTGTCCACTGAAACTGAGCAAAGAGTACTGTTGCTGTTATGCCTTCTGCTAGGGTTTTTTGTATTGTTTTTGCCCTTTTCTTTCAAGTCTGTGTCTCTTGGTATCCTATATACGGTTTCTTCAGATGTATTTGGTTCTAAAATTGAATTAATACAAAGGTTCACGCAGATGCACATGGTCATTATTTTTAGGTGGTTCAGTCAAGGTTTTTATTATTGTCTAGGTTATATATACCAGTATCTAGAGCTGTCATTCTCTTTTTTACAGATTTTGTTTTTATAGTCTCGTATTTCTTTGTTTCAGTTTCCACTTGGTCCTCACTGGATACACAAGAAGTTACAGTACCAACAGTTAAATCTAACAAAACCTCCTGGCCTGACTCTACTTCACAGGCTTTCCCATGCCTCTTACCTAATCTCTGAACATTGTTGCTTAGCAGCAATCTGGTCTCTTTCCTTTTAAGCCAAGAACAAAGCTGTTCTGTAGATAGAACAACTAATGAAGCTGTGGACACGCCCAGCACACTCTGCACAACTAATCCTGCCCACACTTTGGGTACTTCTCTTTCAGGACCAGGCTAGTAACAGTTTGGTAAATTTAGCAATAGTGGTTCAAGTCTTCTCATTTTTTCTCCAGCAGACACTAGACATGATATCCCTCTTCCATCCAGCTGTTAATCAACAGATTAGAAAGAGCCTGGATTACCTTTGATTCATTCCCCTATTACACTTCTCAACTAGGCCAAACTACTTCGGTGGAACCCAAAACACACAGTGCCCTGTCTTCTCAGAGATACAAAGCTCAATGTAAAAATGTTTTGGTTTAAAGATCTAATTTAATCCACTGGTTTGCTTGCTTGCCCTCCACAGGCCACATCCACAGATGTTGTATCTCAAGCAGGAAGACATACTATGCTTTCTGAAAGATTTTTCCCTGGATACTTTTATAATCAATAAATACCCTCCTCCAACAAGTCAGAAAAGCAAAGAGTTCATTTTCTCTCTACTGTTTAAGACAGTAAGGGATCTATGGGTAGCAAATCTCAAAAGCTATAAAGCATGCCCACTCAGATTTAAAAACCAAGCAGTTTTTTTGACTGTAAAATTAATGAGTTTACCAAAAGGTAGCCTGAATTAGCTAAGCAAAGATGCCTCATCCTCCTTCAGAGTCTAACAGTGCCCTTTAAGTTTCATGTTATGAACGTGTGTTCTGCCTTTGGATTCATACAATTTTTTTGAGGATGTTAACCAAAGGAAGTGGTTTACAAGAGTCACAATTAACAGAACAGAGCTACAGGCCCTTACCAGTAAGGGAATGACACAGGAGCTAAGATTCTAATCATTCTCCGATGCCAAGTTCCAGTAAAAAATGGCAGGGCTATAGTAACACTTCCTTCAAATACCTTTAATACTACTAAGAAGCCATAAATAAAGATGTCAGTAGATCTGAAAAAACCTGATGAAAGAGAACCTCCCTTTAGCAGCTAGGCAGGAATTCATGTCAGAAGGCCAGCAAGTATGTTTTAATTCTGTTAGTAGTTGTCAAGCACTACATGGGCTCTTCTCTTTGAGGCCTGCACAGTCCATTTAGCTAAAAGAGATGTTCTGCAAAGTTAAGATAGACACCAACAAGAATTCCCACCTCATTTAAGAGATATTCTGAACACCAACTCCGCCACAACAGCTGGTGAATATACTTTCTGAAATTGAAGGTGTGAAAAATAGCACATGCAAAACAAAACTGCTCACCCCTTGTATAAAGAAAAAAAAGACAGCACAAACTTGCTTATGAAGCTGCAGAGGGAACTCGTTTATTCAAGTTACCTTCCTTTACACTCCACAGACTGACTGTCTTTAAGAATGGCAGACTATTGTTATACTGGAAAGTTTGGCCAACAATGGACAAAATAAGTTATTTATCTCTGAACATTTTTGGCAGTCAAACTGTATATAATTTGCTAATCTGAATCATACAAGAAAACAAGTTTCAAACTGTGAATGAGAAAAAACAACTGCACAGTTCCTGAGATAAAAGTCTTTCTTTATAACATTGAGAATCAGTAGTGGCATTGTGCCATTGCTAATTCCCAGAGAATTCATTAAACTGACTTAACTCACAAGCTACATAGGAAAAAAGAAAACTAAAAATCTAACCATGCACCCTGCTTTTCCACTGAGTGTTCAAGAAATCATTAAACATAGAAGAAAAGGATGAAGTACTTATTTTACTGACAACAACAGCAACCAAAAAATCTTAATATTGTACATGGCAGCACAAACTGGCAAAATTATCTATAAAGTAGCTTTTATCTCTCTCAAAAAAAAAAGGAGTATCTATTCTTTAATCCCTAAAGGGAGTGTGTCTGAGCAAATCCAGAAGACTAACTAGTTCTACATATGTCAGTTTCAAAGGGGGATTCTAAATAGTAGCTTCACTGGTGCATTGGGAGAGTTTTTGTGGTTTGAAGGGGTTTAAGGGAGTGAGAAAAAGAAACAAGTGGTACTGAGTTATGTTTTGGAAAACAGTCGTTCAACACATGCTTCAGAATCTAACAAAACTTCTGAACAGATGCAAGAGAGGACATAATGTTTTTCTACTGCTCCAAAGGAATATTTATCTGTATGAAAAACTAAAAATTGACAGCTTCCAAATAACACATGAAAAATGTGTGTGCTTTTAGAAGATCAGATACTCCTAAAAATACTTTTTTTTTGATGTTCAAAAGCATTCAGGCATAAAGGGCACACTTAGCAACAAACAAAGTTCCTCAGATAGAAGTCGTAACAGTTTCATTATAAGAATTTATAGAATGAAAGTAACAACATTTCCATATGAACAACTCAATGCCTGGATACTTAATAAAGGACAGTTGCAGCTATTTTGTATCAGTGGGAATAGAAACACAGGCTATCTTCACACAGGGAAAAAGAAAAATCAAGAAAAACTAACACTTTCATGCACTGAATTAAACTTCAATATTCTGTATGTGCATTTCATAGAAAATGCATGAACTATTTGAAAAGAGGCGGTTGTATGTGATGGCAGTGTAGAGACAGATAGGACTTACTAAGGAACTTGAAAAAGACCAACAGCACATTTGAAAAGAAGCAGAACTGAGTAATGCTCGGAGCAAGAAACAAAAATTGTAATTACCTGCCCATTCTGCTGAATAAACAAACTTATTTTGCAGTCATCACCACCACAAGCCAGTATTGGTACTGGAAAGGAAAAGTCAGTCTTAATTTTTTATAAAATCTAATATTCTAGGATATGAAAAAATATAAATAATGTAAAAATCAATATAGAAATACATAGAAATACATCAATACTAACAGATAGGCAAGTGCAATACCACTTTTTAATGTTTTCTACATTAGCTGCCTAATAAATTAGTATCTCAAGAACACAGAACTCAGGAGTTATTTTGACATGCAAATAATATCTATAAACATTTAAGATGCTAAAAAGAGTAGTTTGCCTCAAGTTCACATATCCATAGGAAGTTCAAGTACTAGTGTTATTAATTAACTATATTTTATTGATACCAACAGGCACTTGCTCTAAATACAGAGGGAAGGAACAAAACAAAATGACTCAGAACTAAAGCAATTCAAGTTCCTAAATCAAGATCCTAAGATGCTAACTCCATCTAAACCTATAATTATTATACAGCAAATAAAAAGACAGACCAAAAACGGAAGACGGATCACCACTACCTGTACCCAAGAATATGAAAGAAATGAAACATTTTTTACACCTACTCAAGTCTTGAATAGTAGCTGACTTCCACTGGCTAACCTAAAAAGTGCACAAACCCCATAAGTCTATTGAATCAAAGTTAAGTCTGAGGCTAAAAAAAGAGAAGTTAGGCAGTGTATTGCTTCCTCTCTTCTACAGAATAGGATGGGGAAAAATAGTTAACTCTTACTCCACTCTTCTCCTTTTGGGTCATAAGGAGGAAATACTACTGCTAGAGACTGAAACAGTAAGAGAAAATAGATTTATATAAAATTATGAAGAACTAAGCTATTAATTAAGGGCTAGGCATTTGCATTTCTCAAGTCTGGATAGAAAACAAGATACTAAATTTCACTAAAATCAACTACTTCTTTTACAAAAAAACCCCATGCCATCCCTTTATATAGATAATTTTATCTTTACTATGTATAGATTAAAAAATCAACTTGAATATCCCTAATATGCTTATCCTCTATACTAATTTCTTCTTTCTACTTGTACCAAATCTGTGCCTAGTCATCCACTGTTCCTCTTGGACTTCTCCGTCACATTTCACATTCTTATAGCTCCATCACTTGCTTTTTCTCTCCAATCTCTAAGTCACAATTCAGCTCCATCTCCTCCTCTCTTTAATAGGGCTAAAAAAAAAAAACCCTGTTTTGGATTGAAGGTAATGAGCTGCTTTGAATGAAGACCTGGTGGTAAGGTCCACAGAAATTGGACAAGAGTGAGGTTTTCTTCCATAAAATACAATACAATGGCTGTTCTTGAAGACAATACCATCCTTTCCTGAGAAACATATTTTATGGGCCATTACTGTAATTACATATTTACTCAATGGAATGAAACTTTAACTAATAAAAACAAAGAGAGAATTATGATTTAGTTGCTGTAGCAGATACATGCAAATACTTTCACTCAAAAAGTCCCATCAAGAAATATATATCTGGCAAAACCAGACTAGTATACAGTTTTTCATATAAATGCTTTAGGGTATTAGAATTTGGATCTGATTAAGATAAAAGTCCTGCAGAGGAAATAAGAAAAGTATATTGGATAAGCAGAGCTTTTCCAAGTTCACTTGCTCTTTTTTTTCCACCTGTTGCAATTCAGCTCTGATGAGACAATTATTTACTGTCAGAAGCCAAGCTACATCATGACAATTATCCAGGTGGTAAGAAGAATCACAGTATATGACAAATAGCTGATCAAGATTTGTAAAATAGTAAATCCTACTGCCAGCAATTTAGAAGCAGAGTTTGAGCAGACACTGCAAGGCAAAATCAAGCAACCAACCAAAACAGCACAAGGCTCTTCTTCAAGGCTTAACAAGCAAATGCACAGAAACTACTTAGCGAAGAGGCTGCCAGAAAAGTGCTTAAGCTGCATTCCAGCTGCAAGTGACTGGTCAGGTTTTTGTAAGCAATCCACCAGTTCTCCCTATTTGACTTCTTCACAAAAGTGGCTCAATTTTTTTTTTTTTTAATAATTTATTTTCAAGGACAATCAGTTACAATCCTAGGCATCATGAACGTCTTCTGAAAGTTAAAGCATCCATTGCATATGAATCAATTTTCAGTGCAAGCCTCAAACTTCTTTGCTTGGTGAAATTAGAGGTTACTGTAAATGTTTCAGGAAATGTAGTTTATGATTTTCAGAAAAGCAATTCTGTATTTAGTTCCTGACTTAAGAAATGCAGATTGTTCTCAAGAGAAAAGCTTCTTTGAATCTCTGTACAGCTGAAAACTTAGCCTTTGTAAAGATTTCTGAGCAACTACTAAATTTATCGTAGATCATTTTTCCCTGAAGCTCATTAAAATTCCAAATTGCCATTAGAGATTAATGTTTCTGACAAATGATCAGCAGTGGTATTTTTAATAATATATTTTAAGCTACTTTATTTAGATCTCAGAATTAACATACTCCTCGGCTATATGGACTACTATGTCAAGCTTAGGGAGAAAACACTGGTTATGCTTTAATAAAAGTCCCGTTACAGATTTCTACAGGAAACATTTCTATCCATTTACAGTTCAAAATCTAAACTGTGTCTTGGCAATTTTAGCAGCAGAGGTTATTCATATTGGAACTGGAACAAAAAAAGCAAATGTCTAGAAAAAATTTTTTTAATTCCATACAAAATGAAATTTTTTTGCAAATTGAAATTATGCAAATTGAAAATAATTTCAGTTTTTGAGAAAAATAAAGTACTCTTTTTCAGATTATGAGCACTGTACTACTTTGGATAACTAATCTGAATGGGGATGAGAAGAGTTCATAATAAAGGACTGTCCTGCTCTCAATGTAACTTTAAGCAACACTGGTTTTGGGGACTCTGAAAACAAAATCCTTGCTATTCCACCATTCAGAGAAGTTTGAAGCACTTCCTGCTATTTGAGTTTCAGAAACATTTAGCTTAAGAACTAATTTAATAATTTTAACAATAATTTTAATTTATGGTGTTTTCAAAATGTATGATTACTTCTCTTATATAGAACATGATTTCAGCATTAAACAGATGCACTACTCTAGAGCGTTACGGTGAGAATTTCTTACGTGTACAGCATCATAAATGACAATATAATCTATTGTTTTGCAGTATGAATGTTATACTCATTGACACCACAGGCACTTCACTTCTAAAGAATATTCCCACTGGAGGTAATGATTTTAATTTACCCTCAAGCCTTTTAACTCCATCTCAACAAGCACATGCTAATGTATTTACAGGAAAAGAGAGGTGTAAATGTTCTTTACCAGTGCAGATGCTGCTTTTGGTATCAGACACGCTCTGAAAACAGAGACTGGCACTTCCAAATGGGACAATACATCTAGATAAGAGCTTTCATAGCTCCCAGATTTATCAAGGCCAAAGAATAAAATATGCTTGTAGTCATATAATCAAAACAACACATCAGTGTGGAATGCATGCAGCAAAGAGCTGAAAATTCTAGATAGAGTAAGAAAATTTAGCACTTTTCCAGTTGGGAGCCTGGCAGGTCTCCATCCAGGTGAAAGACTCTAACAATACTTAAACACAAACTTAATTCAACACATGTATCTGGCCTGAGCATACAATTGCTTTATTTAAAAAAAAAAAAATTAAGAAAGCTTCTACCTATTTGCAGAAAAAGAATGTGTCTGTGGCAGCCTACAAAATCTAACATTTCTGTTAATAGAAACCCACATAAACCATACTGAACAGTCAGGTTAAAGTAGTTCAGCACCTCAATTTTTTCACATTTAAGATTGTACAGGTGATAAATATTGCTTGGGAACCTAAATTTTTTGATGCAGGCCTTCAGATTTTTTCTGAATCTTGCCCTTCAATTCAAACAAGAAGAACAAACATATGCAGCAGCACCACAAGGAGCAGGTGGAACTAACAGCATCATCCTACCCCATTCACTTACAGTATTGCTACCCTGTTTTAAAGCTTTTCATCTCAAGAGTTCAACCAAACAAACCCATGTGAGTGCCATTTTGAAGACACTGTAATCAGTCTGGTTTTTTAAATATTAAGAAGAGTTCAGAAAAAAAATTTAGATATAAGAATCAGCTGAAGCAGATTTCACAGAAAACAAAAACTGTGGCACACAAGTCTGGAGTCAGTCAAATGAAAATCTATTTGGGGGATTTCTTAGATTTTGTTTCCTGCATTGATATTCAAGATGTGCAGCTTTACTTACCATTGCTGCCAGGCAAGAAGGATAAGCAGACATCCATAACAAATCCATTTCCAAACTGCAGAATTTCAACACATTTAGCTGGAAAACAGGAACAGACAGTGTTGATCTCATTCACTGTAACTATTACAGTTACACTGCCATTTCCTACTACATTATATAGTTAAAATTTCCCATCCTTTTTTATTTCAAGAATCTGAAACATCTACATTTTTTCAGAAGCCTAAACAATAGTATCATCCTCTGTGTGACCATAAAAATTAATCCAGTTAGTTGAGTTGGAAGATAATACTGAGTATTGCATTTATACAGCTTCACTGTGGTAACACATCAGAAGCAATAAATATAACAAAATATATCCTGTGGCAACAGCCTTCACTGCACAGTAAGCTAAAACTGAATCCATTTGCTACAACAGCAGCTAGAGAGATGAGCAAAAACCTGCAAACATCCCTGAGATCCTGAAAATTACTAAAGTAATAAGCCATCCAGATCAAAATAAACAAGAGGATAGCAGAAAAAAAACCTCTCTACAGAAGAAGAATTAGTCTCTCCATCACTGGAACCCACAACAGCAAGACAAAATGGAAAAGACAGGATTTCATGGGGTTCTTTGGGAGCATCAAAAATGCCTTCCAGAACATGGGACTGTAGATTGGCAACTCCATACTCTCATGTAGGCAAGGCAATATGAAATCTTCGAATACACCAGACAAAGAAGAAACCAGCTAAAGAGATGCAGTCACTATAATTCATCCAGCAAATAACACTTTAAATATCGATTATCTACCCAATTTATTTCTTATGTATTTTAGAATGCTGTTTTCCGGTATTTCCATGCAAGGGCCTAGTTCAACAGAAGGTCAACATTCTACTATCCCAAACTTCATTGGATTCAAGCCAATAGCAAAAATCAAGTGACTAGTTAAACCTCACCTTTCTAATACCAGCATTTATCATTCTACTATGTAATTTTACTTCACACACACGTACAGCTAGTCTGCCTCCACATTACAGAGCAAAACAATGGTTCTGATTATTATAATCTGAATACATATTTAAAAAAAAACAAGTAAATTCAGACCACACATCCCTGATGAAATATGAAGATAAATCATTCTGCAGAACAAATCTGACCCAAGGCTTTCAAAGAGTAATACCGTGCTCTGATGTACTAAAGTCTGAAGAGAAATCAATGTAGTTGCATTACAAGATGTTAGTATTTAATGCTTAATGGATAAGCATTCATCATTCTTATTTAGCCAGTATGTTATCCCTAACATTAAAAAAATGTTACCTTCTGAACCATGCCGAGACCAGATTCTCACAGTAGAGTCAGAGGCTGCAGAAGCTATTAGCAGATTTAAATCAGGTTCATCTGACTGGTAGACAGCATCCACAGCAAAAACAGCTTCTGTGTGGCCTTTGAGAGGAATGCTTTTCACAAGCTGAACACATGAGAAAATTTTACAAAGTTTTAAATTCCAGTAACTTTTGTGCAAGAACTTTTAAAGCCATTTTAGGAAATAAAATGGCTTAATATTGAAAATGAGTTCTATACCTGCAATGGCAGAGGGTCTGCCAAGCTATGCCTAAACTATAGCATATTCCAGGAAACTCAGAGAAGGGATACAGCAGTAATGAATATTAACATGGTAAGATTTTGCTCAAAGCTGAACAGAATTAAATGTTGCCATGTACACTATACAAACCTCACCATTCCTTGAGGAAAGATGGAACAGTGTAGAAGTTAGCAAGAGCAGTTTTCTTTCCTTTTTCTCCTTCTCTTGTCCCTCACCCTAAGGAGCATCTCACAAAAGTCTGGAGACCCTTAGTGAAGGAGATACAGCAGGGAACACAATGGAATAAGCAGCAGCTACAGCAGTGCTAGCAGCAACGTCTAGCATGTTCTCACAAGTCAAAACAGCTTTTTACTCCTTCAAAATGCCAACATGAAAAACAACACTGCTAAATTTAGACTTAATGAATACAGGTGATTCAATTTGCAATCTGTTCCTTATATACACAAAGATCAAAATGAGAAACTTTTAATTTTGCAATCAGAACTTATCCAGCATTTATCCAAATTTTATCATAGACATGTTTGACACCTCTTTCCAAAATACAGCCAGGTAGGCCCCAGTAAGAATTTTTCATTGGTTCAATATAGAACTTTGTTTTTAAGATTTACACTAGTCTAGAACTGCCATTAAAATGTGCACATTTAGCCACATTCTTTTGAAATTATTGCCACATGGCTGTGCACCACATCAGCAGAAAAAGTTTAGTAAGAAGTCTGTACGTTATCTTAAATAAATGCATGAACAGTTATGATGGATCAGGACAAGAAATAACTTATATCTGAGAACCTTCCCCCATCCAAGTAGGTTCATTTCCCCCTACTATGCATTCTCATGCATTTTAAAATGCCAAGACTAATAATCTACTTTGAGAGAGATGATGAAATGGGTTACCTACACAGCCATTCCCAATCCAGTGCCTAATAAGAAAGACTTTAAAAGTTAGATAACAAATTAAGAGTGGTTTTAATCTAAATTTCAGGTCACACTGAAGGCTCTTTCACAAAATATTGCATCTTTTGCCTTACATTTTATGGTACAAATAATAAATTAGCGTGTCTCCTTACTTTTATCCATTTGTCTGACAAAATTAAATTGTTGCACAGATTTTTTTACCTTCATTTTTGTTAAACATCTACCCCAACTCGTATATATTCCGGTAAGACTACCTATATACAAACCCCACACTGTTGCACAGATTGACCAGAAATCACTGGAAATGGATATAAGGAAACAAGGAAGAAGGGTACAGAAAATGCCAACTCAGAATGGGCCTCATGGTTTGAAGGCTTTAAGGTGGTTTAAAGAAAACTGCCAGGTGAGATCAGAAAGCTGATGAGTCAAGAACAGACAAACAGGGTCCTTCAGACACCTAAACAAATCCACTCAATGACTGATTGGGTAATTTCTTTACCAATGCTGATTTGAAAAAGGTGAACTAAAGATTTTATTTATAGCAAAACACAGCAACACACCAACAATTTCAAGGATATACACACGGGGTTCAATTAAAAAAAAAAAAACAAACCAAAAACAGTCAAAGTGAAACAAATAGCGTGAATCAGAAATACAGACAAAACAGATAATTTGTGATACGTGAGAAACTACTGAAGAAGGAGATTTGAAGAGAGGTTACTCCTGCTCACCTGATTATTCCATGTTACTGTATCCTTCCATTCCCAAAGAATAAGTTGTTTATCAGATCCACCAGAAATTAACTCTGTTTCAGAAGCTAAAAAATATGTTTTGGTTAGTTTAGTGTACACTTAACTTTGTAACAGCAACATAAGCAGTTCTGCTGGTTACTACTCACAAAGTATCACTGGTAACCAAAGCCTCCACCAAAATAAAGTATAGTTAATAGGAGTTGCACTGTGCAGAACAGGTTAAGAGCAAAGATACTCCCCAAGAACACATAAAGAGAAAATTCCCAGGACTATTTAAAGTTCTGTATGAAAGTGGTAAAAATACCATTCCAAAAGACTCTCAAATCCAACAGTGTAAATTAATCTTTTGGGTTTTTGTTTGGTCTTTTTGGAACATAGGAAAATAAATCAAGAGAAATCTAAACAAACAGAATTCGAAGCTTCACAAGAAAATTTAATTCTCAAGTTCCCTGAAAATAACTTCTTTTAATCATTTTTAAGAAGAATATGTTTTAGTGCAACCAGTTTAAAGGATGGCAGTTTATATCACTATTAAAAACTAATGTTTGCACCTCAGTACTTCTCAAAAAAAGCAACCAGCACATTACATTAACATTCTAGTCAATGGCCCCATTTCTCTTTTTCAGTGAGTTTCCATAAAGGCCTCAGGACACAAATATGTGCCTATGAACAGTCTGCACCAAGCAATGTTAAATCCTGGAATTGCTATCTAGCAAAAGCCTCACAAGGGTCTCAGACATTTCTATCTATCTAAAGATTATTTTTTTCAGAGCACATGACCTCTATGCAACTTAAGAGCTTTATACTCAGAGATTGCTCAAAAGACATCGCAGATCAGTTTACAAAGTCAAAACACACAAACCTCCAAACCTTCCTGAAGAGACTGGTGGCAGAACAAGCAGCACAAGCCATCAACCTGTGCGAGCTGCTGCAGCCCCAGGCAAACATCCTCCTGGGGTGCCCTTGGCTGTGGGGCCAGGAGCAGAGATCCCCTCACTGACCAGGCAGCTCACCTGGGTTCGGCAGGTCACATTCCTACAGACCCACCTGTCAAAATGAGGCCACACCTCGAGTACTATGTCCAGTTCTGAGCCCCTCAGTTCAGGAAGGACACTGACATGCTGGAGCAGGTCCAGAGATGGGCAATAGAACTGATAAGGGTCTAGAGCACACGTCTTATGAGGAGCGGCTGAGGGAGCTGGGAGTGTTTAGCCTGGAGAAAAGGAGGCTCAGGGGGACCTCATCGCTCCCTACAACCACCTGAAAGGAGGCTGTAGCCAGGTGGGGGTCGGTCTCCTCTCCCAGGTATCAAGGATGAGAGAATACAGTCTTAAGCTACACCAGAGGAGGTTGAGATTGGACATCAAGGAAAATTTCTTTACAGCAAGGGTGATCAGACATTGGAACGGGCTGCTCAGGGAGGTGGTGGTGTCATCGTCTCCGGAGGTATTTAAGGAAAGTCTGGATGTGGTACTTAGTGCCATGGTCTGGTTGACACGGTGGTGTTGGGTCATAGGTTGAACTCGATGATCTCTGAAGTATTTTCCAAACGAATTGTTTCTGTGAAAACCCCTAATGGGAAGCTGAGCTTAAGGCGAGAAGATGCACTGCAAGCGCCGCAGCCCCCTATTTCCTTCAGTGTACAGCCCAGCCCCGCTGCTACCGACCCTCCTCCGACTCCTCTCCCCTGCAAGGGCAGCAGCGCCCGCGGCCCGAGGGGAACCGGCCCCGGCCCCACCGCGGCATCGCACACCCGAGGGGACGGGGGGGTCCAAGGCCGCGCTACTCACCGCGGTCCCGGCGGCGGACCCAGCGCACGCAGTTCACTCTGCCGGCGTGGCCGCGAAGGGCGGCGACCGCCCGCCTCACCTGCGGGACAGACAGACAGCACCGAGTGTGAGGGACTGATCCTGGTCCTGGTCCCGGTCCCACCCCATAGCGCATTAGCTCACCGTCGGGTCGTAGAGGATGACGTCGTGGCAGCTGCCGAAGGCGAGGAGGCCGCCGCGGCCCCAGGCCACGGCGCCGCCGCCCGCGCGGTTGGCGCAGCAGGCGATGTGACAGAGCGACACGGGCGCCGCCATCTTCGCCGCCGCTGCCGCGTGCGCGACCCCGCGCGGCTCCCGTGGCAACGACCCCTCGCGGGGCGGGGCCTGAGGGGGGCGGGGCCTGAGGGGCCGCGGGGCGGCGCGGGCTGGGGTGGCGTGTTTCGGTGCGAAGGGGGCGTTTTTATCCTTATTGCAGCTTTTGCCGAGACCTCAAGGGTTTAAAAAAGTTTAAAAGTTTTCTGTTTGTTGGTTTCTGTGAAAAACGTCCTCCTAGTGTCCAACCTAAATGCCCCCTGGCGCAGCTTAAGGCCGTGCCCTCTCATCCTGTCACTTGTTACCTGGGAGAAGAAACCGACCCCCACCTGGCCACAGCCTCCTTTCAGGGGGTTGTAGAGATCGATAAAGTCCCCCCTGAGCCTCCCTTTCTCCAGGCTAAACACTCCCAGCTCCCTCAGCCACTCCCCATAAGATTTACCCTCTGGACCCTTCACCAATTGGATTCCACCTGAGCTTCGAGAGCTGAGTATCAGAGATCATGTCGGTGTTACCCATTCCTGGGCTGTTTCCATCCCCTGTGAAGCCACCTCCTGATAAGGAATCATGCTTAAATTCACTCTCTGATGTCGGGATGTATTTAATACTAGAGTGTATGATGTCCTAAAATTACTGTCATGGAAAGCATGAGAATTTGCAACTGAGCGATGGCCAGGCTCAATGGCTTGATCTGAATATGTTTGAATACCTCTGCTTTTCAAGGAAAAAAAAAAAGATGAGAACAGAGAAATTAGTGAATTCCATCTGTTAATTTTTTTTTCATTTTTTGATCTATTTACTGCCCTTCCTGCACAGGAAATTCAAATCAAATCAAGAAAAAAAAAATACTGCAGTAGTATTCTAGTTTTACTTGCATGGTCACTGGCCTTGAGAAAAGGGGTCACTACAGAGTATTACACTGTATAGATGTGCTCAAATTGTTTCAGCCACTTGGATTCACAAGTTCAAGGACTTTGCCAGTTTCCAGTAGCCACAGATGCAAACAGCTGCCCCACAGGCTGAATAGGAGTCTCAGCAGGAGCTTTGAGACATCCACTCTGCCTCCAAATGTGCTGCCCGACACATGCAGAAGGCCCCAGAGCAGAAGCCAGGCTGAAGTATAAATGGAGAGCCCTGCAATGAAAGCATGGAAAGGGAGAGAAACAGAGATATGCTTCCTGTCCCCAAATCACACCTAGGATATCCTGAAATAATTGAAACTGAACCAAAAAGCTGGAAAGTCTGGGCTGGAAGGAGAAGCTGGCTTTAATGGGGCTATGCAGGGAATGGGGCAGGAGGTGGGGGCAGGAAAAAACAGCAGCAAAAAGCAAGCAGGCATCCAGAGGAAACACTCTGCATAGCACGTGGAACATTTTGGGCCCTAAACCTCTCCTGCCAGGCCTTTATCTTCCCATGTGTTCTTGAATCCTGGCTGTCGGCAGCACTGCAACCTGACACAAAAACACTGCAGATAGGCACATTTTTTTTCCAGTGGGTATGAGAGGAAGGAAGCTGTGCCTGATCACACACAAGATACAGCCAGAAATGCTAGCTGCTAGGGGAACAAATGGCTCCTTGCAGAAAAATGCATGGGTCCAGTCATCAAAGCATGCCTTAACTGAGGAGTGCTGTCTTGAGCTGCCAAGGATGGCTGTGCAGCAGTCAGGTTGCACAGCAACCCCTTCTCAGCAGGCCTTGCCAGGGTTGGAGTCAGGGCTCCGGCAGAAGGAGATCGGGCACTGCCAAAAAGCTGGGTCATGTTATAGGAGTTGCGTCTGTTGCCGTGGGAACAAAGCTGGCTCTGGCTGTGATTGTAGGCATGAGTGTGGCTTTTCCAAGATGGGTTGGGTGAGAGACTCCTCTGTGACACAAAAAGTTAACTCAAGTGATAGATAACCTGCTCTTTTGCTGTCCTGTAAACAGGAAGACCTGGGGTGCTGCTTGTGTTGCAGAGATTAGGGGTGTGTCATGCCTGAGGGTGCAAGGGCACTGTGGCCCAGTGCTGCAGGGTTTTGTGAGGCTGGTCTTTGCACACCTCAGGGATGTGTGTTTCCCAGCCAGTTTGAGATAGCACATTGTGGAGGGCTGCTAGTGCCAAGTATTGTCAGTGATTGCCTCTTTTCTCCAAAGAAAGGTCTGTCATTGTCACCCCTGTGCCACCCTAAAGCAGTCCAACACCAAGAGAAGTGGGATGAATCAACACAGAATATGGACTTAAAAGTGCCATGAGGAATGCTGTAGCAGCACCATCCATGGCTAAAAAAGCATGGGAGGCTGGATTTATGTCAGGACAGATCAGCCCAGATGATCAGCCCAGATGAGCCTAGTTTTTTACTTTTTGTAAGTATTATGTCTGACCAAGCCCTCATTCAAACAAGACCCTGAGCCTTTGGTCAAACCCAAGAAAGTTTTTTTGTGAATTCTGATGTTACAGGTTCTTCTCTTGAAAACTGAAATATCTGGAGGATATTGTATAAGAAGTTTAGAATATTGGATAATTACAACAGAAAAAATATTCCTTTTAGGAACACATTCTTTATAATGAAATAATGTGATGGTCAGTGATGTTACAAGGACGGAAAAGGACATACGCTGGACTTGTCACCAGCTGCCTGTCTTCATTCACAGCTAACATCCTCATGGAATTAAAATCTCTTGTAGAGGCCCAGAGAAGCTGGTGCTTCCTTCCCCTTAAGAGTGGGTCATCACATCTGTCCTTGTTTTCCTTCATGCTCCCAGAAAATAACTTCTTTATTTTTCAGAAATATATGTAAAAATAATCTCCCTCTTCCCCCCCCCTTTGGTGTAATTTTTGAGACACAGGAAGAGTTGTTCATTGAACATAGAGATGATTGTTATGGAGCCTAAGCAGACAAAGTCACTCCATAGTTTTGTTCATATCTTTTATGTGTCCCAGTTTGGTTCTGCCAATGGAGGTACATCAGCAAACTCTGATAAGGGAGATACTACTTGGACAAAAGTTTTCTTGAGGTTGAAATAAATTTGCCAGTTAGTTAGGCATTGGGAAAACTTCTGTTCAATAGTAATTTAGTAGCAAAATAGTAATTTTGTGTAGTGATTTTGTACAGTAGTAGTAATTTTGATGGTCTACAAGTGAGGTTTTGCAGGCAGAGATGCCTTAGTGCTCTTCATGTGCTCCCCACCCAACTCAGTTATGCCTAGAACTTTATAAGAGAGACCGAGAAAATACAACACAAATCAAAAAGTTACATTTAGTGTTTAATATACGAATCTAACTATGTCTAAACATTGAGATGAAAATATAATAATGTTGCAAATATGTTAAATCAAAGTTTAATGCTTTCTTTTGTTGGGTGAAATCCTGATGTGCAGGAATGTGATAATAGACAGGAGTCATTCCACATGATACTATGAACAGCAGCAATCACATGTTAGGTTTACAGTTTAATTATATGTAGTTTAATTCTACAGAAGTTCAAAAGTTGTTAAATGAGCAAAGCCAATACTCAATGGTTGGGGGCCTTGTTCTTCTTGTAAGTTGTTGAACTTAGCTTGTCTTTCTGTGTCTTCATTGTACACATGCTTATGAAGTAACCCCTAATGAAATTGCCTCATATACAAATTACTGTTTGCTATTTTTACTGCTGTTTGCCTCCAATAGCAACCTGGATGAGTAGTGCCTGGTGAATGAGACAGCTATTCAGTATTTTAATTTCTTCTCATTAGTTATATCAGGGCCCTAGACTTAATTTGTTGTACAGTAGTCTTTTCTGTACAGCACAGAATTATCTTTTTCCTAACAGCCTTCTTTTTTCTTTTCTTTTTTTTTATGTAACTTCTACTGCCACGGCACCTGAATGTCTCAGGAAAAAATTTATGAGTTGCGTTTTTCTTTATAAGATAACACTTAGGCAGAGGGGTATTATTATATTCATTTCCTGGGGTGAATTTCTCCCTAGACCAGAATTCATAATAAAATCACAGACTCATAGAACGGCTTGGGTTGGAAAGGACCTTAAAAATCATCTACTTTCAACACCCTGCCATGGGCAAGGACACCTTCCACTAGACTGTGTTGGCCAGGCCCCATCCAACCTGGATTTGAATACTTCCAGGAGTAGGGCATCCACAGCTTCTCTGGGCAACCTGTTTCAGTGCCTCAGCACCATCACAGTAAAGAATTTCTTCCTAATACCTAACTTAAACCTGCTCTCTTTCAGTTTGAAGCAGTTCCCCCTCTTCCTATCACTACACTCCTTGATAAATAGTCCCTCCCCTATTTTCTGTAGTTTCCACCCACTTTAGGTACTGTAAGGCTGCTCCAAGATGTCCCCAGAGACTACTCTTCTCCAGGCTGAACAACCCTAAATCTCTCAAGCACCATATATCTTTAGGGGCAAAATGCCCTTTGTGGAAAACAGAATAGCATTCACGAGAGTGGCAAGCTATCCACAGCATCCTTTGCATCTGGCTTGGATTGAGAGCATTCAAAACTCGGAAATCAGATTCCAGCCCTGAGACACTTCTGATCCCATGTGCCAAGATATCATCTGAGGGATCAGAGCTGGAGTACTATGAAAATAGATATTGAACAATAGTGTCCAAAACCATAAAGAGTTTAAATAACTTCCCACCTTCACAGAGGATACCCTGTACAACAGCTGGGAACAGCTCCGTTGCTTTTGATATCTTGAAAACAGATCCAGCCTCTTTCTTTTTGACAGCTGTGGGATCTGTGCTGGAAGGCATTCCACTGCATGAGGAATACTAATTTGTGGGTTTGCTAGGATTTCCTTCCCTTGAGCATGCACCTACCAGATTTGCTGCCAGAAGGGATGACCAAGGAGAAGTGTCATTCCCAAAGCTAATAATTGAGTCCATTAAAATTCAGCATCAGACTGTTTTTAACTGCCACTGGAACAATTCTGGAATTGTGGGTCCTGCATTCAATAAAAGTTAATATTTCTAGTGTATCTTGAGTATAATGTAAGCCTGGGGCATCCTTTCCAAATACATTTCTCAAGATAGAAAAGCAGATATTGTTACTTGAATAGATTTAATTTAAAGTGTTTAAAGTACGATTTTAGAAACAATTTCTCCTTTAATTCATCTCACTGAAGACTGAATGATGTTGGTGAAAGAAGTTGAACTGAACAAATCTTAGCTATAACTATTTCCATTTTTCTTGAAGGCTGTATTTTTAGTATTCTATGAATAGCTTAAATCCCCTCTGCCTAAATGGATTTCTGATTTTCTAAAGAAAAAAAACCCTAATTATTTAGAAATATAATTCAAAATTAGTTCTCCAAACAATGACTGTAATTGCTGGCTGAAAGAAATTCCACATAAAGTCTCTCTGATATTCTTTTTTTTAAAGGAAGACCTAAGACAAACATGACCTAGAAAATTACTTGGGAAAAAAAAACAGAGAAAAAGAATGAAACAGCTTGTCACATAATCAAACTGATTATGCATTATGTTTTTGAAACAGAAGCTCTAAAAAGAGACATGATAATGGGCATTCATTCCAGAGGGTGTACGTGAACAAACACACATGCACACACACACAAAAGTACGTGGAAATGCCAGCTGTAATAATTAAAATAATATTTTACACTTAAATTCTGTATTAGCAGCAGTTCTAGTAGGACTTGTATAGGCTATTGTTTCACACCATAGAATAATATCTCCCAAACCCAAAAATAAATTTTGAAATAATCTCCTGATGCATGTTTCAATGCTCATTTAAAAACCCCAAACCTAACATGTTGAGTTAATACCAGTTGGTGGTTTATTTGTACACACACATATTTATACATGCAGCCTCATCCACTGCATAGATATTTAAAATGGGTTTGATCATGAAGGGGTTTTGTACAAGTTACATTATCTCCAGAAGGATATGCCTGATCCAAAGCCTTCAGCAATCAGATTCCCAGTATTTGATGAGGTGCTGAATCAGAGGTCTGGTTACCAACACGGGGAGCCGGCAACCTTTTTTATCTGTATGAAAATGCCATACCTCCTTGCTCTTTGTTACTGTCTCACTCCCAGTAACTTGGTGAGAACAGGTAGGAAAACTAATAACCTTCTATCCTGCAGGTCTGAAGCTGCTGAGGGTTTCAGCTCGGGGGAAGTACAAACAGCATTACAAGTTTGTGTGAGGAAATCCCCATTCCCAATGCTAAGTTCTCAAAGCAAATGTCTGCTGAGTCTCACAGCTGCAGAGAAAAGAGGAACATGACACAGCATATCCTATGCTCATACAGCAACCTGCTTGTGTTAGGTGGAACTTCCTCTCTAGGAAAGATAATGAAAAACTCTCTCATTTTTGTGGAAATACAGTTTCCTTTTTAAAATGGGGGTTTTTTTTTTTTTTTTTTTTTTGTTGGGTTGCGTTTATTTTGTTTTTTTATTTTTTCACTATTGGTGCATATTGGTGCACAAAGTTTATGTAGTAGACAACAACTTCTATACAGAATTTGATGAACTGCTTTACCACACGTTATAGATGAAGTTGTGAGAAGGAAAGGCTTGAACCTGTCCCACCACAGTGGCCACAAAGTCAACGGTGCCATTCAAGTTGGAGTTGGCATCACAGGTGACTGTGTTGTTTTTCCCTTGTCACCCACAGCAGGACACAGCCCAGTCAGATGCCATAAGCCACAGAGAAGAAATAAAAAATACTTTATTTTAAAAGGGGGAAATGTGCTTTCTGTTTGATGTGGCTCAGCTTAAGTGCCTCAGAGGAAGACTTCATACCACACTAGCATTAAGAAAACATTGTTAACAAGAAAGGTATTTCCTACAGGGGTATAAGACTGAATAATAGTTGACGGTAAAGAAAGTTAGAAGGGAAAAATACTGATTGAGTGAACATGAGGAAAAAAAAATCCCACTGATAAATCAGTTAAAGTATACCAGATTAGGCAATTGCAGTGTACTGAACAGGAACTTCTAATACCTCTTCAGATTTAAGGTAGTGAGATCTGCTTTGCACCTAAAGCTGGAGTTCAGCCTCCTTCTTCTGCATAATAATTCTAAAAAACATACACTTTGGACATCGAGTTAGTATTTTGATACTTAAAATTAACTCACTGGATAAAATAAGAAAAATGAAAATGAGTTTGCATAAGAAAAACACCATGAAACAGAAAGAACATGAAATATGAAAATATAAAAAGCTGCATCATCTTAACAATTTAGGAAAACACATACAACATACAGCTCAAGCTGGCATTTCCAAGCACATTACTTTTAACTCTCACACACTAAAGTGTTTTGAGGCAAGGTATTTTGTCTACATTTCCAGTCAGAAATAGAACCATTTAAAGAAGTAAAATACTGAAGCAGGGATGTCTGGAGAATCAGGACAAAGGCAATCTCTGCACCAGTGAGCCTTACAGAACATTCTGCAAATAGCTTTGCATGAAAGAACCAGGCAGAAGGGGCATCTACCAAAAGCACGCAGTGCACACTGAAATTCACTCATGAGAATCAAACTTCTGCACACTCAGCAGTAGTAACACTCAGAGAGTAGATGCTTACCTTTCATGCTGCATTAATTGTCAACAAAACCAAACTTACACCAGGCTAGAGTAAATTTTTACCTCATTTTGAGTGCATGAAAAATTCTCATTTCACCAAGGAATATTGTCAAGGTAAATTGCAACATGCCTCATAGTTCCTTCACCAGTTCTTCTGTTTCTTCCATCCAAAAGTCCATCATCCATGTAATCAGGAATTGCAAAACTTTGCTTTTGCCAGGCTTTCCCTACAGTCCAAGACATGGAGAGCTACATCCTCCTGGTTATACATACGAATTGTGGGGAAAACAGGTTGGAGAAAGAGATCTGGGAATTTTGACTTGATTGATGGATGGCAATTTGGATATGAGCCAGCAATGTGCCCTGGGCCAGCCGCATCTTGGGGTGCATCGTGCACAGCATCGCCAGCCAGTTGAGGGAGATGATGATCCTGCTCTGCTCTGCACTGGTGCAACCTTACCTTGAATACTGAGTGCAGTTTGGGCACTACAGTGTAAGAAGAATATCAGACTATTGGAGTGTGTCCAGAGAAGGCAACCAAGCTGACAAAAGGTCTTGAGGCCAAGACTTTAAGGAGTGGCTAGGGTCACTTGGTTTGTTCAATTTTGAGAAGGCTGAGGGGTGGCCTCATTGCAGTCTACAGCCTCCTCAAGGAGGGCAGTGGAGGAGGAGGTGCTGAGCTTCTCTCTCTGGTGACCAGCAATAGGACATGAGAAAATGGAATTAAGCTGTGTCAGGGGAAGTTCAGATTCTTCACTGCATTGGTGATTGGTCACTGGAACAGGCTCCCCCAGGGAAGTGGTCATGGCTTCAAGCCTGTCAGAGTTCAAGAAGTATCTGGATGATGCTCTTAATTATATGGTGCAATTTTGGTTAGTCATGAGAAGAGCAGGGAGTTGGACGCAATGATCTTTATGGGTCCCTTCCAACTTGAGATGTTCTATGATACTTTTCCTATTCTGTCATTACCTTCTAGAAGTTTTCTTTCCCTTTTCATATCCTTTTCTCTCTCCTATTCACTTCCCTGTTGCATTAACTTCTTCACTGAGTGTTTTGCAGAATGCATTGTGTTCAAAGTGCTGGCAATCCTCAACATCCCTGTTCTACTGGGCCTTGTACATAGGGCTTGGCCAGCCCATTCATAAGTGTGAGCAGCCCTATGTAGGAGCCATCCCACACCAGCCTGAGCTGCACTGGTGTCTGTGGGATGGAGATAACCTTCCAAGCTGTTGAAAGACTGTCTGTTAGCTAGACAGCCTGCTCAGATAATCTGTAACTTACCAAATGGTTGAGAAAGGTGACTTTTATGTGGATCAGGGGGTGGAGCACAGCTCTTCTTCCTGGGAGAGGGCTGTCCATGGAGGAGTGAGTGATTAGCTCAGTTGTTTGGAGCATGATGCTAATAACACCAAGGTCACTGATCCCCATATGGGCCATTCACTTAAGAGTTGGATTCCATGATCCTTCTGGTCCCTCCCAACTCAGACTATTCTGTGTGATCATATTTCTCTGTGACCCCAAGCACTGTCACTGTAACCCCAAGCAGGTGCAGGTGGGTGCTGGGCTGCCTGCCCAGCAGGGTCCTTGGGCTGTGCCAGGCTGCACAGCTCCTCTGCCTCCAGGGTCACCTCACCTTCATCACAGTCAGAGCTGCCTGCAGGCATCTCCCACACCATACCAGCAGCTTTGCCTCCTATGTGGCCTTGCCTGTATCTAACCATGCAGCAAAAAGTTCTGTGAGCATCCTTTGGGAACAGAGTTTTCTTGTGAGAAAATCCTATATTAGCTCAGAGAATCAAAACAGGGAGAATGGGAGAATGTCTCTTCATGGACAGGGTCTGCTCTGCATGGAATTCCTTGGGGAAATCCATCTGGCTCCATCTGATGCTGCATGAGCACAAGAGTGCTCAGCAGCTGAAGGGATATAAAATGTACTCGCTGTATATATATTCCTCTAATTTTCTTATTGTACAAAACCTGCTATTTTATGAAGTTGTTTGTTTTCTAACCTTTCTTGTTGATATTCATAAGAAGCCCTGCTCTGTGTCTTTCCCCCTTCACCTCACCCCCTCCCCAGTGCAGAACAACCTTCTCTGCCTTTTCCCCACCGCAGGTGTAACCCTGCCCTCTAAGCCCATCACCCCTCTGCACCACTAGCTCACTTCCCATCTCACAGCCCTGAGAGCCAGGCCGTAGAAAGACTTTGGCATGCCCATGAAATGGCATAAAGTTCAGGTACAGAGGGCTGAAAGATTCTGTCACCCACCTCAGTGTGTTTGCACATTTATATTTCTCATACTATGACATATCCCTTAAAAACAAAAAAGGTGCTATAGAGGTTGAGAGATCTGCACTGAAGAGTTGCATACGTGCCTCATGCAGAAAGCAGCTAAACCAAGCTGAGGAGCTGCGCATCATCCCCAGACTGTTCATGTGCTTAATGCTACCAAGTCACCCAAAAACATACAGCAAGCAAGCAAGGCAAAGGGGAGCTGCTGAGATGACTTCTACTTGCACACTTCTCTGCTTTTTGTTTAGAACTTTGTGAGACTGGCTTTAAATTATTCTGGTTTTAATGGCCTTTTCCTTGGTTTTTTTTTCCTGACTGTCATTAGTCATTACCTGACTTGGAAGTGCTCAGGATCTGGGGAAGCCAAGGCATTTTGGTTCAGCTGTCAGGTGAGGCATGTGACAGATGGCAAAACTTTATTCTTAATGAGATGTTTTTCCACCACAGGTCTCTAGCAAGGGAGTCCTCCCTCCCAAAGCCTGCAGTGAGCCCAAGGTCACTGCAGCAGGACAAGCTCAGGTGAGTATCGGGGAAAAGCACAAGCCCTGGGGAGGTTCTGTAACAGACTGCAAGGGGTGGTGTTACCCTGAGGACTGTTCTGTTTTGAACACCAGGGTAACAATAAGGGTGGCAAAGAAAGGACAAACTGTTAGCCTTGGGGAAAACTGTGAAAGGTGCCTTCACATTGGAGCCAAAAAAACAAAAAAAAAAGGTGTTCTTTACTTGGACTTTATTACAGCCTGCATCCAACTGCATCAATCTTTAGTCATCTTCATAGGATTTTTAGTAGAAGGAATGACTAAATTATAATAAACACAACATTCTTATTTTATAATACAGTACAAAACTGACTAAAGTATTAGCAGGTAAGGTCTAAAACCATAGAGCTGGCTTATTATGGTCATATTTGATCTAATCTAATCTAATCTCTAATAATTCTTTCCTATTTTTACAGATGTATACCAATGGAATTGTTATCACAATCTTTTCCAAATTCCTGATAAAAGGCATCAATGTGAATAAAAAAAATTGTGGCGTAATAGTGATTAGCTTTGGGATATGTAAGAGTCATGATCTCTCTCTCATATATTTGTAACCTTTTGTATAAAAATTTATATCTAAACAATATTTTCTGATCCCCTTTTGAATATGTAACATCTGTTGGGAAGTAAACACAGATTTTCTTGTACTGTATAAAAGATGTCAATGTTCTATAAAATGCTAAGAAAATGTTTTAAACACGATCTTTTTTTTAAAAACATGAGCCTTTTTTTTTCTCCTGAGATCTGTGAAGAGAATATGTTTTCCTTCTTTCTATTTCCATCACATAGAGGAAAATTTTGTTTTCCTTAGTTTAATCATAGAATCATAGAATGGCTTGGGCTGGAAGGGACCTTGAAGATAATCTAGTTCCAACCTCCCTGCCATGGGCAGGGACAACTAGACTAAGTTGCTCAGAGCCCTATCCAACTTGTCCTTGAACACTCCCAGAGATTCCAAGAACTCCTAGAATAAATCTAATCTCTCCCTAGACATAAGAAGCATTACAGGAGTTGCCCCAGGCTGATAGAAATTGTTATACCTCTCTTGGAGCAAATTTTTGATTGTTTGCATCTTCTTAAGGTTTGCTTCTGAACTGTGATAAAGAAAATGGCATTTTATTCTTTACTTTAGTGTTCAATACGCCCTGTAAGCTATGACATGAATCCATTTATTGTAGCCCCATTACGCTACAAAAAAACCTTTTACGAATGTTGGAAATTTATTCTACCATCTTCAGGGCAGCAGTTGAGAAACAAATTGAATAAATTTTAGGTGGGTGTTCATGAAACTGAAAAAAATGGATCAGCAGCCTCTTAGGCAGATTTTTCCCTTTCTGGGTTTTTTGTTTTGTTTTGTTTTTATGACATGGAAACAGGATGTACCTTCCCTATTTTATTACAGATAATTGCATTCAAATCTTTCCAGATATTAAAAATAACTCATTTTCATGCATCTTTGTAAAATACCAGGGGGGGGGGGAGGGGGCAGGTGGGTGTATTCTATTTTCTGCATCGCTATTATTCCACATTTTTTTATTTCTATTTGTCCAGAACTATACCTTTTTTTCAAAAGAGATTATCAGATGCAATTTGACAATATGTTTGAAGAAGCTCTGATAAACAAAGATGACTAATAGGAGTTTTACCATTATTTCACATCACTGTTCACTTCCAAGTGAAAACCTCAGCCTACATTTTTAAGGATGCTGTTTGTATGAACAGCCTATTGGTTTGTTCGAATATTCTCTCATAGAGTAGTTCCTTTTCTTTCCTTTCTTTAAAGTTACTTTAAGTCCTTACTTGATTCTTACAAGCACATTATTGCATGAATATTTTAATTTTCAGTACATGGACATCCTTCTGCTTTTAGCCTGTATATATTTTGTCATTTCAAAACTTTAGAAATTATTTTTTGTGTCTAAGAGTCTTAAATAGGTTAGCTGTTGTTTTGCTAAGTCATGTGCTTCTTTCTAAGTAAGACTGAATTCTAAATAAGATTAGTGGTAAACTAAATATTATACACAGTTATGAAATATATTAACCAACAGAACTGAATAATATGGCAATAATTTAGCATTTATATGTATAATAACCATAAAAAAAGAATAGTATTAAAGCTCAAAAATCTTCTTGAGCATTTGAGCCTGGGATAATCTGGTTTAGGGTTTACATTTTGTGATGGTTCCATTGATTTATGTCTCATTTGACAAGAAGGTACCTGATAAAGTGTCTTTTGAGTCATATGACAGGAAGATTAAAGAAATTTAAAGTTTTCATATCTTTGGGTTCCAAATCCAAGTTAAGCATTGTAAAACAGAGGTGACCTACCTTGCAAAGGTGCTGAGTCCCAGCTGGCATGGACATGAGTTGTTCTCACTCATCACATTATCCCACTGAAATCCTCATGTCTTGCCCTGTCTGCTCCCTGTTACATGTGACATGTCTTCTCTGATCACACATTCCTTCAAATTCTCTTGCCCATTTTTTTTCCCCAAACCTCTTTTCTCCTTAAATCCTTTCAATAAAACTGTGTATGCTTATAAATATTTTTAAATTTCATACAGAATTTCAAAAGGCAAGACACTGAATAAAACTTTGACCATGACCTTTTCTTCAAACCTTCTTCTTCTATAATCCCCATTTCTCCCCATGGTGTATTATTTCCCATGCCCCAACCCTATGTAGAGATTTAAATTATTATGCTTCTATAAAGAGAGTTCACATTTTTCCTTCTTCACAGACAATAATTCATTCCAGACAATGAAATTTTTCTGTGTCTGAGCAAATATTGATTCAGACCATGCTTCAATGCATGAAAATTATTGATTATTGATGAACCTGCAAATCTGAGTTTGGTCATTTGTAGTTCTAAGTTCTGGGGCTCCAGTTGTCCGTATTTCGGGCCACCGCCCATCCTTCCCATCTCCATGTGCTTTCTGTAGGAAGAGGAATGCAGTGGAAGGTAACTCCTTTCTCCCTTCCACCTTCCCACAGTGCATCAATCCAGCCCTACTGTGAAGCCATGTGAACCCACAAGGCTGAAGGTGATCTGAAGTCCAGTAGCCAGAATTCAACTTAAGAAGTCCGGCTTTGCATGGAATTTCTGAGCCAACACTTCTGTCCTGCCAGCTTTGCTTTGCACTAGAGAGCTGTTGCCCACAGCCGAAGTGCAGAGTGGGTTGGCACATTTTATTTCCTAAGTTGCTGCAACAAGTTTTGCCTGAACTTTTTGATCAATCTCCTCATCTCATAGAGCAAATATAATAACCAGGCAAAACACAATATTTGCAAACAAGGAGGCTTCTTATCTGCCAGAGATGTTATTTCTTTCTGTCCTGTTTTCTTTCCCAGCAGCTGCATAATGGAACTGTCATCTTTTATCATGAGGTGTTGTGACACTCCTCTGTTGCTTTACTAAGAAACAGAGTTCCTTCAAGGCAAGTACAGTTATGTTTTCAATTAAAGTACAATGTCACACATTTGTTTCCATTTCCATCTCATCGACAAACAGTGAAGATAAAGAATATATATTGTATTTTTATCCAGTTTTTGAGAACCACTCATAGGTTGGCAGGGCCACTGTATCACAGTCCTTATATAGCTTCTCACACTTCACACAAATTTGCACAAGCACATGTAGCTCTCAAAAGCATATCTATCTTTTCAATGTCATTTGATTTGAAGTAGTCACTGATTTCACTCTCTATCATTTAGGTAGTACCTTTGACCCCAATGTTCTCCTCCACTTCTGCATGCTGTGATCATTTTGATTCATTTGTGCAAATGCCCTCCCACACAAAAGCAAGTTAGAGATGTGATACTGGTCTTCACTACCTGGAAACCTATTGCTTTGATAGAGAGGTATTTTGGTCCCATTCCTGAGTCCAGCAAATATTTTTACATTTACTGGTAATATCTCTAATAAAAAGCATTGTTCTTACATGAATCATTTTGCTGGCACTGAAGAACTGCAGGTTTCATTTTATTTTTGACTGAGTACAGTTTGGTTTAAAATAAACTTGGTTTGCTTTGCTGAGCATCATTTATAAAGGCCTGGAAGGAGGTATTGAAGATGGCCGGATGTACTCTGAGCCCTTCATCTGCTGATGTGCCCCTGTATAAGGTGTATTACAATATGCAGGCTTTATGGTGGACACTAGGTAGTCTCCAGCAGCAATTTTACCACAGTTCACTGGTGTTATAACTTTGCAAATGACAAAACTTAAATTATTTAATCTCCAAGCTAGAAGCTAGGTCCTTTTGCTGTCTTTGAATGTAGGGCTGCAAGGAATCCCAGGGGCCACTTATATAAAAGCAAATCAACTCTGTATGAGACATTCTGGAAAACTTTTCCAGAGCTACTTCTGTACCATCTACACAGGCTGTCCTCAGCCTACCACTGGCAGACTGGCCAAAGTCCTGTATGGCTAATTTTTTTAAAACTTGGCATCTTCTTATTTCTTCCCCTTGTTGGAAAGAGCTTCTGCCTCTAGGTTGCTTTTTTGCTGTGCCGTGAAGGCACACGTACTCTCTGCTAATGAAGTATGATGATAGCCTTGCTGATCTTTGCCCCTCTCTTTAATTTTCTTCCTTGTTGTTCAGCTGAGGCTGATTTTCAAACCTTTTCAAGAAATTTTAATGAGAAAGAAGTTTTGCATAGATCATCCTCCCTCCCACTCATAGCAATTGTGATTTTCTCCTGTTACTTGAGGCAACAATATTTCTAAAGAGACATTTCTTATGTGGAAAATTATTGCTTGGAAAAAGGTTTCTTCTCCTATTACTATTTCAGAGTTTATCAGGTAGGATCAAGCTAAAATGGCTAATCCTATATCCAATTTTCAGGCTGCAAACCACATGTAATAATCTCATTTTGAAGTCCAGCAGCAGACATAGGAGGGATTAGATGACTCAGAGGAATAAAAAAGGCTGGGTGAGTATCTGGAAAAATTTTCTTGGTCAGTCTGTAAAAGATTGAACAGAGTTTTCCCCAGAAGAACGAAAAAATAATAATTTTGAGTAGCTCAAAACATTGAAAACAAGTTTGGATGCGGTAGCTTGTAGAGGAAGAATGTTGTACTAAAGCAGATAATAAGCAAAAGGGCTTGAGAGTTCTTTCTGATGTTTCTTCTCTGTGGAAGGGTAATTAGGTATGTGCACAATTACAAAGCAAATGGCATGCATGATGATGTTTTCCTCAGTTAGATTTGTTTTTCTGTTCTTCTAATTTGGCTTTAATTAACACTGACACAAACAGGTTTTTTCCCTAAATATAAGCACAGATATGTACTGTGGTTAAGGTTTTTAATTATGCCTGTGGTGCACTTAGGTAATTTCTATTGGTATCAAGGAGAATACCGCTTTTTTTTAATGTGCAGCTGGAGTAAATGGTACCCGAGTATAACACTGATAGTTGTGCTTTGTTGCGTGTGTGAAATTTAGCAAAGGGAATTAACAACCCAAATGAGCGCTCCCACATGAAGGATAGTATTAAACAAATGTAGCTGACCTTCCTACTCATAATTCCTGTCAGGAGACTTTGAAGTCTGATACTAAAAAGACTGTGGAGCTTGGAAACTGAAGACAGCATTTCACAGGTATTAGCATGATAATTAGGAGTCTGTTTAACACATTATTTTAATTTGAAAGTAAGTAATCAGAGTTTAGATGACACTTTGCTTAATTATATTGAGTGTTTGACATGAAAGTAAATTAATAGCAAATTGATTTCTACCACCTGCTACTATTAATGCTGGGAAAACCTGTAGAACTCCAAATACCATACCTTTGTTTTATACATACATTTTTTAATATTACTATCCAAAAAAAGATGTTGTATCTTTGTATGAAACAACACAGTGCATTCAATGGAAGAATAAAGCAGCCAAAACAGTTCCCTAGAGAGCAGAAGACACTGTGGGATGTGATTGGGATTGAGCCTGTAGCACCATCACTGCCCACTACACAAGGCAAATGCAGTTCCTGAAGTGTTACACGTTCCAGACTGTGTCCTGGAGTATTTTGAGTGTAACTAGATAAGAAAGGGAAAGAGTCCCACTACAAGCACTCAACCTTTTGCAACATGGAGAGAATTGAAAAGAGAGTACACGTGTTCAGATTTGTCATTATTCCTTTTAGTTAACCAAGGCTCCATACATCTCAGCCTGAGAAAACTCTGAAGTGTTATCATCCCTCAGTTTCACAGCCGGGTCACTAGAGAGAACATTTCTCTTTGAAAATGTTCTGCCTTTGCATTGTTATGGGGATTTTTCAATCTCACAATGCAAATAATTTCACAATTTAAATATAGGAACCATTATCACTCTAATATTTTTCTTACGAGGAATACGTAATTGGAAATTGCTTCCTCTCCTGAAGAGCACAGTTTTCCATACAAGGTATACAATTAATATCTAACAAAAAAGACTGCAAGGAAAATGAATTAGGCAGTAAAACAGTGGAGGTATTTTTAAATCTGAATGTTTACTTGCTTTCACAACACAATTTGAAAAAGCTGGACAAAGTCTGGAATATTTCAGAGGGAAACACCATTCCCCATTGAAAGCTGTTGTTGCTATGGGTTATCTCCCAGAGTAGGTATATTTCATTTATAACCTAGAATAATATTGCATCCAGCTAACATATGCTATTACTGTGACCTGATTCAAGCTGGGACAGGTTGTGCTCAATTTGTTGAGGAGTGGCAATTTTAAAATATTCACGTCCATAGTGGAGAGATCCATGACGAAGGTGGGTCAGGTGTGGTACCAGTTCACGGTAGCTTAGGGGTAAAATGGAACTACCAAGTTATATCTCTTGAGACTAAGGTGCTCCAAGAACACTTCTTCAAATGATGTGAACACTCCAGCAAGAGAGCTCTCTTGTCTCATCGTGCTGAACAGCAGCAGAATGACTGTGCTTGAGCTGTCCTCTTTACACTGCCTTTGGCTACTGGTTTTCAGACTATTTTAGAGATCAGATTAGCTAAAAGAAATTATCTTAGAGAACCTGGAAAAGAATCCATCCTGAGAAAATAAAACAGCCCAAATGACAAAACCCCAGCAACTATGCTGAAAACGGACAGGTTGCTCAGAGGCAGAGCTCAGAGTCCTGCAGCCAGCAGTCAGCAAGGCACTTACTACCAACAACTTCTAGTGCTTTACAGAGTGCTTGAAGAACAGATTTGAACAATTTCTTGCTGCTCTTGTTTGGTGCTACCTGAGCCTTCTCTCCAAAATTCCTGTCCTTGTTTTAAGGGTAAACAGTGCTAGCAAGCCACAGAAATGACAGATGTTATGGGTTCTGATTCTCTAGGATCTCACTTGGGCATTTGTTTCAGTTCTAGGAGATGAAAACAAAGAAATTAAAAATGTTTTTAGCCAAGGAATACAGTGCTACCAGTTCCTGAAAGTGGAGGCGAGGCAATTTTCCCAATAACTTCTGAGGCTCCTGAAGCATTTTAAAGACATCAGCTTTATGAAAGCGTCAATAAGAATTGAGAATCTCCTTGCAAGGAGCATCCCTCAGCAACCAGCCAAATGCTGTTTGGTTTACCTTGTTTTTTCTCTCACCAGTATTAATCAGCGTACTCCCCCTCCCATCAAGAGTGGGGCAAGTGTCCCTGTTCAGCAGCAGGTTTCCTGCCAGGGACACTGTGTGATCATCAGCCACCTCAGGGACGCTGGCTGTTCTGGCCATGCTGTGAATGGGCTGGTCTGTACAGGGAAGAGCAGAGGCAGGATTTCCTTTATCTGGGCTTTTTGCTCACAGTGACAGTCTTTAAGCATATTGTTAAGGAATATAATTTTTGAAGCTGCCGTGCACCCTCCTTAGAGAAGATATTTCCAAAATCATATTGCTTCTTGTTAATTATGAAATTTAATCTATTGTATGAGTATAGACATTTAACATATACACCTCATATACATCCTCAGAAGGGGATGGTGAAAGCCTTTGAGTTATGCTTCAGTAGCAATTTAAACTACATGGATTGTAGGTTTGTGAAGACAAAATTATCAACATTACAAATTACTCTATGTTAGCTAACATTTTGCCAAACAAATTAATTTAGGCCATATAACTCTGATGACAAAATTGAGGTGATTCCTTATAGGAAATATCCTTAACATTCAATTTCATTTTCAGACATTGTTCAGAGAGCTCCTGAGAATGACTGTGAAATCAGACCGGTTTATCAATTACCACTTTCACAAAAGAGTTGTTTTAAATCCATTCAATCCATTCTCCCTTCAAAGTCTCTCAGCTCTACTCAGTGAGAAAAAAGTTTGAATGGGGGAACTGGAAATAATTTCTCTTTGTCTCTCCTTCCATTATTTTTAACATTTAAATAAATGTATAGTGATTTGGCTTAAATAGAAAAAATCAAATACTATTCATGAGCTGTATTTTTCTCTCATGAACATCCCACACCAGATTTTCCAACATGCTAAAAAACCCCATGTTTTTAATCTATAACGATTTTTCTCTGAGCCTTACTTAGTAGTCCCGCGCAGATTTTCTTGAAGAGGAAGAACATCATATTAGGTGACACATTGCTGTAGTTCTCATATACACTCTTCTCACACAGCATGACAGGAAGGAGATTTAGGTGCAGAGCACTTGGTCAAAAATTCAAGCAAAAATGTCTGGCCTTCTGAAACACTCCTCAGGTTTACACTTGCCATGAAGTATTAGAAGAAGGAACCCAGAACCCTTTGTTTTTCTTTTATGACTCTTTGTGTCACCACAGGCACACATGTTTTTATTGGATCTTCCACAGATCACCCTGCGTTTCCCATCTTAGTGGTGACTTGCTTTGTTAAACTCTAAAACCAGAGAAGCAAGACACAGATTTGTAGTAATTAAAATTTTAACTGGACAAGTATGTGAGGAGAAATGGATCATATTATCATAGCCAGAAAATAAGGCAAACCCCTGCTTTTAACAGAAGAAATATAGATTTTCTGTGCTGGATTTCCATGAGAAGACTGGAGTGTTTCCACCCCTAAGAGGGAGCAGCAGCTGTTGTGCTTATACAGTACAGCTGCAGTGTCAGTGTGTCATCTTTGGGTGGGCTATGGGCTTTCCCTCTGACAAAGAGATTGTGTGTGATAAAAAGTTAAGAGTTGAAATCTAGAGGCTTAGATTTTTACAAAACCAGTTTGGTGTGAAATTCTAGGGGGACAATATTTGCAAATGATGTTAGAAGTAGGCAGAAATTATTAACCACTCCAGCACATCTATTTGCATCTTTGAAAAGAACTTGTCTTTCTTAATACATTAAATATGTAGTAAAATAAAAAAAAAAAAAAAAAGGCATAAAAACTTAAGAAGATGTTTCCATCCTATTTTACAAAGTGACTTTAACCACAATAATATCCAAATTTTTATGACTGGCTGCTCTCACCTCTGTAGTCAACAAAGAAACAGTCAAGGAAAAAGAGTATCTTACTCTCCTGGGTCTATCTGTACTGAGAATTTAGATTATCATACTTGCTGGAGCACAAGACAGACTTACCTCCTCTTTATAAGACAAATAACGAAAAGATGCGCCTGAATTTGAGGTAAGCCTGCAAAATCTTGTCAAGTCAATGGTCATATTAAGAAGCATGGATTCATTTCCTTGGTGGTGATCCTGTGAATAAAATATCAGGCTGTTAGACTTGTGCTATACCTATATTTTACAAATAATACTATTTAGGTATTTGTAAAAAGTTATGGGCCTTGATACTCAGGATGGCCATCAAGGGCAAATTTGGCATTTTACTTACTGAGTCTCAAGTCTGATTATAATGCTGTGACATTCAAATGCAAATCCATGCAGGAACATAGCCTCTAAAACACAACATGTGTTGCTGAAGTGATTTTTAATGCATAAGAACAATTGCAATGGCCCAGACTCCCAGGACAGATAGTTCTAGTGGTCATATTTGTGTGAATCCCAAACTGGAAGCAGAGCTGTTTCTATTAAACAGGTGATCCTATGAACAGTAGATCTCAGGAGCCCTGCTTGCTTTCAGAGGGATCTCCCTGCTGAGGTGCAATCAACAGACACACTCTAATGGAAGACTGGGTTCCCTGGCATCTAGTAAGATATGAACTTCAGATGAAGCTTTCTTAAAGTTGTATTGCTTTCCATTCTAATCTGCTTTCTTCAAATGTACTGGAAACTTGAATCTTTGATACATCTTTTTTTTTTTTTTTAATCTACTTGAAATACAGTGACAGACACAGAGTCCTTGGCTGTGACCTATATTCATAAGTCATTAGAGGGAAACTGAAATTATACATGAAAAGCAGTATCACACACTCTGCATTCATTCACAGGAGGCAGTGTAGTGACATGGGCTTTCCTGTCACCCATGTGAGCATAGGAGTTAGCTCTTAGGGCCAGGATGTCAATGTATTTAAAGGTTCACCAACTTCACAGTAGATATGGTGTTTTATCTGAGTCAGAGACTTCGACCCTTGTATTTATAAAGTGCAAACTCATTTAACTCAGTTGATCTGAGAAACACTCCTGATTAAAAAGACTTTATTAGGGATAGCTGTTCATTATGCATACCCACAGCTTCCCAGAGAAACTCATTCTCAGCATCCTGCTGTGACAGAGATTAGTCATTATGCAGTAAAGCTGTACTGCTGGGACCACATTTGCATTATTAAATGAATTAGAGTATTACTTACAAAAAAAAGCAGTCCCACAGCTGTGATCACCACCCCCAAACCTAGGCAAATGTGGCCAGCAAATGTTACAGGACACATCTCACCATTTGGGAAGAGGACTGCATCCTCAGTCCTGTCACAGTTAACCAGACTTACACTAGCACCTATAAAATACCATAGAAGGGAAGCCTCATAGAAACTTCACATTCCTAGCCAAGTACCTGCTATCAGAAGCAAAGCAGAAGTATACACTGGTTATAAAACACTACAGTAGCGGGTTGGGTTTTTCCCCCCCTGCTCGAAGCCTGCAGCACCACTGAAACACACCTACATTCAGACTTTACACAGACCTTTCTTCCAGGGCACTGTGTTACCCACTGTCGCCCTGGCCACTTCAGCACACAGCTGGGTACTGCTCAGCCAGCCAGGAGCAACTAGCATTTGAGGTGCAGGAAGGAAAAGCTTTTAAGCGACCACTATCCAGGCATCTTTTCTTTTCTTTTTGAAGTTTCCTTCTCATCTTAAAGCAAGTTTAAGTAGCTGTGTGGAAAGCATCTTTTTTAGTTTGAGCTAAAGTGAACTAGAAGGACTCACACTGTCAACCTTTGTTCTGGGAGAACACAAAAAGGAGCTGATGGCATTTCACTTTCTTGAATGGCCTCCTGACCATCCTAGGACATTTAAGCTTTGCCAGCCCTTTTCAAGGCAATTTTCAACACAACTTTAATAAGGTAATGTGTTTCACTTTGAACCTTTGGGAATTAGGAAACTTTATGTGTAGTGCAATTAAAAATAAATCCTTATTTCTGTGCAGCTGTTGACTGCCAACTTTTAGCCTCTGTTTCTGCCTGACTTATTCAAGCCACACAGCATGTAGAACATGGGTCACAGCCACCTTTAGAAATAGGGCTGCTCTTGCCTCTGCTCTGAACCACATCCTCAAGGAGCTAAGCCAGCACACACTACAGTCCAGGGCTGGTAGTATGGCTGGATAGTAAATGAGGGTGTATGCTTTTATTCAGGTAAAGGTTTAGCAGTTCAGACATCATGTGCCACAATTCAGGCAGCCTGGAAAACCATGTGAGGAAAACCAGGAAGGAAAACTGGGCTGCAAGCACATCCTGGCCATCCAAATTAACGAGAAATGGACGGTGGCCAAATGCAATGAGCTGGTGCACTTTAGGGTACAAATACCAAATTCAGTAACAGTTTGGAAAAAATGCCAAAATCATGCACTCTGGAAGCACACAGTCCCTGTCTGAAATGAAGGCAGTTTTTTACCCCCTGCAGTAGCTATTACTGCAAGCTGTGAGCAAACTGGTGACTTGAACTCAGTTTGTATTTTCAAAGTTATCACCACAATCAATATTCCACAGATCCAAACACAATAAGGTATAGATCCTAGCTGTTACCAAACTCTTTGAAAAGCAAATCAAAAGGGAAGTTACAAGTCTAGAAGAAAAACTCAGAAGCCTAAACATTTTATTAAATCTGTGTCCAAAAGCTTGGTCTGTGGAGGCTTTGGGCTGTTGCAAATCTATTGAAGGACCCCAAGGGTCCAGTCAGACCAATTAGGCTGAGCAGATCCATCAGCCCAGAGCTGCTAAAGAAGCAGTTCTTCTCCCTCTCTTCCTTCTCCTTTTTGTCACCAGTATCCTCCTTCTTACTCTTACCCCAGTGGTCCCCAGTACTGCCCTGGTCTAACTTGGTGCTATTTAACCTTTCAAGGAGGCAGCTGAGCTCATGAAAGTGGTAGAAATTAATATTCAAAAAAAAAAAAAAAGGAGAGAGAATTATTTTTTAGGCATAGCAAGATGTGAAGTCAGCTCAGTCATCTCATCTGATTGAACCTTCAGACCTGCTGAATTTAAAACAAGCAAACACTGGCTGCTCTTGAAAAAAATATGCTGAGTTTTTCAAATACCAACATATGGCCTTTATTAATGGTGCAAAATCATATGAAGGTGCAAGACAATAGAGCCTGACTCAAAATCTGTGGAGTTCCCTTGTGCTAATTAGAAGTGGCCTTTCCTTGTACCAGTTCCAAGATGTTGCCTGAACTTTCAAGTGTTTCTGAAGACAGCTGCAATTTCTTACTGGAAAGGAAGGACCAACAGCTTAATATTTAACCTGTAGCTGTTGTCAGCTATTTAACCTTGTCCAGAAGTGAATGGGTAATTCTCCTTTGCTAACAAAAGTGTAAAAAATATCTTAAAATGACCTTGTGCTGAGTTTATGGTGAAAAGTCACACTTCAGTAAAGCCACACAGCTAGTAACAGTGTCGACCTTTTGTTCTTGGCCATCTAAGGATGTTAAAATCTGACTGAAACCTGATTACACCATCTTAGACTCAAAGTGCTTAAATAAAACAAGGGGCAGTGGTAGGGAGGACCAGCCAGGCTGAGGCAGAGTGAGCTGAGCCCTGCTTTGGGCAGCCCTGAGGAAGAGCTGTACTAATTTTACCTCACTGATTCTTGGCTGGTTTTAAAATTTTTGTTATCAGAATAGACTTCTTTATTTGGACAAAAGCTGACTAAGAGGGGGGGATTTATTCACGTTAACAGTCAGCCAGTATTAATGACTCATTAACATATGATCAGAGAGGGTTTGTAACCCTGCAGGCCTGTGAGCAGGGCTGAGCAAGCCAAGAGAAGGAGAAAAAACAATGATGAGTTTGCATTTGAAAGTTTGTTTTAGGAAAATAATCCAGATAAGAGGGTCATCAGTTATTAGGAAACTAAACTGGCTAGTGGATATTCCTATTCAAGGAAGGAGCCTATTAAGGTTTCTCAAACTGTAGTGTCTGTGCAGACATATGAAACTGAGACTAAGCTGCCAGCAAAAGGCAAAGGACCTTACTCATGATGCATAAAGAGGTCTGGGGCTCTTGATGGCTTGGAGATGTCAGCCTAGTTACTCACACATCTGAAAGGAACAGAGAAGATTTTGTAAAACACAGCTCATCAAGCTCTGTTCACAGCCCTGACGGGTGAAATGTGCCTTTGAATTTCACTCTGTCACAGTGGGACCTACCTGAGGTAGCCCTGTGAAAGCTAAAAGGGGAAATTTGGATATTAGCCCACTGCTCTGCTACAGCATCTTGGTATGCTTTAGCACAATCAGGCTCATCTGGAGAAGAAATCCCACTTCTGGAGTCTTAGTAATGAAGCTTTCCTGATTTCCACTCAGTGCCAACCATGCGAGGCCTTGCTTCTCCAAAGAAAAAGCTCTGCAGCTCTCTACAGAGAAAATCCCACTGCCTTCTGACTCAGCCATCATTAAAAAAAAACATTTACTTTGATGTAAAATTGCTCCTGAATGCACATAAACAGGCAGGTTTGAAATTTTGGTGCAGAATTTGTCCTTTGGGTGCAGTTTACTGTCTCTGCCATAATTATGCTTTGAAATGCTTGGTTTCATTTGTACTTCTGTCCAAATGAGCTCTTATCCTCTTCTCCTGTAACAAAGCAGATCTTGCATCTGTTGTCAACAGAGTGGTGGCTTCTCATTTTAAGAAAAGAGAAGGTGTGTGTCACCCTGCACCCTGTCACCAGCGATCACCATCACAGTCTCTTCAAAAGTTTCTGACAGCTAGAAGCAGGATTACACTGCAAGTTCCATCTCCTCATTGTCACTCATCCAGGGGAAGGATTGCTGCAGAAAATCATGTCCCACTCAGCACTGTGGGATGGACGTCTTGGCCCTTTTGCCAGGGGCAGCACAAGCCCTCCTGAGCAGTAGTCCCAGCCCTGCATTCAGCATTGCCTTTGCAGGCAGCCTGGCTGCCCCCCACCACTGAGAGAGAGCTGTGGTGCCTCTGCCCACGCAGGCACAGCGGGATGGACTGGAAATCACCGGTCACGGTCCATTCCACAGGCACGCTAAATAAACAGAAAATAATGGCTGGGAGTTTTCATCTGCACATGGGAGATTCAGTGTGGCCTGCTTTGTTTTCCGAGGGCTGAGAGAAATCTGTTTTGATTGCTCAGACTTCAGAGCAGCTGCTGTAAACATGATGTGTCTGAATGTTTCTTCTGGGCAAACGCTGGCGACAATGCAGCTCAAAAATTCTGCTAAAACAGATTATCCTCCATCTTCCTGCTCATCCTTTTTAGGGCTAACTGACAAGTCATAATCCTCAAAAATTTCAGGCAGCTATGGGTCTCTTTAATTTGCACCTAGCTTCCTCTAATCTAAACTGATTTTTCCAGAAGCCAAAAATAACTACTGCACATATCCAGCTGTTCCTTTATTCTACCAGGGGTGGCCTAAATACTACTGAGAACAACAGCATGATTTTCTGCTAAATACCTGTGTCCTATCCCGTTCCTGCCCCACTGATATGATTTTCTTGGGGCCCATGACTGGCTTTGAAGCTCCTTGTGGCAAAGGAGAAGCAAAGCCAAATCACAGCAGAAGGGAAAATCAAAACCTCAAGGACACAAGATTGAGACTGAACTCAGCTATTTGCATAAAACTTTGCCAAGGAGGGAAATGCAAAGCTGTTAATGATGGTAACATTGCAACCCAGAAGGCAGGTTTTTATCTCATTTCTGGAAGGTCAGCTGTGCTCTAGTTTCCAAGTGAAGACAATGTTTCACAGCAAAATTGAGCAGGTGCAAATATACGCCAGCAGTGACCCATTTTATAAAACAAAATTTCAATTTGCAGGTCTTTTATGAGGGCCCAGCATCCAGTCTGAAAGCATGTGCCTGTAAACATCATGACTTAATCACAGCCTCATTAAAGACAAAATCAAGCAGCTTTGGTCTTTTGGCCACCTCAAGGCTGTAGAACTGTCCTCCCAGTTTACTGTGTCCAAAATCCCCTTTTGATTTTCAAAACCTATTATGCAAACGCAGGAAGCATGATAACTAGAACAATGAGCTCTGAACTTAGGACTTTGCCACCCAAAAGATGTTTTCTGTGACTTCTAAAAAATAAAAGTCTTCCCAGTTCTTTTCTGCCAAGGCAATGTCTGCATTAACATTAACATTAACAGTGGAGCGAATCCAACTTTGCAGCCTGCAATCTGAGGCTGTGGTGATGATCTAGTGTTGACATTCAGTGTGCTTCAGCTTCTCTCTGGTCACCTGGACTGACAGCCCAGTAGTGGCTGGCACACACGGAGAGCAGTCCTGAAGTATGCTGTCTGATGGAGCCAAATGTTTGGTGTACTTCCATGCTAAAGGAAGAGTTTTTCTAGGGACCTTAGGAAGACCTCATCCACCCATGTCAAACACCTCTCTGTGATGCAAATAAAAATGTGGTAGGTGAACATAATTAGAAAAATCAGTTAAAAAGCATAATTTTGATCTGAACTACATCATTAATGACAACACATTCTGACTGAGCCAGCATCTGTCTGGGCTTAGCTAACCAGAGGCAGGTTGTAAGGACGATGTCAAAAGAGGGGTAGTTTCTGATGTGCTCAAGTCTGTGAAGGCTGATGAGACCCCACTAGGGTCAGCACTCCCTGCTGGCAGAAGAATCTTTTTCACCATGGGTGCAATCCATCCTTAATTGTAAGGGACATAGTTTTTTTCATTCGCTTCTCCAAAGGATATGGGGAAGGTTGAACCATTCAGTCAAATGCTACAAGCAGGAGTTTTGCCAGGGATCACCAACAGGTCCAATCACTGACTAAAACGTTTTTCAGGCTGTAGTTCAGCCTGAGGAAATGAAATATTTTTTTTAAAAAATCTAAACACAAAGCCTAAGAAAAATATGATTTTCTGTTATTTTGTGGCTATCCTGAATTACAAACTTGATATATAAAGTCATGGGTGTGGAATTGTATTTGAGCCATTGGGTATTGAAATCTGGTATTTATGCATTTGTAACCCAGTTAGGGAAATGGCATGCAAAAAAAGGAACCTTTCAAAAGCTTCATGTAGGTCTATGTGAACAGAAAATACTTCATGTTATTTGAGGTCTAGCATGTTTTATTGCACGTTTAGTGAGTACTGTGGGAAGGGCAGAAACATGAAACAAACCGGCCCATATGGATTCCATAATTTCTTTCTTTTTCTTTTTAAGTAGAAGCTGTGCTAGTGCTTTATGGGAGTTTCATAACAATCTCAGCATCCTGTAAATAAAGGAGACCTTCAGCAACTGGGGGTTTTACTATGTCACTGATGTTTTCATCCCCACAGACTACCACACTGAACAAATAAAAGTTACAACCTTTTGAGGCAACTGGAAGCGAGCTGAGACCCTTCTGATTTTAGGAGAAAGACCATGTGAGCATTCCAGAGACCAGACATCCTCAAAAAACAAACTGACATGGACATTTCTTCTGTTTTCTGAAGACTAGGAACAGTTGAAAGAAGTATCATGAGTGCTCACTCCTAGAGAGACTTCTAAGTAATTGAATTAAATCCTGAACCCCAAACTTCATATGTTCCTTCATAAACTTCATATAGAAAGGATTTCAGCTGCTCCCAAAGTGTAAGATATTACCATATGTGTCTTCCAGAAAAGCTCTAGCTGACTCCCAAAATCTCTAGCTACAATTACTTTCTATAAAGATTGTGCTGTCCTACCTGTTTAAAATGTCAAACACAGTCAAACATGATGCTTGACTCTGGACAGGCACTGAAGATGTGAGTAATTGATTGTGGGTTAGGATTGGCTATGGCCCCAGTGAATTACTAGTTTATTGAAGTATCTACCTATATACATGATGGCCATGACTTTAAAGATTAAAGTCTAAAATACACTAATATAAATAGACTAATATAAGACTAAAACATCTCATCTGCAAAACAAGAGGTATGCCTTCACTGTAGAAGAATTCTGCACATATCAAAAAAGCTAAGAGCTTTCCAGTTTTTCATGATGGATTGTCAGGGATAGAATGTTGGAAGAGAAAACATAAAAGCAAATTCCAGCATTTCTGCTAAGTAACAGCTTATTTTGTTGGTAAGAAAAAGGCTGAAGTGACTGTACCACAAGTAATAAAAAGTGTGCCAAGCAAACAAATCATGATTGTGGCAGTAGATTATTTAAGCTGAAATGGGTGACTCATCCTCCAATACTTGAATGGAAAAAAAGTTTAAAGTAGTTTAAAAACTATGATAGCTACTTCTTTTAAAGGAGAAAATAAAGACTGATGAAAAGGACAAATTTTTGTCAGTGGCCCCTGATAACTCTTGATAACTGGAATTAATAGCTACCATAGTATTATTAATATCAGTTTACCAGGGTGATATTCTACTATGAATACAAGAATATTTGCTTCTATCTAACTGCTCAGATCATATGCTGCATATAACAACATGCATAACATAACTCTTGATTTTAAAGGTATATAACAAAACTTTCTTGTGACTCTCATATGTCATAAAGTCTAGGAATTTCAGGATATGTTTAATTTTGTCAGTAAAATATACAAGTATTCTGAGGTTTATTCACCAACAATACATATTATCACTGAAAGGCATTTAAAAGTTTTTCAGCTTCTGTAAGTTGCCTCTGTATGTTAGGTGAAGATTTATCAAATGCAGTCTCTAAATTGGTTCAAGATGGTGAAGGTATGGATGACAGCAAACCACTTTTCGTAACTGAAATGCTACTTATATTCTGTTATAGTGAGCTAAAAGTCTTTTAATGGTGTAATCTTTGAGAAGTTTCATTTTATATGCTGAGGTTTCTGAAATGATGGGTTCTCTGCAGAGTAATGACAAATTCTTTTGTCATAGCAGTAACTTTCATCTAAGAAACGCATCAAAACAAAGCACAAGGTGTGAGAAGGGATTAATTCAGTAGCATACCTTGACTCTCAGAAACCTGATTTACCAGTTTTGTATACGTAAACAAATTTTCAGCCACCTCCTATAGAAAAATATCACTTTTCAGCATAGGTTGGACTGAAGGGCTTATGACAAAAGGCTGGAATTGGACTGTTTAATAATAATATGTATGAAGAATAATATGTGTTGAGAGATTCAGTAGAGAATTATTTATCTGAGGGAACTGTGAATGTACACCTAAAGCTTACAGAGTTCCTACTTAAAACATTACCTGATACTTTTACAGTTATCCCCTTTCCTTCCATCTCAAGGTGGTCACATAATTTCAGTTGCTCTTGTTAAGTCCAGAGTTTTTAACTTTTAACTTTAGCCCAACAGTTCTAACTACACCATCAAATACAGAATCAGCAAAGTTGGAAGAGACCTTCAAGGTTATCCAACCATCGACCCAGCACCAGCATAATCACCCTTAAACCATAGCCTCAAGTGCCACATCCAGAAGCCTCTTGAACACTTCCAGAGACCACGACTCCATCACCTCCCCGGACAACTTATTCGAATACCTGACTAGTCTTTCAGTGAAAAATTTCTTTTTCTAATATCCAATCTAAACCTCCCCTGGCGCAATTTAAGGTCTTTCCTCAAATACCCATCACAACGAGTTACTGTTGCATTCCTATTACTTTGAGAAGAGATTAGAGGTGGCGCAAAGAATGGTCATATGGGCTCCATCAGTGTCTCCCTGCAGTCTTTGTCAGCATCATCACCTACCAAAGGGCTCTTCAGAAAGTTCTATGACTATTTCTTCCATGTCTTTTCCACAGAAAATGTGTTGTTTTCTCTCAACCCAGTGGAAGTGCTCTCGAGGCAGGTCATACAACAAAGCAGGAAACCTTCCTGTCATTCAGGGATGCTCACCACCACCCCCCCCCCCCATCCCGGTCTCAAATACCACAAAACCAAAACATGCCTATCCAAGGAAAAGAGCATGAGATAGCTGTAAAAATAATTCTGCAGCTGTTGGTCTCAGTTACCAGCTCTCTATCATTCCCCCTGCCTCACAACAGCTGTTGCATAGACCTTGTGGGCGATTTCCAAAATCTTTAACAGAAGCTGTTTTGCCCTATGAGAAAATCACAATTTCATTCCTATTTCCAGTTTTAGAAGAAAACAGCACCGTGTTCTGGGAGATTTAACCCACAGTCTCCTAAATCCTGAGAAAGCTTTCTAAAATCACTTGGAATTTGCCATGGAGGAGTCTATGTGTTAAGTTCAGTGCAGCCTCAGTGGGGTAACATAGCAGAGAGGACACAAAATATAGTGCAGCTAAAACTGCTCAGTTGCATAAATATTGCACTTCCCATATTCTCATAGATGGCAGACCTTCAAACTACTCAAGTTGGAGGCAAAATCTGAATACAGGTCAGCAGCAATGAACACAGAGTGGACGACCATTGGAGTTCTCTCAGCTGAGCACTTCCTGCAGGCATCCCGGTTAACATGCCTCAGGTTTATCGGGGTGGGACAAGAGCAGTAGCACTCTCACCAATGATGAGTGATTTCACGCTTATTTTTCCTGGTACTTTGAATAGTTCTGTCATCCATTTAACTCTCAGCCGTGTAAGTCATCAGGGGAAGGGATGACTTAACTGAATCCATAAATCAGTGAGTGCTTGAAAAACAGCTTCTCCTAAGTGTCCCAGCATCTTATCCCCAGAGACTTGTGTTTGTGTCCTCTCTCTAAACCTATTGTCTTTGGATAGTTTATTTACTCTTTAATTCCCCAAGTATAAATTGTTCAAGATGTTTGTGTTTAATGTAAATGAGAACTAGGATTAGGTATTCAGTGTAATAAAACCTCTGGCCCCTTTACATGATGAGTCTTGGCCATCTGACCAGCCAAAGCTATTTTAAAAATAAATATGGACTCATTCTCTGGAAATTTGAAAGATTCAGTGTCGTCTCCAGCATCTTACTACCAAAAAATATTTTTGGAAAAAAAAAAAGATAGTACCCAACTACCTGCTGTAGGTTCTAATTAATTCATATTCTGTCCCCCCATGCTCTGTTATCCTTTGTTCTGACGTTCTCTTCAAATCCACATAAATATTTACATGGTAAAAATAGAGGGGAATGAAAGCACAGAGAGTGAGTGGAATTTGTTTTGTGGGCTTGAGAAAAATAATCTGCCAGTAGCAAATTATGCTCAGATAAAACACCAGTAAATTTCAAATAATGAAGTGACCAGGTCCAAAATGCCTGGAAAATAAAATGCTACTGAACACTAACAAACAGAAAAATGGCAAAAATAGTCAATGTAAAATTAAACCAATCAACCAATAACCTCCCCAAACATGCAAATGAAGGCAGATTCTCTGCCCTAACACTGTGCCAGTTCCTAATGTCATGGTTCATTTTAACCTCTCAAATTTACAGAACAACATACCTGTTGAATTGAACTTGGGTTCAGGAGCTCACTAGGTAGTATCACACAGCATAGACATAAAATTCCTCAGAACAGGATTTTACCCATATCTATTATAAAGATTTTCTTATTTCATATTGTGAGCTGTGCTCTGTTTTACTGTGAAAAGAAGTGTGCACTATCCCCACAGCAAAATGCAAATGCTCTGGACTAACACAGAGTCATGACTATGCCAGCACAGGAAAATGTATAAACTGGGAAGCCTTTGGAGAAAATGAAGAAAGAGAAGAAAGCTATATTGCAAAGTCCTCTGAACAGAAAAATTATTGTGATGGGATTCTTCTGCTTGTAGCAATGAGAGCACGGCTTTGCCAAGGCACCGATCCCAGATGTTCTGGGCCCCTTGGGGAGCTGCTTTATATGGAGCACTGCTAGCTCATTCCAGTAGACAAGGCATACTGGCTGTCACAGTCACAGATATGAAATTTATCTTTCTGTAAATTAATTACAGGCTTATGAAGCCAGAAAGCAGCCAAGCCTCGGAAGACAAAACTGGGATTCAGATTGCTTGAATCTTAGTGGACCACTTTGCACAGTGACCTGCCCTTTTATCTCAGACTAAGTTCCTACATTCCAGCCCAGCTGCTCAGGACCCAGAACTTTCACAAATCTGAAATAAATCTTCTGAAACAGCACTAGCAATTCAGTGATTCAGAAAGCTATTACTGTTGTGCCCCTGTGACCTGTAAAGCTCAAGTCTCAAAGATAGGAAGGTCTTAGGTAGCCATTCCTGTGAGAGGTATTTAAGAGACCCACCATGTATTTTAGTTTCCAGAAGTATTTCTTAAAACTGATAATTTGTAGTTCCTGGGAATTCTAATGTTGAAAAATGGATGAAAATGAAAAACCAAAATATTGATTTATTAATTTTCAATTAACAAATTTCAGTTGAGAAATGTAAAACCCCTTAATTCTGTCTTGGTTTGAAACTAACTTGTCCCTTCTCCTTCCTTTGGTACCTCATGGTAAGCCCATTCTTCTCAGCGGTCTGAGCTTGCCAGACAGGTTGTTTGTGCCATTGCCCATGGCCCCCAGCTGCACTTTATCAGTTTAATGGTGGGGCACACTGCCTGACTTAGAGTAATTGGAACTAAAAAAAAAAGGGGCTTCAAACTAAGCTCCTTCAATTCAAGTCAGACACCCTTGAAATCTCCTAATGAAATAATGATATATTTTTGGCCTATGTATCTTTTATTAAGAAAAGAAGTCGTGTACAATTTTACTATCCTGGCCTACATTGAGAAAGAAATGCATTTCTGGATAGGTGTTCCATTACCGGAGCTTAACGGGAAAGTAAATCTGATAATTTTCCCTTACTCCCTTTTTTTCAAAATATATTCAAAGAAATTATAATTTTTATTAAGTGATGGAAATCCAATAATTTAAATGTTATCTTTGGAGAATGAATCTCTTGTTAAACATTAGTGATTTAGAACAACTGTGACATATTTCATATTCATATCCACTGCCTATTAATTTTTCTCTTTCCATTTTTCTGTCATGTATATTACCCAGTGCAGCTGCCAAGTTCAGCTTAGAGTGTGCTCAACTTTCATGACTTTTTCCTTTTATATTCATGCTGAATTTATAAAGCAGTTTATAATGAAAATTCATCATAAGAGAAAAACTTACAAGATATTTTTATGGAGCAGTCATAAGTTTTACAATTTAAACTGGGAAGCAGTAACTGTGAAGTTGTTGCTATACCCATGGTATATTTTAATCATCTGTCTACAATATGCATAAACTGGAAAAATTTTTTTAAAAACTGAAGGAGATTTTCCCCTCCTTGAAGAACAACAGAAACCGGAATAGAATTCTGAGATTTGGAGACTTTCATTGATACCAACACTCTGTAAAGAAAACACCAATGGAATGTTACTGAAATAATTGATTCACTGTTTGTTGACTCTTTTTGTATGTACATATAGATAGAAAGGAACCATAATCCAAGGATGGAACTAATGACAGTTTCCCCCATGCTTAGAAATTCCCTTCCAAACAGATAACAAAGGCACAGAGAGCACTGCCTCGAGATCCTTCAGCTAAAGTCTCTGACTTGAACATGACAGTGGAGAGGGAGCACAGCACAGGAGAAAATAACAGTCTCATGAAAGTAAGTTATGGGCCAGGTAGAAATTTACATATCTAGCAACACTTCTGAATCCCCAAACGTAATCCTCAACTTGCTGTTGCAAAGCAGAAAGCACTAATACACTGGTTCACAGGAAAACATCCCAATTAATGAAGCCATCCGTCTTGTACCAACTTTAGTCTGTCAGTGGCTTGGACCCAGTCACAACTGGATTTTGCTGTACTCTAGCTCTGAGGTGCATAGGCAATGTGTAGATATTTGCTGGAGGGGATCACCATCACCATTTGATCTGTCCCTTGTTTTACTCAGTACCTAAACCAGCAGATAGGCGAGTGGAAAGCTCAATCTCACTTGGGAGGACACCTAAAGGAGCAGAGCAGTAGAAGGAGGGAGAAGGGGTAGCCTTTCTTCTGGGTAAGAAGCTGAAGGACAGTTATGTTGTCAGGAGAGTAGTATTCCAGAGAAACACGGGATCTGGGTGTACCTGCAGGATTTTTTCCAGTGCTTCAAGTTCGAGGAAAACAAGAAGAGAGGGATGCAATTTGCAGAGGTAGAGGTCCAACTTAAAATCATAGAGTATCTTGAGTTGGAAGGGCCCCATAAAGATCATTGAGTTCAAGTGCCAAAACTTACCAAACGAGGACCAAAGGAAGAGGTCTGCTACAGACCTGAATACAGTTTGTGTGACCTGCAAGGAGGGCTGACAGTGGAGCCTGTGCTGCAAAGGACCAGTACACATCAGTAGCTGAACTCATGCTTTTCCTGGAACTTAATTGCAGCAGAACTGAGAGTGTGCCCCTCAATTTAACTTCTTCTGTGAGTGGGCAGGAGACCAGTAAGCCAGAACACAAGGTCAGGTTTGGGAAGGCTAACATGGAACCTTGTCCGCACTCTCGGACTCCACAGCCATATTCAATGCATTTAATCAGTAGTTAAACCTTTTTTGGAACCCTTAACAGAGTGTATTTGTGATAAACTAAACCACAGAAGTTCTCACCATGCTGAAATTGCTGGTAATGTGCCAAAAAGTAATAGCAAATTCACTGAAGTATTACTCATATTAGTAACATTTTATTTTATGAAGTTAAGAATTTATCACCCAAATTGTCAACACTTACAAAAATATTTGAAGCCCTCTTGTGAGCCCTTTTGAATGCCTGCACAGAAGAGCAAGTAGCTGCTGTCCTGTACAAGATGTCAAGGAGCTGTTGGTGGATTGACTTATCCTTTTTCTTGGGTGGGCAGAGTACATAAAGCACCACAGGCTCATGGGTCAGCGGGCTGGGCTGCATCCCACAGCAGGAGAGGAGGAAATGGGCTGTGCCAGGAAAAAGGGTGGTGCAAACCACTTCCCCTCTGTAACAAGGAGGACGCTTGACCCCATGAGTCAGAGTTCCCAGGTCGGCTTAGCTGTGCTTCTCCTTTACATGGCTTGAATTGCTTGGTGGAAAGCCAATGTTCTGGGTTTGTTTTAGAGAGAAACAGTTAAATCCTTTTGTTAAAAGTATCTGCCCTGGGTTTCCTTTGGTTTAGGGTGGTAAAACTTCTTCATTGTCTTATACAAGGATTGGAGTTGTTCCCCATGAGATTCAACAATACCAGTGTTTGAAAGATGGTTTTCCATTTAGCACTGTGTTACAAAAAAATTGTAACTGGTATACGAGTCAACTTTCCAATTTGCCTGACAAATTAAAAACCCTGCCAGAACTCAGCCCCTATGCTTCCTTCCTTGTTGTTATATGACTCGTCAGAGATCCTCATGTTTTGTAGTTGTGAAACTTTATTAAATGTCTTGGAACTGGTAACTTCTCAAATTTTATGGCTGGTATATTTTCTCACTGCATTAATAGTAACAATAGTAACAAAAATAGTCTGTGTGAAAGTAAACCTGAAGCACACTCAGACTTTATTATAAAAAATGCACATTAAGGAGACATCTGCTATCTTTGTGTGTATGTAGTGTTTGGCATATTTTGCCTCTATAATCAGAATTACACTCTAGATATAAACAAAGTCTAACTGCTTCTCATGTAGCACTCGGGTACCTAGGTTCACACAAGCAGTATATTATAATATCTTAAGGGACTTGTGTAAGTAGCAGGGTGTACTGCAAAGCAGCTTAGAAATGCTTTCTGGCAGGACTGGGGTAAAAGCAAATAGATAGTCTGCAAGAAATATACAGCCAAACTGATGCTGGGTAGAATGGATGGTGAGATGATGACACCAGTTAAAAATATAATCCACCAATGAGTCAGCTTCTACTTGAGCAGCTTCCTAACTATCCAGAATGCTATCGGTTCAAAACCCATGAGCTATCACATATGTATTGGCAAAAACACACAGCGAGTCCCATGGTTAGAGCAGAGGACAGAAGAACCCATGCATCTGTTTATGACTTAGCTACACATTTGCTGTGGAAGTCCAAGTAAATTTTAACTCTATATTCCCCTAATTCAGTCTGCAAACTAGAGAAAGAAAAAAACCAGCTAGTTATGGTGTAAAACAAAAGTCTTGTCTTTAAGGAGTTAAAGGAGAAGCAAATATGTCAAAGTTAATCCTAAATCACAAACTCTTTTTGCTGTAGCTACTAGTAAATTCCTCCCAGTAAGAAATGCCAAAACGAATTTAAAGTTCAGTCTCTCCTGGAAGTCTCTTGCTTTTGAGAAGGAGGGGAAAGGAAAGGCACCAGCCACATAAAGGCATTCACTGTAGAACTGCAAATGAGCCTGCACAATGTTCTGTCCTTCACCAGTTCCCTTTGTCTCCTCTCTTCTGACTGCATTATTGGAACATCTTGAACAAGAATTTATAAGACTATTTGTTTTATTGTCACATTTTTAACTGCATAGACCACATTGCAGTCTGAGAAATACATTTGAAAAGAATGTAAAACAGTAAAAAAACAGTAAACAACAGTTCTTGCTAAAACCAAAAGCTGTATTTTTCTCACATTAGAATTAAAAAAAAATACTTTGGCAGAATTAGGACATGAAAGGTACCTGAAAAGTTGAGCTGTGTAAACGCTGAAATGCTATCAAGTAGAGTTTAATTAGAAAGTATGGGATGCAGCATATAAGTATTTATAAGTACTCATGAGTTTTACATATTTAAATATACAAAAGCCACCTCAGTTTTCTGGCATTAGCAGCTTTTCTAACTTGGTAATAATAACTGAACATAGCATACCTGTTGATAAACAGAATTAAAATCAGTCATAAGTATTTAGAATTTGAATACTGTTTTTATTAAAACCAAGCTGGAAGCCATAAGCTGTGCCTGGAAGAGAGTGCTTATGGGAATCAGTCCTACACCATGGGTGCAAAAAGCCCTTTGTAGGTAAGATCCCTTCAGGTATCTCACTTCAGAAGGCAGCAGGACCGCTCATCTGCTGAAAGTGATGGATGTGCTGCTTTCCTGATTATCAGAGCAGCGGCAGGGGATGGAAGCGCCGCAGACACTGCTCCTCCAGCCATCTTTTTGCACCAGCTAATCTTTCAGATACCACGGGCAAATTTCATTCCATGGAAAAAGTGACAAACGTCAGCAAACTAATCTGAGAACAGAGGTTTCATATGCAGGCTTTTGGTTACTGCAGAGTGCATTATTGGATGACTGGATCCATGAACTATATGGTAAATAACAAAGAAATTACCAAAATTATACATTAAAATGATGACAAAATAGAGTCTGCTTGTTTCAATAATTCAAATTCCCTTGAGATAAATGACACAGACAATGATTACAGAGGAAAATATAGAAAATAATTACAGGGAAGTAATACAGGTTAGATACATTAGTTGATGAAAGAAAACAAGTTAAGAGGTTTTTAAAAATACATTTAGGAAAAATTAATAGGGAAGGCAAGCTTAGAGGCTGCAGGCTTATACTTCATGATGCAAAGACATATTTCTTTAACAACGTCACTCCTAATCCGTAAATTAAAAAATCAGTGGGAATGGCATTTTTTAATGAGAGGATACAAAATCTGTTTAAAATAGTATTGGATACAATTTTTTCCCCATAAGTATTTAAAATAATTTGATGAATCAATTTTATGCATTACTTTCTACACTCATTCATTTGAATGGTACCATCTGTGAAATGTTTGCATAAAATGAATTTCAGTCTCGCTACAAAACATTTGTTGAAAATAATTCTGAATTTACTTTGGAAAATATTCAGTGTAGAAATATGATGAAAGCTGTGTATTCAGCCAAGTAAAAGAAATTACTAGGGAATCTATAACCAACAATATTAGCCTCATTTTTGGCTTTCAAATAACAAATAAAACAATATAAGAAATTAAAGAATACTTTGTTTTACATTTTCCAGTAAAGCCTACGCTGTAAAAGAAATTGAAAGAAATTCTATTCATTGCATCAGGCTGTTACAAATTATATGATGGACTGTCAGAAAATGAGACTAGTGTTCTTTATAGCCTTCTCCAAGAGACCACAGCTGCCTGGAACATATTACTGGTGCACAAGTAGATGCTGCTGCACAAGGACCCTTCCAGTTTTATGTAATTGCTCATTCAGGTTTTCCTTACTATAACTAATATATGGTTCCTGAGCCTTTCAAATGCAAAGGCATTTCCAGGAACTACCAGTTTTATAATAGATATAGTAACTTAATCGAGTATCCCTTTATTTTGTTGAACTAAGACATGTTACATATCTATGAATATTAGGGATCCATATTCATAGAGTATCTTCAAGCTTAGTTTTTTATAGGGTTCCAGAGCCCTTTCTAATCTCAGTTTTGATGATCAATAGCTTTCTCTGAGTATTTAAGTGTTAGTCAGCAATGGTGATAGCTGAAGGTTCCCAGCTCTGCATTATAGTGGAGCAACAGGCTCCACCTATATTCAACTTAGAGCTCAGCAAAATGTGTTAGAGAAACTGTCCTAAAAAGAAAACCATGTCTACTAAGCCTGCTTAGCCTGCCAGCCTTGCCTGCCCTCTGTGCTTTAGTTCTGTGGCACACAGGAGGCTCAGCCATCTCCATTTGCCAACAGGCTTTGATTTTAAACGTCCCTCTGAAAACATGGAATTCCTCCACGAAGTCATATTAAAGTTGGCTGAAGAATTCCTTCTCTGATCGCATGGTTATGAATGAACTGGTTAGTGCTTAACAGCTAAATGGTTGGAAAAGTATGAATTGAAATGTCCATGTTGGATTGTACTGGCATTTTTTTATATGGGACCTGAACTTCATGGCTTAGCACAAAGAGAGGCAGCTGTTAACAATAAGAGTTTGACCTCAGATAAAAAAACTGAAAAGAGTGGCCTAAACTTAGCATTTTTATCCTTGATCATAGTTCCTGGCATTGTCTTCTTCTAATACAGTCCTACTTCTTTCCCACCTAAAAAATTCTTCTAAGTTGTCCTTCAATTAACAGTTTCAAAATTTTTTGTCATGCACTGGAAAGGGATAAAAGTATACACAGCAACATGTCTCAACTCATTCATTAAAATCATTAAAACACCTACTCAGCTAAACCATGCAAACCCTATGGTTTTTTTTTCTTAGAGTAGTATGAGGTCCTGTGGAACAATAAGACCACTTGTTACTTTTTCTGACTCTCCAAGATGCTCTCCAATATCTACAGAAAGTAAAAGCCAGAGCATTGAATACACCAGTTCTCCCAGCAGCTGCACATAAATGATCCAGAAAAGAGAACACTAACTAAGGTTGGATCAGCTTTCAGTACATTCTTAGGATCAAAGGAAAATCTCTTAAAAAAAAATCCCCAGAAAATCAGTGACTGATTCTTCTGAAGGAAAATTGCCAAGGAAGGAAAAGAAGGTGGTAATACCCTCTTACTGGGAACAAATCTAGTTCTGCTCTGTTTGAGTTTGTCATTGATCTTTGACTAGAGAAGTCTGAAAAAGCAGAGGAATAACTAATGATATACATCATTAGAAGTCGAACTCATCATTAGAAGGTGAATTCAACTACTGGGATACTTGATGATCAGTACTGTTCAGGGTCACATAATCAAAGAGCAGGGAAGGGATTAATCTTCCTCCCTCCCTCTCTCCCTCCCTTCCCCCCTCCCTTCCCCCTCCCAATTTGCATCCATCACATTAGACAGGAAATAAATGTAAAAAGAGATGAGTAAATAGGGATAAACTGTCTCTCACTATTAACTCTAGGACAGGACAAAAATAGGGTCACAACTATAAATATTTTAAGGTTCAATAGGTGCGTGTTCCCTGCGCCTAATTCCTTCTAGCAATCTTTCCACATTAGTCTGCCAAAAACTTAGAGCATCCATAGTGCTGAACAGAGGATAAGTAAGAAAAGTTATCAGGTGGTAGGAAGCCAGAGCACAGCCTTCTCTGATGACCAGAGCTTGGGCTATGGAAGTGGGAATTCACAAATGTCCTCTGCCTGACCCAGAGGACTCAGGAGGTGACAGCTAACTTCCACGGGAACAATTTTAGGCCAGTGTCTGAAGGGTTTTGACTCTCACCAAAGAATTTACTTCAATGAAATCCAATGGAAGAAGTATAAGGTAACAAAACAATTTGTAGGGGTTTATTCTTCATTGCTAGAGAATTGTGACCAAGTATAACAGAGCCAGCTGTAAGCAGGTTTTCTGTATTCAAATGAGGAATATGACAAACTACTGATTCTAATCTTATGAATATTTTGATCTGTAAAAATTGGGAAAAAATATCCTAAGGGATTGCAAACTCAGGATTTTAATGAGCAGAATGTTAACTGGAAAGGAGAAGTGATAAGAGATATAAAAGTAACAGTCTAATTCAAATTGCATGGCTATAGTACAGTTTCATCATGCACATAAGTCTATTGGGATCAGCGTATATACACAAAATCCCTGTCTGAGGACAGCTGCTCATGCCTTTTATAAAGTGCCCTTGGAACACTAAACTTTCTCTGAAACTTATATTTAATATGTGACTTCTTTTTAAGAAAGTTTTAAGAGGAAGCATGAAAATCAGGCATGATTTAGGAGTCAAAAGTATTAATTCAGTTTCCATTATGAAGGTTTTGGAGGGAAGTGTCTTAAAGCACTTATCTTCAGATACTGAAAAGAATATTAGGAGGAATAAAAGAAAGTTATGTTTAAAACCTTAAGTGGACTCTACTGTTCTTTGTTGGGATGAAGGGTAAACCTGCAGAAACATTGCTAAATGTAATATGAGTTGCTCCAGATCACACTTTTAAGTCCCAATTCTATTTTGAAATAAAAAGAACAGTAAATCATAAGTACATTAGTAAAATGTTAAGACTGAAAATATACTATTGAATCTACTTTTTTCCCTAATTTTAGGAAAGAACTAATTGTGGGGAACACAGCCATTTCTGTTTTGTACCCAGATGAAGATAAAGCCTGACTGAGATTTCTTCAAAAACAAAAACCACTCCACTTTGAAACATCCATAGCTAAACATGCAGATGGGAAGTGGGAATTTAGTTTCAAGCTAAGTTTGAAGCTGGCTAAGCAGGGATTTAAATCAGGTTATGAAAGCTACATGTGTGACCTGTAGGGCAGGCTACACTGATCTAGGTGGATTTTCACTTTATGTCTTGCCTCTGCTGTGCCCATTTTTAAAAAAATGTGAATCTTAATCATCTGTCTTTCAAAGTCAAGGAGAAGCTCTGCTAGAGCTAAAAGAATATTATCATTTGCTGCATCCCCTCGGCACCCTGATCATAACTTTTGAGAAGGACACAGAGGTAGATAAAATATAGTTGTTGCACAGTTTCTGCTGGAAGGGATGAGATTCCCTACCCAATGTGTACCAGTATTTGAGCATGACAGGTAGAGTAGAGAGCAATTCCATCAGGATGTAATAATCAATTACATATCACTGTAATATTTTAAGTTTCAAAAAATACACTTTTAAAGTAGAGTGATATTTTTCTAATTATGCTGCTTGGTAAGATACATAGTATTGTAAGAAATCTAAATGGGTATATAGAGGTATAGACAGTAAATGAGGTCTGAAGAATCCTGAAGCAACTTGCAGGCTAAATAGCTGGCATGAATCCTGGAACTCTGAAAACAGAAACTATCTCCTATAGATTGTTTTCTCTTCAGAGAAGCAGGATTTTTGCCATCCTTTATGGCAGGATCAAAGAAACATTTGATTAAGGAACTATTTTCTCCTTATCCAAAGCCCATAATTACATTTCACATTCTGATTGCTAGAACAGACCAATTGTGAAGGAAGAAAGCTCAGACTTTGAAGTACTTTCCACCTGTGATCTGCAAACTTGTTCCTGTAGAATGTCCCAAGCATACCTGAGCATGCAGTCCTCATGCGGCACCACTCCAAAGTACAACAATGGCAGAGTCACTGGGTCAGGACTACTGTTAGTGAGTACAGCAAAAAACCATTCTGTCAATGTTCTCCTTACACTGCAACACCTCATCTTGCTTTCAAAACTTTTGCCTATTAGAGCCAGTCTACATTATGATATTTTCCAAAAATGGCTGATATTGCAGTGGCAATTCAGTAAAAATAACAGGTTCTAAGAAATGCTTTTAGTACTTTGAGCATGACTGAAAAAGAAATTTTCAGTTATTTATATTTTGCTTTCTGGAACTTTTAATATTTAGTGTAAACTCACTGAATGTACTTATTTCAAAAATCCTTGTGCTCCCTTGGCAATAGCTTGCCGCTTCCCCTTCCATTTCAGCTGCACTTACAATTTTCTGCTCCAATTCTGATACTTCAGCATGTACTCTCCTGCTGCCAGAAACAGAATTGAATCCTACCAGCTGCCTGTAAGGCTTTAGCAACAATATCTTTTAGCATTGGCAGTATTTTGTTAGTAATGTGTACTAGTAAAGTCTTTGTTGGCCTTAAGTTGGTTTGTTAACTGAGAACTACAACCCATGTTTTAAAAAGAACATACACTGAAACAAAGTGGGGTTTAGTACCCTGTTAATAAGGAATTTTAAGTAATGCTATGAACATAAGTCTAGAAGCTGCTCATTTTATTTAGAACAGATCCAGGTTAATTTAACAATGTCACATGGGTGAAATTCCTTAACAAATGACAGCGGCTTGGAGGTCAGGGAGGTCTGAAAGATGCGGTATCCTTAGATATCCCCAGGTTCCTTTAAGGAGATTTAAAAAAAAAAAAGGAGGAAAACACAGCAACTGGGATAACTGATAGTCAATAAAGTATATTCTTAGATGTTCTGAAGATGTATGGTTGATAATCATCTAAATAGGACCCATGTGCATTAGCATCTGGGTAATTTTCCCCTACTATCTCATTAACATCACAAAATGCAGACCAATGGGATTTTGATAGCCAGCCAGCTCATGCATGTCGCAATTACCCTTACTCTCATATAATTCCCGTACTTTCCTTACATATCTGAGCAAACTAATAGAGTATCTGTGGTTTAAATCATTAACATATATAAACAATATCTGTATTATCACACTTTTCAAGGAGTGTGGTATTTATTGCACGACTAAGTTAGCAAATGCACATTTGAAAAGAAAATAGCTTCTAATCTAAGTATTCATTTGCTGATGAATTAAAATCACCAAGTTATTCAGCACAATTCAAAATGAAAAAGCTGACATATCATTTATTGCAAAGGCCACAGCTATAATAGGAACGTCATTGTTTCCCTTTCTGCTGGTCTCACACATTCTTTTTAATCTTGATTATTTGTCACTGTGTTAGGAACTTCTTATGGTAATGAAATCCTTTGTCAGTGATGTAACCAGAGCCTTTTGCTGCATTTTTCCTTCCTACATAAGTTACAATTGCAGTTATAAACACTGTGGAGGTTTTTTCTGAATCACACAATTGCAGATTGTTTGAAGGAAACACAAGTTCCTGGCTGTTGCTAGGTGGCAAATGCTCTTAAAGATTTTGCAGGCTAGAGATTTCTTCAAACCTTTAATCCTTCATATTTATTTTATAACCCATAGGAACTGTTAAAAAAAACAACAAAATACCACTAAGTGCTAGGATGATCACAGATTTGAAAGAGATAAAAGATTTGGCATCAAAAGCTTATTCCCAATCCTAGCTACAGGTCAGTTTAAGACTTTCATGAGGGTTGATTACCCTGTATCTGCATATTGCAAGGCTGCTCATGCCTTCTTGTAAATCTGATGTTAGCTCCTGTTTAGAACAAGGTCCTTGATGTAATGAATAAGCCTCAGCCACAGACCTTTGAAAAATGTGTATGTACGAAAGAAGAACTTCACAGACTGCAAGGAAAGGAGGCAAAACTTTTGCTTAACATCTAGGAACTGAACACCTAGGGAATTTTGCCTCGTATGTCACAGCAGCACTGAGTTTCAAAGAATATAGCAGTGCATTGATAAATCCATATAGTGTTTGTCTGAAAATAGTCCGGCACTCTACCATTCCTAGGGTATGATTTTACAAAACTGCACATTAATTCCTACTTACAGTTCAAGTTGAAACTGTATTTTTCAGATGTCCTTTTGAAATAAGGCCAAATTCACAGCTGAAGCTAAACTAATGAGACTTTTCACCTCCAAAAGCTGTCACACCAATGTCAGTGTTAGACTCAAGTCTATATACCAGTAATATGTATTAAAGGAAGCTCTAAATAAAGAAAAAAATACCAGGCTTTATTACAGAGGAGCTTCAGCTTCTCCTGCAGTACATCATACCTGCTTTAAAGCTCAGCATAATCATATTCAACCCCAAGCATGGGCCTTACAATGGAAAGTCTTAGTTAACTCTAGCAGTATCCATTATATATTATCCACTACACCTTTCCTTGCCAATAAAGTCTCATATTATCATTAGAAAAGCAATTTTTTACAGGATTGAAAATTGTTCCCTTGCTCTCCCCTACCTCAGACAGACATCTTCTACAACTGCTTTTTCACATCAGTGAAAAAGTGGGATATAATTTTCAGACCCTGACTTTAATGATCTTTCTTTAATTTTGATAGGTTGATTAAAGCTTCTGTTCATTTTGTGTTCAGCATTACAGAGGAAACATTTGTTCTGTGCCTAGATGCATTCTCAAAAACTGCTACTCATTACGGAAGTCTCTTGATGGTGCTGGGATTGATGAAAAATACTTGGTCCTTAGACTTCCTGGAGTACTAGCACAGGTAACTGTATTCTTTTGAGCTCTGTAAAAGAGGCAGTGAAGTCATGATGGGCTATCTGCGTCTGACCATCCAAAGAAGGTTCCTCATTTTCCACAGTCACAGGGGACAAAAGTGTTTCGGAGGTGTATCACCTTTGGTAGCATGGCCCTATAGCTGTTACTTGCTGAAGATTTTGACAGCTACCACCTTGTAAACTCAAAGGGAGAGAGTGCTTGAAATCACCCTCTGGCTCTATGGACACAGATATTTTATATATTGAATATATATATTATTATTATATCATTACTCTGGATAAACATTCAGATAAAAATAGACACTAGCTTGTAGTCTTCAGATATGCCTATCCATTACTTTTATAACACCTCTTCTTCATAGTTTCTGTAATAACTGTTGCAATCCCACTGTGAAACTAGTAAATTCACAAAATGACAAATATAGTCACTGTATGGTCACATAAAATGCTCTCTATGTAAAAAAAAAGTAATGTAATGTCTTTGTAAAGAGAAATATTTTACTATGGGGCATGAAGCAAACATAAAAGATTGATTGTTTTTATAAAGAAGTAATGTACCTTGGAGTTAATAACCACTAATAATTGGGATTAGACATTTCACGCAATGCTTGTCTCCCATCTTTTGACATTTTTCAAAAGCCTAAAATTTTTAGCTGTCTTTAAAATCACTGATTTCACAAACTGCCTGCAAAACATCCCCACTGAAAAAAAAAGAAATATGACTTCGTCAAATTTTAGAGGAAACTAGAGGCAATTGAGGGAAAAGCTTAATCTTAAAGTGGATTTCTAAATTTCATCTGGAAAGATGATTGATGTGCTTTCCCCTCCCACACTGCTGTAACTTTAATCTCACCTGGAGGAAAGAGAAAAGGAGCAATCCAACACTTAGCCCACTCAGCTCTGCTTTCCAGACTGCAGCTGGAGATAAGGAAGCAATGGAGGCACTGCTTACTCTCACCCCTGGATATTTGGGATGCTCTCTGTGGGAGGATAAAGACCAATTACCCCTTGGAATTCATCCTCAAAGTGTTATTAATTTAGATAATTCCTATGTTTTATTCATTATAAGCATGTGTGGAAAAGTGCTCATTATCAAAATTGACTAAAAAGCCCTCTGATCCCAGCAGCTGGCCTTTACTAGTATTTCCTTGTTCCCCCTGCAGTTTGTGCTTCCTAGACCAACTGCTCATTGTGGAGAGAAACTGCTAAGCTCCTCTTCACAGCTCACAAGTTCAAACCCGCTTTGACTGGTTAAATGGCATCTGCTTTGCTGCATGTGCCTCAACAGCACATATGGAACAACTATAACGTGCTTCCTAAGGAAGGTTTCTTCATGTGGAAAAGGCTTCTGTCTTCACTGCTGACCTTATGCTGGTCAAAATGACCAGATTACAAAAGCATAATTTAAACTGTTTGTTACCCATGTCATTTTGCTTTAAACAGACCAGGGAACGCACACATCTTAGCTAGAAGGTAAGAGCAGGTGTCAGCTGCTCCATCAAACTGAGGCTGACTGACAGCTTCTTCAAACAAGCCATGGCACAGGTAGCATAAGATATGCTTAGTACACTCATTAGTACGTTTCATATAATTCTCATCAAAGCTAAGAGGTCATCATCCATGGTGAGGCCTAGCTACACATAAAGGCACAAAACAGCCATCCTTGTCAGAATGTCAGAGTGTGGAGAACAGCAGTTTTGTTTGAGAACTTTGGCACAGCACCGTGCTGGGTAATAATGTTGTCTCCCACAAAAGCAACTTCAGATAGGAACAAAAAAAGTGAAGAGCTAGATGAGGGAAAACTGGCTTACATTCTGTGTAGGAACCTGACACCAGTCACAGAACCCAAGCTCATGGGAGATTGTGGACAGAGGAGCAGGCATCACTTCTTTGAGTGAAGTCTGGAAACAATACAAGGAGGACCAGATTGACATGTTCGTAATGCTGTGAGGATATGAATCACTTCCTTCCCCTTGACCACTGACTAAGCTATGAACTTAGAAATATAGTCCATTAGACATTACTCTTGTCCTCCATACCTCAAATGTTTTTCAGGTTCAATAGCAGAGTTGAGCAGTGGTAACTCAAGTGATAACTCAAGCGGTAACATGAGACTGCCATGGCCAGTGGGTGGTCCTCACATCCTGCAGCCACGAGGGACTTTCTTTCTGGGGTGATGGGCTACTGCTTTCGTGGGCTGAAGATGATCATATGCAAAATATTCTGCTGCTGTGTATCGCACAGTGTGTTCCCTCAGAGGTATGTGTTGGCATGCCAAAGGTGTGGTTGCAATCTATCACACTGGCTCATTTAAATTGTCTTAACATAATTAAAAAGCACAATTAAGCTCCAGGCTATGATGTTTGAAGATCTCCTCAAGGTGCCTTCAAAGACATTAGTCTGCAGCATGCTAGAGCTTTTCAACTCTATTATATTAAAAACATCACAACATGCTTTCTGCTTGCCTAGCAAACAGATTCCAGAAGCAGAGCACTGGTTCCATGCTTAAACTGGAAGCACCTGAGGAAGAGAATTGGGAGAACTAGACAGTGCTGTCACTAGCACCCCCCACTAATGCTGCTTCTTGAGTGAAAACAAAACGCAAGCAGTAAAAGAAAGTGGTAGATTGGGAACAGGACTTCAGTCTGCAGAAAGGCATTGCAAAGTTCACACAATTTGTCCAATAACTGTAAGAAATTATTTTAAAACTATTTTTGCCACTTTTAAACTCAATTTTTCTTCTTTTTCAAAAAAAAGTTACAATCTTCAAAATTAATCATTAACCTCTGTTAGTAACACTGCTTTGAATCAGAAAATGTCATTCCTGGAATGTCTGGTCCATTATTGTGTTGAAGACGACAGGCAGCTGTCTTTGAAATTAAGTAACACAAGTTGTCAAATTATAAACCACGTGTGCATCCAAGTGTTCATGTCCTTCTAGTGCATTTCTAACATGGATCATAGATTTGTATCTGTAGATGTTGATGACAGTTAATTTACATTATGGCAATATTCATAAAATAGCCAATAAGTGGGAATAACGGGGAAGATGGAAAAGGAATGCACTTCCCTCTGGTATTACTGACACTTTGTCTGGTGAATGCTTCAGTTCATGATCCAGAAGTGTCCTATACCAGTGTAGAGTCTTGGGGAGGCTGCAACCATACCTGCCCTCAGTACTCTATCAAGGTGTAAAAGAAAACAATTGTTGCCAAGGCTTATAATATGATTATTAAAAAGTAAAAGAAATTACCTGAAAAAGAACAAAAGATGTTGTAAGAAAATGAAAAGTTTGGGTGAAAAACAAAACAAGAAATCTCAAGTGTGCTCTAAACCACTTTGATCAAGCATGACTAGCATTTATTTCAAGTCTACAGCATCATTCAGATGTTATTGTACCATGGCAGGTTTAAGCCTTCAGTTCTCTCCTGAAACACTTGATGTTATATAAGATGTCATTTTAGAAAATATGAGACCATGTTGGAAACCAATTTCCTGAAGAGCTAGGAATAGGGTCATATCGTTATCTACTGTTATACTTGCAGCTCTGGCAATTTTCTTTTTTAATAAATATGGATAAGTCCATAGGACTCTAAAGGACAACAAATATCGTTCTTTATCTTATGTCTCTGTTTCAAAATTGTGAAAAATATGCTTTGTGCAAAATGTGTCAGAAATCTTTTTGAAGACACAAAATGATACAAAGTCCCTGATCTAAAACATAAAAAAAAGCCAAAGACACAATTACTGAGTTGTGTTGTGTGAGAGCTGAGCAGTCAAACACAACTCATCAGTTCTGACGAGGAAACTAAGCAGTTGTGTTGAAGTGATTTACTGTCCCAGACCCTACACAGGGCTTGCTGGCTCCCGCGCAGCACTGCACTGAGTGGCCCCAGTGCTGGGCTGGAGCTGCTTTGCACCTTGGTAGTTTGCGATCACAGCCGGAAGCGCTCCGTTCCCTTTCCACAACTTCGGGCAGACGAGCCTGTAGAAGAATCAGCCGTCCCAGTTACATATAGCCAAATCAGACCTGTAAGCATCCATGTACTGATACTTTTCAAATACAGGTTACTAAATAACGAGAAGGGAATTTCGCTCATTCCAAACCAGAACAACAAACCGCACAATACAAACCAAACCACTTTTATTTCTTTGAATTACTTTTGCCTTCTTTTTGCTAGATCGGTCACAAATGTTCTTGCTTTAACACCAGGGCTAGGCAAACCCGGATAAGCAGGATAGCTGTCCTCCAAGAGCAGCCAGGTATGGAATACAAATCACTCAAAGCCAGAAGCCTTTTTTCCCCTTCGCCGTGAGTCTTCTAAGAGAGAAGCTGATGGCATTTAGTTTGAGACGCCTCATCAACCCCCCGGATGCTAAAAGCAGGCGAATCATGACTGCAGCCCTTCCCAAGAAGAGAGAGGCTCCTCGGCTGCCTCTCCCTGGCCCCCACAGCGGCGCCCCACACTTCCCGACCGGGACCACCCTTCCCGGGGTCCGCGCCAGCCGGTGCCGCTGCAGCCCAAGGCCGGCCACCGGCCCGGACTCCCGCCTCCTTGGGGCCACCCGGGCCCCTCAGCCACCGCCTGGTCCGGCCTCCCCCCTCGGGCAGGGACCTTCCGCCTACCCCCGCCCGAGCGAGACCGGCGGGGAAACTCCCGGTGGGAGCGGTGGTTGCGGGACCAGTCCCGGCGCCCTTCCTCCGCCAGCTGCGGGGTGGGACGGGGGGCTGCGGGAAAGAAGAGGCGCGGGAGAGCAGGCGGCACCCCCGGCGCCGGCTCCGCGGCGGGGCGGGGAGCGCGCGAGCGGGAGCTGCCGCTTTAAATCCACCCCGTCCCGAGGGGCGGGGAAGGGGCCGCCAAGGGGCGGCCGGGCGCGA